>NC_092814.1:168496966-168813633 GCF_023375885.2 Dermacentor andersoni | reverse complement strand
CCAAACACACAGAGGAGGTTGCTAATCATGAAGATGCAAGCAAACATAAGGCACATATAGTACACTGATCTGGCAATAGCAGTGTAACAGTAGTATGACACTACATAAACTTAAACCCCATATAACGTTTCGACAAGTGGACTTGTCTTCTTCAAGGTCCACGTGTGCAAACGTTGGCTTCTACTTTCACCTTGTTCTCATGTTGCTCATCGTCTTGAATTTCTATCTCCTGCCTTCCCCGAGTTTTCCCCAGAAAAAGAAAGACATCTTTGAAGGATAGATAAAAATTGGTGCTTGATGCAGCCAAACATAAATAAATATGCTACAGAAAGAAAATAGAGAAAAATTCCAAGTGCAGGAAAAAATCATTACAATTGCCAATCCTGCATGCCGGCACCTTTCAAGAAACACTGTTGTTATTCCAATAGACAGACTGACAGCTTGCTTATGCAAGCACATTCTTCCAGTTCCATGCCATTGGGAAAAAAATGAGTTTCCTGGAAGGTAGCCAAATGCACACTTGGTGATCACAATGTTATTTTTCCCCTGGACTTGTATATCTATATGTATTTTCTCCTTTTCCCGCTATTATGTTTGGTTTCATCAAGCACTAGTCTTTATCAGGTTTTATTGCTGTACTACTTTGTGGTAACCTTTATAGATCACTGCATTTTCACAATAAACCTTTTAATTAGAAGTTAGCATACCCTGTTCTTACTGCTTCACACTGTACATTCTTGCTAAATTGGCCAAATAAAAGACTTCATAAGGTATCATGAGGGCCATTAAAGTGACTTGTTGCAGTCTAAAAAAAAAAATGAATAGCCTGGCTGCAAATGGCACCAGAGAACACATAGGACAAACAAGAAAACCGAGATGATCTAACAACCAAAAGTTTAATGTACACACCGAGTAAATGCTCGCTGACAAGCAATAGACTTCACATACACAAAAAGGAGAAGCAAAAATTCATGTGCGTTTCCTGACAGGAAATGCATCCATTTCTAACGGAGGCCGTGCTGACAAGATTAACCCAGCATTTTTAGATTTACAGCTTCCGTAATTTCTCTAGGCAGCCGATCTGCACAGAATGCTAGCTTCTTCCTCTACAATGCACGCTCAGATGTGGAGAGTGCATTGTAGAGGAAGAAGCTAGCATTCTGTGGAGATCGGCTGCCTAGAGAAATTATGGATGCTGTAGATGCAAATACACTGGGAGAATCTTGTGTCAGCATGGCCGCTGTTACACTTTCAGAGATGGATGCATTTCCTGTTGGGATCTGTATGGACACACATCAGATCTTGCTTCTGCTTTTTGTGTAAATTCGATTTATTGCTTGTCGAACAGCATTTACTCGGCATGTTCAATAAGCTTTCATTTGTTAATACACCTCATGATTGTCTTGGTCTCTAGCAGAAAGCCGTTCATTCTTTCTACAGTGAAGCTGTATATGCCTAGGCGAAACACTCATGGTTCGATCCCAAAAACCCTAGTGTAGGGGTATGAGCCATTGCATTCGTCTTGCATGATGGACGGAGACATTTCTTGTTGGGTAGACATAGAAATGCTTATGCATTTCAAACATACATTATATCTGCGTATTATTGCAGGGAAGGGACACAGAGGGGGATGGAGTTAAGACAAGATCATGATGTCATTATTATCACAGCAAAGGTGTGGTGGGCCATTGGCTAGACAGATAGTGACGTCGTTTCTCTCTAGCAGCAGAGCGCGCGTGCAGAAGTCTCTCCGACTTCCCAATAGGTTCGAAAATGTGTCCCTGTATTTAATTAAATGAAATGTGCAGCCCCAGTGTGTCACTTCGTAACTACAGTGCATAACTGAGTCATAAACATTATGATTAACGCATTACAAAACACAAGTGCGTAACATAATTCAGAAAGACTTTGATGGACCCGCTGGATTAACACAATGAACCACTCCATTGCACTTTCTATGATGGTGATCTTGCAAAGTGCAATGTGTGGCATTCCAATTAAAGAATGTGATAAACCCAAGCCAAACATGTGCATAACCTCATTAAGAAGCGCAGACATAACCAATAATATAGAAAGACTTGAATAAACCATTGGAATTAACCCAGTGATAAACACCGGGACTGCACATTTCAGCTTTGCTGGTTCACCGTCTCTACAGGGTGCATGGGCAGTAACTTTTTCTGTTATTGTTTGTTAAGTATTGTATAATGTTGTGCCAGTAAAACACGTTGGGCTAGTTGGTGCAATGTATTGGTACTGCTTTTTTTGCTGGTTTTTTTCTTAATGTTGTGCCCTTCTTCCGTTTGTAACAACTTTTTTATTCCCCCTTGCATAATACTCCAACCTTGCAGCCTGCGAGGTATATAAATAAATAAGTACATAAGCACGTCATGCATTCATTTTGTGCGTGGAACAAAAACGCATTGATAAGCTTAGACATATAGTCATTGCTTCACACTTTCGAAATGAATAATTATAGCTTGCTATCGACATTGAAGCAGCCTTTCGACAGCTAGAAAAAGAATCAGTTTTTCCAGCTCTGAACATTGAATTGCAGGAAATGCAAGCAGGCGTAAAATTCTCCCAATATAATCTGTTTAGGAATACCAAATTGGAATAAACATTGAGGCTTGCATTTGTACTTTCTCTGGCTGAGCAATCTAGTTTGAAATGACTCCCATAAGCATGTCGTAACAATGTTGATCTAATACAGATTAAATGCATGACTAGCTTAAGAAATCTGGATGATTGCTATATATTACAGTGAAGAAACTATAATATCTAATAACATTAATAATATAATAATAATATTTAATTCCACAACACAGGCTAACCGTGAGAGGCGTGCGAGGCTGAGCAGAAAGCTGAAAAATTCTACGGCAAATGCGCCTGCCGTGGGCCTACGATCCTGCATTACGAATAGCGCGTATTGATATGGTCTTCTTGTTAGAAGTTCCGAGTATACTACCAGCGCGAGACACGGGACAACAAAGTGGACGAGAAGCGTGTCTTTTAGAATGCTATGTTACAACGTACAGGTTTCTACGAAAGTGACGGTAACTGCTCGAAACATTTGATGCGTCGGCTTTTGCGCCTTTAGAAATATTTAGAGAGGGCTCCCATATATATATATTCGCAGCGCAAGCACGGCGATGGACGAACCAGGCTAGCGCTAAGGTTGAATTTCACAACACGATTTTCATTCCACGTCGTAATCACACAGATCGTTTGAGGCTTCGTGCAGGGGCACACGCGGGCGTTCGGGTTGGTGCTTCTTGTTGCGTTTGGCGTAAGAATATGGCTAGGAGCAGGCACCACATATGCGCAATGACGGGCAATATACACGAATCATTTCTCCAGAAGCTGACGCCGAGCACGGGTAGCGCGAGGATCTTGTTGGGCTCACACGACAACTTCGTAGCAGCCGAATTCCGAATACTGCATACACGGTGAGGGTAGCTATATGAACTTGTCGATAGGTCATCTTTTAGATTGTTGTAGCGCAGGCAGAACGAAACGGTCATAGAATGTAGATAAGACAACACACAGCGCTGAACCACCTGCGAACAGCTGTTTACGTGCGCGATGTCGCACTGAACTACAGAAACCGCCGTCGCGCACCCCAAGACAAATCTTAACTAACGTTTTTAAATTAGTAAACGTATATATTATTTGCTTCTAATCAAGAGAAGTCAATAATATTATAGTGTAAACGTTTTATTCACTACAATAAAAGAATTATGCAGCGTGTGCCACGAAGCCTGGCAGTAAGCAACCCTGGGCGTCGCACCAGTCGCATTGTTGAAATCGCAATCATGTGAAATGAGCCCTCAAAAAATCGCATTGCGACGCGTGCGACAGCACCGATTTTCGTCGTTGCAGTCGCAGCATGTGAAACAGCCTTTTCTCACGCGCTATCGCTTCACGAAGCAAACAGTTCGTGAGCTGCTCGCCTTTGTGCCACTTGAAGCGAGCGGCGACAACCGAGGATTGCCGCTGACACCCATGCAGCAGCTGCTTGTGGCACTGAGATTTTACGGCGCCGGAACCTTTCAAATTGTGAGCGGAGACTTGGTCAATGTGTCCCAGCCCACGGTGTGCCGCACGGTGAAACGAGTGACGCGCCTTCTTGCAAGGTACCTGTTCCGAGCAGTCGTCCGCTTCCCGGATGCCTCACAGCTGTCAGGTGTGATGCGAGATTTCTACGAGATCGCCCACTTCCCCGGGGTGACGGGCTGCATCGACGGCACACATGTACGCATAAAGAGTCCCGGAGGCGATGACGCAGAAGTTTACCGCAACCGCAAAGGAGTGTTTTCTATTAACGTTCAGGTAAGCCCTTTCTCACCATGTGTAGGGATCGTACGTAAGCGATTAGTTTTGCAGAAACGTAGAAGCAGCGGTAAAAGTCATATTACAATTCTCGCATGCTGTTTTAAGTAACTGTGTTACGCGCGTCATATTCGTTCACACGCTATATTTGACGGAGAGACGGTACGAGTGCCGCTGTTTAGTCGAATGTGTGGTCTCAACTGTAGCGCTGCGGCAAGGACGAGCTTCGCTTGCTGATCACGAAGCAACTGATATGATGTGCGCGCGCACATATTTTTATTTCACAACGTAAGAAATGGGCTATCACACTTCTGTCCATCGTGACCACTACAAGCTGTGCAACAAATTCCGTATTTACATGTGCCGTGGCAAAAACAGGGCGGTGAATTATGGGCCACATGAAATTTTTAGTTAGTTGAAAATTTCTGCGAGATAGCCTTCAGTTGTTTTCAGATTTTTATCTTCCGTGTTGCTGGGAGGTAAAATGTACTGACAGTTGTTGCAACGACAACATTTCGTTCCTGCACTCATACTCTAGTTTTCTTTTTTCTTTTTTTGCAGGCGGTTGCCTGACCAATGCTGCAATTCTTCAACGTTGTAGCGAGCTGGCCGGGGTCTGCCCATGACAGTCGCATATTTGACAATTCTAAAGTACGAGTTATGTACGAACAGCACCGTGTGCCTGGTCTGCTGCTTGGAGACATGGGCTATGCCTGCTCTCCTTTCTTGATGACCCCCCTTGCTGAGCCAGGTCCAGTCAACTCACCAGAAGGCAGGCAAGTAATGCCTAATCCTTTCAGGGGTGTATATGATAGGTAACACCTCTCCCCATAATAACATACTATGTTTTTGTAAAGCTATGCAATACACCTGAGGTGTATTAAAGTGAGTAGCTGTAATGCATAAGCAACACGTTCCTCTGTTATCTGTTGCTGCACCAAGAGCGCACAGATGGTGTTGCCTATATAGCGCGAGATTGTTACAGTTCCGTTCAATATAATGGTCGGTAATGAAATATGGCTGGGCAGAACGAATGCAAATCTAGGAAGGTGCTACATCGTTTGCAGGAAATGGAATGTATTTGTAACCATTCAATGTAGATCTGTGCTAACTACACAGAATAACAGCTTTGGAACAATATAATGTACAGTGTGTATTCGAAAACTAATTGCATTGTATTGTCATTCTATCAGGTACAACAAGGCGCACATCAAGACCCGCAACTCCATAGAAAGGGCCTTTGGAGTGTGGAAAAGGCGCTTTCCATGTTTGGACATGAAGCTGCAGCACAAGCCTCGTAATGCAGCTCGCATAATAACTGCTTGCGCTGCCCTGCACAACGTGGCCCTCCTACGAAGAGAACCCGAGCCACTCGGTCTCCATGTTCCCACCAGCCGATGCAGACGTACAGGAAGAAATACTTGCCAAGAGCACCTGCCAACTGTTAATGGTGTGGGGGACAATCTACCTGGCATGCGTGCACGGCAACTTCTTATCCAGAGAAGTTTCTCTTAAGATTGTTGTTTGAAATCCACCTCGTGTTTCTGAATAATAGGGGTGTGTGAACAGTGAATTTTGAGACTGAATCGAATGGAAATCTAGCAGAATCAAATCGAATGGCTTTGGAATAATGAAGAGGCATTAGCAGCATTAATATAAAACAATGCTCACATCCTAGTATAGTCGGAAAGTTTCTGTCATTACATAGCACATTATGAAGTGTTTATTAAAAGCACAAAGAGCATCATGAGCAGACCAGTAGTTTCTTTGTATGCGCAGAACTCTTTAGAGTGTGCAAATGGTCACTGTATAGCCTGTAATGTATGGCTACCGAAGCAACGTAGCCTGTTCCACTACGCGAGTTCTCATGTTTTATGTCCATACTATGCCCGAGGGGTAAAAACTTACCGTGCTTTTGCTCCAATTTTGTTTAATTAGGCGCAGTTGAATAGTTTACTAGTGAATACCCCTAGTGAATAGTTGGGTAATGGTTCTATGTGTCGTGTGGCGT
This sequence comes from Dermacentor andersoni, assembly GCF_023375885.2. Classification (NCBI taxonomy): domain Eukaryota; kingdom Metazoa; phylum Arthropoda; class Arachnida; order Ixodida; family Ixodidae; genus Dermacentor; species Dermacentor andersoni. The sequence continues at coordinate 168,807,290 of NC_092814.1, read as the reverse complement.
CTGTATGGCACTACAGACAGACGAAATGTAATAAGACCATGTGTGCTAAAAACTCCGTTACTGATTAGACACGCAGCCTCAGGGTGTCATGCAGCTTTTATTCATTGCATTCAATTTTGCAAGCTCAACTTGCTTTTGAAGATTCAATATTTCTATTTTGAGCTTATGCTCATCATTTCTTTTTTTCAAGTTGTCTGCATGCTCCTCTTGCATCAGACGCATTCGCAACTTTTGCTCCTCCCTGAGTAAAGCAATCCTGACTTCATTTTCGGAAGCCAAAGTTTTCTCTAGGAGTGCCATCCTGCTTCTGGGTGGCCTCTCGCTTGTAAATTCTCTGGCTCGTTCTGGCTCGTTCTCCTTGTTTGACTCAAGAAGCTCTGGCGCAGCTGTAGTGTGATCCACAATGGGTGAACTTGTAGCGTTCAAGTCATTATCCATTGAGTGGTCGTGTTGTACTAGATGGCCAGGGCTCCTGTGCTCCTTTGAAAGGATCATTAGTTCAAAATTATACTCATCATGTGGCACACACTTTGCATCGCTGAATGTAAATGCCACAACAAATTGCTTTCGACATATTCAGCTGAGGGTTTTCAAAAAGCCTAAATGCCTTCTAAAGACATATGTAACTTCTCCGCACTGTACAACAAACAGGCTGAAGGTACCAATTGCACAGACATGTATACAGCATCAAAGCCTCAGAAAACACGATAAACTGGGAAGTGGTTCCTCCCACTTTCCTCACAGCAGATTGCCTTCAAGTTTCATGCCACAAAAACTTTGCAATGTGTTTCATGAAATAGTACTATACCATAATAGTCATATGTTGCTTCCACTTCTCCTGTTATCATCGGCTGCAGGAGCCGAACAACAGGCTCACTGTCGACGGGGGGGAGGTAGGTTGCGCCATCAGAGTCTTCTTCATTCGGTATTCTGGTGGCCATGTGGCCTGCCACAGCCCCAACCAAAGCCGACAGTGGTGTCATGCCTGCTGCAGCAGGTCCTCCTCCTAAAGAAATGCGCAACAGTTGTAACATTCTATGAAGTACATTTATGAAGTGCTTTGAGTGGGCCCGTACACAATGCACATTGAATAAAAATTTTCAACATATTTGATTTTAAGCAGGTTGCTGAAACTGCTGTGACCCACTCTTTTACTCGCATCCTCTCCAGTATTGCATGCAAGGTATATTACAGTATCACATTGTGCCACATTTCATGTTCTCTAATCTTTGTATAAATGTGTTAATATTTTCTTAGTACATGTATTTTTGTTACCTGCATTGCCTTTCAGCGTATATTTAGAAGACCATGTGGTATTGCATAAAATGTCACTGCTGTATTGTGGATACAATACACAATGCTCATTGAGGCTGTTCTGAGCCTCGCCGAAATAGGGTGCAGCAAACTTCTATGCACATACAAACAAGTAGGCAGGCTGTTATAGTAATAGGGCATTTCAGGAGTTACAAAATGTGATTCAGTGCCAAATTTTGTGAACTGGAGCTTATGTGTATCTGATCGTACTGAAATAAAGTACCCTGAGCGTGTCGAACTACTGCTAAGCTGTTTTTGCCGGCATACAATTATGTCGGGGTACCATTAAAAAGACGTTACTTTTCAGAGCAGTAGAATGAGCATAATTTGCTGTTTGAACAGCTCGCTTGTTGCATAACTACTTCTAGCCTAATGCCTGCGTTTAGCAAACCTAAGCTGTGTCAGCTCGTGTGTTACCCTACGCCCCATGTGACCCCCATTATGTGTTCCAGCATATGCACCACGCGAGAAGTGCTTGCGCATCACGTTCATCACTTTGAGGAAAAAGCTTTTGTACCGTGCACCATTTCGGCCAGCTGCAAATCTCAACTCTACACGAAGCACACGTGTAAGCAGTGCAGTACAAACGCGCGAAAACGTGGCAATGTTCATTTTCGTGACAACGTCGAAACGTGGAGACATAAATAACACGAACATACAGTACGATGCACTGTTCGTGTCACTTATACGTAGCGGTGTGTCGTTGTTTTCGCAGTCAATGACGCGAGCCTCGGCAAGCATGCAATCACCGAAGCCAATATACTGTCGACACCACACACACAGACACGCAGTTTGACAACACAATTCCAATGACCTACACAATGGTACTAGTCTTCAACGTTCCATCATCAATAAAAGATCGCTTACCCGTCTTGTGAATTTTTCTTTTTTCTTCGGAATTCTCTTCTTTCCATTTCTGCTTCATGTTTCCCCAACATTTCTTCAGCTGCTTGGGGTCGCGAGGCGTGACACCATGCTGTGCATTGTACTCCACAGCGAGCTTCTTCCACGCCGCAGTTTTCGCGCTTAGGGATGCCACGTCCGTCTTTTTACATTCTAGAACTTTTTTATGATTGTTGACTAAGCTCAAAAGAAGCGACTTCTCCTCGGATGTGAAGCGCGGTGCCGGTTTTCTGGAGCCACACGGTGCGGTCGTCTCCTCCGACGCCATTTTAAAAGTGACCGTCCAGCGGCAGTGGATCGACTTGGATGGTTATGGCTGTTTTCGTGCGATTTTCTTTTATTTATTTCTTTTTTCTGCCAATGCCTCTCTGCAAACGGGCACCTAGCTTAACCTTTCAGGAAATCGTCGGTTCTACAGATATATAAATTATTATTACTGTCATTCAATCTGGTAACCTCGCTCCCAGACACACCGCGGCGTAGCTTGGGCTTGACTTGACGAAGGAAGGCAGCGAGAACGTTTATGAAACGTGATCGCTGCCTTCAGCGTGTTCAAGTCGGGTGTAGTCTTGAGCAGGACTTGTTCAAGTCAAGGCGCAGCTTCAAGTTAAGGCGCATTTCTGAATACGGGGGTTATTCACGTCATGTAACCTTCATCTCACGTCTATTGCCGTCACCTCGCCTCCGCGCTATTTCCCCCATGCTTCGGCGGTCCAATTCTCCGCCGAGGGAAAACTAACAGCCGCAGTTCCTGCGGCAAGAACTGCGCTGTCGTCGATATTTTGGAGGCCTAATACTTTGCCCCCTAATGAAATCATAGTGTTTCTAGATGGTGTCGTGACCGAAGCTCTTGTCGACACAGGAGCTGTCGTTTCTGGGATAAGTGAACTGCTGTGCCGGCAAACTGAAAAAAGAGACGATACCTGTTCCTGACCGGTCATTACGCATGGCGAGCTTGCAGCACGTTACGCGTTTGGCAGCTTGCACCACTCGTGTTTTGATTGAAGACGTGCCGTATGTTGTCGAAATTGTCGTCCTCTCGCGTGCGTCACATGGTGTTATTCTATGTTGCGACTTCCTTTCCGAACATCATGCTGTAGTCGACTGCCCTCGTGCACAACTGGCCCTGTATTCGTTCAGTACGATCATCGCAGACCCTACGTGCCGGTCAGCTAAAGTGCTCGTCACTGCCAACGTCGTCATTTCTCCGTTCTCGGCCGCCTTAGAGTCCATCCGCTGTGGCTCTATTACCGATTCAAGTGCTTTTTTACGCTGTCGGAATATTGTGCCCATCGCCGGAACCTCGTACTTCCGTTTGCTTCCATCGAACTTGCTGATGGTTGCAGTGCAGTTTACGCGTGCAATCCCTTTCTCTGCCCTTCAACTTTATTACACCGCAAGCGTCTCGGCAATCTGGACACTTTTCATGCCATTTTCTATTCCCAGGCATCTTATGATGTGGCACTACTGCCTCTTGATGTAGTGACTTCTGCCACCGCACCGAACGTGACCAAGACACCTTGTTGCGCAGCATAGATAACGCCCTCACTCAAGCCCATGGAAGCCAAGTCGTTCAACTATTTGAACGTTTTCGTGCGTCTTTTGACCTCGACCAACCTTCCTTGGGGCGCACGTCTGCGGTTGGTCTCCGTATTGACACTGGTGACCATGCTTCACTGCGCCAGCATCCTACCGGGTATCCCCGACCGAACGCCCCGTTATTCGCGACCACGTCGATGATACCCTGAAACATGGCGTGATTCAAGACTCCCACAGTCCCTCGGCTTCTCCGGTCTTGTTGGTGCGTAAAACGGATGGTTCGATCTGGTTTTGTGTCGATTACCGCCGACTAAACAAGATTACACGCAAGAATGTCTATCCGCCACCGCGTATTGTTGCGTATTCCAGGGTAGCGTATCGTACTGCTGCCGAGTAGTAGCGACGCCTGCCTATCGAAGCTCGACTGACGTTACTATTGGCAGAGTCCTTCCATGTTTTTTCTGGTCACGAAACTGCCGCCTCAGTTTCATATAGCGCCAGCGCCCGCCGCTAGAGGCGCAACCGTGCATGAGAGGGCATGCGAACGCCGCTACCGCTGTGGTTGTGTGTGGGGCAGCCTCGGTATTCTAGCTTTCTCAACTTCCTCAACGATCGCTTTAGTTTCACGTAACTATTTTTAACATTGAATATAATTAAATTACTGCCTGAGCGTGTCTTCTGCGATGATATGAGCGCACGGGACGAAAAAAAAAGCCGCTCATAACATGGAGCTTGCGGCGGTCTCAGACCAAAAAGAAGAAAGATCTGGAATTTTAAGAGCCAGAACCGCGATACGATTATGAGGCACGCCGTAGTGGGGGACTCGGGATTAGTTTTGACCACCTGGGATCCTTTAAAATGCACCTAAATTTAAATAAACGGGTGTTTTGCATTTCGCCCCCGTCGAAGTGCGTCCGCTGTACACGGCCGGGCGGTCCCGGTCCGGATTTCTTCGTCATCGCCATTCGCCTCAACGCTTCGGTGGGCTCCGCTTTTTAATATTTGCCTTAAATTAAACACCGCGCATTCGCAACAAAACGCCAATGGTCCCACTTATCACCAGATGAGTAAGCGCCAATTCTCCGTTGCGCATAGCGCCAGATTGTTCGCCGAGCACAGCTGTTCAGTTTCTGTTAAACTGTGCCATAGAAGGACTCTGTGGGCAGTATCTTATAACGAGATCAAAAGAATGAAATTGCTATTGCAAAGGGCTGCTACCGTAGAATACTTAATGACAAAGAAAAGGGAACTGAGCTGCTCGGTGCGCTTAAGATTTCTTGCAAAGCGATGTCATTTCTGAATAAGATTTAGGTAGAATTAATGCAAGACGAACTTCGCTACTAAATGTCTTCCTAGACAATCACATGTAAGAAGACAGGACAGACAGACCTGTCCTGTCTTCTTACATGTGATTGTCTAGAAAGCGCAACCAATGTTTCCTATTACAATGAACCAACTTGCCCAACAACGCATCCTGCTAAATGCCTTCGGTGCGGCTTTTAACAACGGATTAAGGCGAACCTGAAGTGTTAGGACCTGCACAGTTGAAACTAGCTGTAATTAGGCAATTGCCTTAGCAAGCAGTCGTTTAGAAGCGTCAGTAAGCCCAGCACTTCACTGCTCGTGGTTTCGACGCAGAAACGACGAGACTAGGTATTTTGGTTCTTAATTCGCAACTATTTACAATATGTTAAAATGTTGCAATCACCGGTCCTGATATTCTTATCATGGTCGAAAAATGAAAAAAAAACTTTATAATTCGATTAAGAAAATAAATAAAACGTGTTGGTGCAAAAACAAAATACAAGCACGATCATTTATTTATCATGTAAAATAAGCGGAGCGAAATACAGATAGCACGGAGGCGTCCGGTCACAAATGGTCCACCATTCACAATGCACGAAGTTTGTTAAAAGCATGACACTGATATAATACGCATAAAGAAATAAGATCAAACGTGAGAGGTATGCATTGGGAGGCAGGAAACAAACACCAGCAAACGAATGGCAATAAGTACAGAATGCATAGTCGATTGTTTCTATAAACAAGAAAGTGTAAAGCATAAGCATGTCATAACACACGGCTAAAGAACTCTCAAACGAACACAAGTAGCCACATCACAAATACAGCAATTTTTTTTAAATGGCTAGTTAGAGATACCACCTTTCTACTTCTTCAGCTGTTACTTAAACATGCAGACAAAACTTGCTCAGCAAATCACAATACAAATGTAGCTAACAGTGTGCTAATAACCTTCTTACTCATAGCAGCTTATAGGCTTAAAAGTACGTGCAATTGAAGAATTGTAGCCCATCATTAGCCAAGACTAAAGGACAATGGAAAATAAAACAATGCATATTATTCTGTTTTAACACTTGCATTTAAAGGAATTCTAATGCTATACCTTTCATAGATGGTCGGGGTAAGGGCGCTATTGCTGTGAACTACTCTATCCTGGTATAACACAAATTGAGGCTGCAACAAAGCATAAAGCAAATGTGTTCAGCGTCGGCTTCTCACGCTCCAGGGACACGTCGTCGCCGTTGATGTTGAAATTGTACGCAGTGACGATGTCCGAGGCGTCAAAGTGTTTCGCGCACACACGTGTATACTTCGATTCGAAATTAAAACCGCCACTTTCCTGCCGCGGTATGGCCCGCTTCCATTTCTCGCGCTGCTCCTTGTTATTAGGTAAACAGAACAACGACACCTTTTCGGTCGTGCCCTTGTAGCCGGAACGGCACCCAGGCACGCAACACGTGTTCGGCATCATTGTCCCACCCCACCACTTCAACCAAACAGCCCAACACTCGAAAAATAGCACAGCACATGCACAGAACGTACCCGAAAAGTCAGCTCGCCTCGCACTGCGCACGCATTTCGGTACGCGAACGATGCCCTCTGTGGCACAGTGGCGCCGCGTCGCGGCACCTTTGGGCAGCATATGAACCTCTCCCATAGCGTGACGGCGGAGTTTCGTGACCAGAAAAACATGGAAGGACTCTGCTATTGGGTAGCGTGGACTTGTCGGCGGGCTGCAGGCATCCGGTAGACCATGGCGACCGGGCAAGGAAGAGACGATTTCTAGTGCGAAACTTGCACGGTTTATTCAAAGGTTGGTGAAAAAGATTAGAAGAGAATCAAGTGATCTAATAAGTACATTTCAGCCCCTTAAATAGGCTCTCTACAATCGTGGGAGGGATCTTGCTGTCGTCGACGTCACGTGTCAGGCACATAAAGTCTGCTGCAAGGAGGAAGGCGTCCCGCCTCCTGGAATTGTAGACGCTTGTCCGTCTCTTTTGCGCGTTGCTGGATCGTGGAAGTTCTCCTGTAGAGATGGGCCGTTCGAGGAAAGGGTCCCTCTAAAGTCGCACACACACACACACACACAAAAGAGGCCTGCAAACACTGTGGGGCTTCCGCCAGACCGGCAGACACTCGAAATGGTCATGGCGAATTAGGAAGTCATGCTTCATTTCGACGAAGAAGGTCGGGTGAGAGAAATTCCTTTCTCAACGTGGTGCGGGACGCCAACCGTAGCAGGAGCAGTCACGCCTCATTTCGACGAGGCATGGTGAGAGAAGGTCGGGTGAAATCCCTTTCTGCACGTGGTGCCAGACGCCAACCGTAACAGTATTGACAACGCCCGGAATTGCCTTCAAGGAGCCGAATACTTCTGGTCGCTGGATCTGTGTTCTGGCTACTGGCAAGTGCCCATGGCTGAATCCGACCACCCAAAACGGCTTTTGTCACGCCTGATGGTTTATATGAATTTAATGTGATGCCTTTCGTCCTTTGCAACGCGCCTCAACTTTCGAGAGGATGATGGACCCTATTCTCAGACGCTTCAAATGGCAGACCTGTATGTGCTACTTAGACGATATAATAGTATTTTCTGCAAAATTTTCCTCTCACATCGCTCCCCTTGAACAAGTTTTCAAGTGTTTGACAGTCAAAGGATTACAGCTAAACTGAAAAAAATGTCGTTTTGGCGCCCGTAAGCTTACGAACTTAGGCCACGTAGTGTCGAAAAAAGGCATCTTACCCGATCCTGCGAAGCTTCGTGCGGTTGCCGACTACCCCAAGCCCTGCAATCTAAAGGAGCTCCATAGCTTCATCGGGTTGTGCTCGTATTCCCGGCCTTGCATCCGCAATTTCGCCTCCATTGTCGCCTCCTTGACGCAGCTTCTTGCCGGCAGCACTGACCTCTCGACTTGGAATCCCGAGTGTGATGAGTCATTTACAACGCTTAGCCGACTCTTCACATCACCTTCAATAATGCGTGACCTTGGTAATCCCCCACCTACTGAAATGCATACGAGTGCTACTGGTATCTGACTTGGTGCCGTACTCGCCAAACGCAAGCATCGCTTTGGCGACTATGTTGTGGCATATGCCAACCGTACACTAATAAAGGCCGAGCCAAATTACTCCGTAACGGAAACGGAATGCTTAGCCATTGTTTGGGCATTCGCTAAATTTCGTACTTCCTTTTACGGTCGTCAGTTTGACGTTGTCACCGACCACCATGCCCTGTGTCGGTTATCGTTGTTGAAAGATTTCACTGGACGTCTCGCTCTTTGGGCTTTACGCCTTCAAGAGTATGATATTTGTGCCAGTTATCGCTCGGGACGAAAACACTCGCACGCTGACGCCCTCTCCCGTTCGCCACTGCCTTTTGAACCTGTCTGCTCAACAACTTCCACCTGCAATTCGTCATCACTTACCATCACCGACATGCCGGCGGAACAGCGCAAAGACGCCTGGATTACTTCGCTGCCTGACCATATATCGCGATCTTCGGCTGACTCGCCCTCACGCACCCTTCGTCGTCAAGCTCCACACTTTGCGGCTCCCGAAGGCTAGTTGTACCATCGCAATTACTCGCTCCTTGTTATTCCTCGACATCTGCGCTCGGACATTTGTAGTGTTTTCCACGATGACCCCCAATGTGGGGCGCTGGCACATTCAAAACGTACTCGGGTCGTCGCCTGCGGTACTACTGGCGCGGCATGTACCGCTACGTTCGCCAGTATGTTCGGTCATCCCCTACGTGTCAGCGCCGCAAGACACGTAGGGGATGACCGAACACGTAGCCAGAAATTTCGCCCGGGGGGGGGGGGGCTTAGTTTGAATCTTTGTTTCCTCGTTATGGAGTTTGTCGAGGGATAAAATACATGAATAATAACCGCATTGCCATTGCCAAAGATGCTGCAAGGGAATTTGAACGCTACGCACTGTGAAGACAAGTAAAATATGACTTTTTCATGAAAGAATACACTCGTATGTCCCAAAAAATGTACCCGAAATAACTGATAATAATACTTCCATGCTTTTTGTATATTTAATAAGTAAAGAAAATATTGTCACCCAGCTATCACAACTAACACAGTTTACCACCGACAGATTGGCAAAAAAACGTCTGCCTTTTGCGATGGCTGGTCCTTGGAGAGCGTGCGCGCAACCACGAACTTCGTCGTTCTCGCCTTAAGGGTCCCGTGTCATCACGTGGAAACTTATTTTGCGTCATTGCTCCCCTCTCAAAAGCGACCGGCCCGGTCGCTTCAAGGGCAGCGGGCGCGCACTATGGGCAAGAGTGCCAACATGCAACAAAAAACATACAGGAATGTACACAATGCTGAAGCGGTTTGTGAGGGTTGCTTATCCCTCGCGTGCGTAGTACGGCTTCATCCGTACTACATGGACGACTTCAGCACGGGGACGGCGTCGGTTCGAACCAGGATCAGAGCTTTGTAGCAGCACCTCGTAGTTCACATCACTGAGGCGGCGTACAATTTCATAGGGGCCGAAATAGCGGCGCAACAATTTCTCTGAGAGCCCACGGTGTCGGATAACTGTCCACACCCACACGCGGTCGCCTGGTAAGTACTGGACAATCCGTCGGGTCCGGTTGTAACGGTAGGCGTCGGTATTCTGCTGGGTGGGGATGCGATTCCGAGCAAGCTGGCGAGCTTCCTCGGCTTTCTCGACGAAATCTTCAGTGGTGTCATTCCTTGTGGCTCCGTGGTCTACCGGGAGCATGGCGTCTTAGGGGGTTGTAACGTGACGTCCGTAAACAAGCTCGAATGGTGTAAACTCGGTGGTCTCCTGCACAGCGGTATTGTAAGCAAACGTGACGTATGGCAAAATTTCATCCCATGTTTTGTGTTCCACATCAATGTACATGGAGAGCATGTCGGCTAATGTTCTGTTTAGGCGCTCTGTTAAGCCGTTAATTTGGGGATGATAGCCTGTGGTTTTTCGGTGGTAGGTGTGCGTCAGTGTGACGACTTGTTACAATAACTCCGCTGTAAACGCTGCACCGCGGTCAGTAATGAGTACAGCGGGTGCACCATGACGAAGCACGATGTTGTTGACGAAGAAGCTGGCTACTTCAGCAGCAGTTCCCCGTGGCACAGCTTTCGTCTCCGCAAAGCGAGTTAAATAGTCAGTTGCCACGATTATCCACGATTATCCACGTGGGGAACGGCCCAAGAAGGTCCATTCCCACTTGCTTGAACGGCGCCGGACGCGGATCCAAAGGCTGAAGGAGGCCGGCAGGCTTGACGGGTGGAACTTTACGCCTCTGACAGTCACGGCACGTTCGCACATAGCGCTGAACCGACGAAAATAGGTGTGGCCAATAGTATTTTCGCCGTATGCGCGCTAATGTCCTCGCGAAGCCTAAGTGACCGGCACAGGGATCGTCGTGACACGCCTGTAAAACTTCCTCGCGCAGTGCCGTCGGGACGACCAGAAGGAACGTTTCCTGGCTGTTCTCGAAATTTTTCTTGTACAGGACATCGTTTCGCAGGCAGTACGACGTCAATCCTCGTGAAAGTGGGCGTGGGACAACAACGTCAGCTCCCTCGAGATATCGGATGACTGGAAGCAGCTCAGAGTCTGCACGTTGATAGTCAGCCATCCGCACCACGTCGACGACACCAAGAAACGGCAAATCTAGCTCCAAGTCGGAGGATATCAATGGAATAGGAGTACGTGACAAGCAGTCAGCGTCGCTATGCCTATGGCCGGATCTATAGACAACAGTTATGTAGTATTCCTGGAGGCGGAGGCTCCAACGAGCGAGGTGACCTGACGGGTCTCGTAGATTGGCAAGCCAGCAGAGCGAGTGGTGATCACTGATCGCTCGAAATGGCCGGCCGTATAAGTAGGGTCTGAACTTGTTGATGGCCCACACGACTGCTAAGCATTCTTTTTCGGTCGTTGAATAATTAGCTTCTGCTGTTGTCAGACTACGACTCGCATACGCAATTACACGTTCTGCGCCATCTTGCCATTGAACCAGAATGGTGCCGAGTCCTACTTTGCTGGCGTCGGTGTGTATTTCAGTTGCCGCGGTGTCATCAAAATGTGCTAGCACTAAAGCGGATTGATGGCGTTTACGCAATTCGGTGAAGGCCTGCTCTTGGTTTTCCGTCCACGCAAAGGGCACATCTTGTCGCGTCAGTCTCGTGAGCGGTTCAGCAATCCTTGAGAAGCCTTCAACGAAACGACTGTAGTAAGCGCAGAGGCCCAGGAACCGCTGAACAGCCTTTTTGTCTTTAGGACGAGGAAACTCGGCAACGGCAGCGAGTTTTTCTGGGTCTGATCGTACTCCTTGGGAGCTGACCACGTGACCTAGAAACTTGAGTTCCTGGAAGCCAAAGTAACATTTTTCAGGCTTGATGGTGAGGTTGGCCTTGCGTATTGCGGTAAGGACACTTCGTAGCCGGGCGAGATGTTCATCGAACGTGCTGGAAAACACAACGTCGTCTAGGTACACTAGACACGTCTGCCACTTTAGTCCAACGAGTACAGTGTCCATCATTCGTTGAAACGTAGCAGGAGCGGAACAGAGACCGAAAGGCAGCACTTTAAATTCGTACAGCCCATCGGGAGTCCCGAAGGCGGTTTTTTCACGGTCACGCTCGTCCACTTCGATTTTCCAGTATCCTGACTTTAGGTCTAACGAAGTAAAGAACTGAGCATGACGCAGACCATCCAAAGCGTCATCGATCCGTGGCAGGGAATAAACGTCGCGTTTGGTGACTCGGTTAAGCCGTCTGTAGTCAACGCAGAAGCGGAGTGTGTTGTCTTTCTTTTTTACTAGTACGACAGGCGATGCCCACGGACTTGTCGACGGCTGGATGACGTCATCATTTAGCATTTCTTGAACTTGACGCTTAATCGCCTCCCGCTCCATAGGTGACACGCGATACGGATGCTGACGAACAGGCCGTGCCGACTCCTCTGTAACGATCTGGCGTTGCGTAATGGAAGTGCGCTGGACTTTGCATTCCATGGAAAAACAGCCGGAGAATTCTGTCAGTAGGCCCAGCAGCTGATCCTTCTGTACATCTGCTAAGTCAGCCTTAATGTGGACGCGGGTATTCAGGCTGGTGTGAGTTGTTGCATCCGGTGAAGTCACTTGTAATGTGCGGATGTCTGAGAAGTCAGCAATGTCGTTCAGGAATGCCACAGCTGTACCTTGAGGGACGTGCTGATTGATACTCATGGCTGAAGTTTGTCAACAAAACTTGCGAGCACTTATGCTGTACTCGAACAAGGCCCCGGGTGATGCAGATGTGTATTTCGAGCAGCAGCGGGATATTTGCCTCGGCAATACCCCCATAGCCGTCGAATGCGTCGCAGGTGACGAGGGTCAATACGCTGCTCCTTGGCGGCACCGTGATGTTCTCGTCAACAATCCTCAAGGCTTTGACATACGTGTAGTCAGTGCTGCTCCCTGCTAAGGCCTGCGCCGTCGAAAACATTACCCGTGACTTTTGTAATTTAATCACAGCTCCATTAGCCTGCAGTAAGTCCATTCCCAGAATTAGGTCCCTCGAAGAGCTTGGGAGGATAACGAAATCTCCTATGTACGTAAACCCACGAATGCTCACTCGCGCTGTGCATCTTCCTACCGGGGTTAGCAGATGGCCTCCTGCAGTGCGAATCTGCGACCCAGTCCACTCGGTAGAAACTTTCTTCAGCTTGCAGGCAAGGTCCATGCTCATAACTGAGGTGTCCGTTCCAGTGTCGATTAATGCCGTTATTTCATCGTCGTCTATGGTGACGGGAATGTTCGACGTTACTACCTCTCGTAAGGTTTTTGACTCCGTCTGTACGTCTGTGTCGTTCTGTTTTCGTCGTTGTCGTCGTAGTGGAGGATCTTGCGTACGGTCGTCGTCAGCGGCCTCTCCTCCGGAGGTCGCTGAACTCAGTTTTCCCGACCCGCCGGGCTAGGCGAGCGGCGTCTCAGAGCGCCGCGAGTAAAGGCTTGACTTGGTGATGGTGACCTGTAACGAGCAGGAGACGACGAACGGGGCTACTGCCATCGCTGATCAACATTGCGACGATTCGCGACGAAACTCTCTATTTCCGGCGGCCGTTCACCAGGTCGTGGACGAGGTGCATTCGGCGAGAATCCACGGTGCCCCACATGACGATAAGGACACATTCTGTAGATGTGTCCGGCTTCACCACAATGAAAACAAACGGGCTTGTAGTCTGTGGTGCGCCAGACGTCGCTCTTCCTAGTCCTTGCTTCGGCGATGTGCGGTGAGCTGCGAGGCGGCCTGAAGCTTACGCCCATTTGTTGAGTGAGGTGTACCATGCTGCACGCACTTGAGGGTGGCGGATGGCGTACTGTTTCAGCGTAACTCATTTCGGCGTGCGGTCCGTGCTGTGGTGCGTCGTACTGTCCAGGAATATGGACGGCCTGTCGGACCTCGGCGCGCACCATTTCCGCAATGGAAAGTTGTCCCACAGGGGCAGTGGTCGTCTGTATCTTCTGCAGTTCCTCCTTGACGACAGCCCTGATGAGTTCTCGCAAGGCGCCAACGTCGTTACCGAGGGTAACGGCAGAGAGCTCCCTTGAAATCATGGCGTCGCGGTTGTTTTGCCTGGCCCGCTGTTGAAGGGCCTTTTCCATAGTAGTGGCTTCGCCATGGAACTCTGCAAGTGTCGTCGGCGGATTTCGAATGAGGCCAGCAAAGATTTCCTCTTTGACGCCGCGCATAAGATGGCGCACCTTCTTTGTTTCAGTCATAGAAGGGTCCGCACGGCTGAAAAGTCGATTCATCTCTTCTACGTACGCCGTCACTCGCTCATTCGGGCCTTGAATTCTTGCCTCCAACGCTATCTCCGTCCACTCCTTCCTGTCCGCCCTGGCGAAGGCATTGAGCAACTGTCTACGAAATTCTTGTCATGACGTCAGTGTCGCCTCGTGGTTCTCAAACCATGTTTTCGCGGAATCCCCAAGAGCGAAGTACACGTAACGTAGCTTACGCTCGTGGTTCCAGTCTTTGAGGTTGGCAACCTGGTCAAAATGGTCAAGCCAGTCGTCGGCGTCCTCTGAAGCACTTCCGTGGAACAGATTCGGCGTCCGGATGTGATTGACGACAACGTGCGATGCTGCAGTAGTGGCAGGAGGTGGTTGGTTCGTCATTCTAGTTCGTTCGGGTAGCAGACCGTGCTGTGGCTGGAGTTCGTGGAGACGTCGGCTGGCACGTACGTGCACAGGGGTAAGCTCGGCTGAACTACTCACCGGGTTTAGGTCTGGGGTATGCTCCGGAGATCTTAACATCGACCGTACCCCGTGCCTCCACCAGAAATGTCACCCAGCTATCACAACTAAAACAGTTTACCACCGACAGATTGGCAAAAAAAAAAAAAACGTCTGCCTTTTGCGATGGCTGGTCCTCGGAGAGCGCGCGCGCTACCACGAACTTCGTCGTTCTCGCCTTAAGGGTTCCGTGTCATCACGTGCAAACTTATTTTGCGTTAATATCATACGAATTTAAAACTATATCAGTTCGAACCCAGCAAAGCAGTGCATGCTGCTGATATGAAAAATGCAACGACCCTGAAATGAACAAGTTGAGGGCAAATAGTTTAATGAAACTTTGTCATTCAAAAGCCTTGTTTACATTTTTGTCCGAATTCAATGGCCAGGGAGAAATCTCAATGATTCTGTTCATGTATTGCGCAGGAGCAGCTGTCACCGGTCGTGTATTTTTAGTAATTGCACCGAAATTATGGACGCAACAGAAAGCACAAACAAAAAGTTGGAGTTCTGCAATATATACGAGAGCGAGTGAAATAAAAGTGAAGGCAAATATATGACAAACAGCCTACTTTATTTAAAAGTAGTCTCCCTGACCATTTAGACAATTGTCCCACTGACTAACGAGTCGCGTGATTCTAGTCTCATAGAACTCCTTGAGTTGCTGCTTCAAAAGGTCTATGACTCTTTCACGTCATCGTCCGACACGAAATTTGTTCCCTTGAGCTGCTTTTTCAATTGCCCGAAAATGTGGAAGTCGCAAGGCGACAGGTCTATGGCGGATGTTGCAGCGTTTCCTACTTGAACTTTGCCAGTTTTGTGTTTACCACGTCAGCGACGTGGCGACGGGCATTGTCGCGGAGCAAGATGACCGCATTCGTCACATTTCCACGTCGTTTGTTCTTGATTGCGACACACAGTCGATCCGGCGTTTCACAATATCGGAAACGATTGATAGTCTCTCCAGGTTTAGCAAATTCGATCAGTAATGGCTCCTGACGATCGAAAAAGAAAATGTCAACAACACCTTTCCGGCGGAAACGACGGCCTTTGCTTTCGTTGGTGAACCATTGGTGAACTCAAATGTTTCCGCTATAAACTTTCCCGTCGTATTTCAGGCTCCTAGTAGTGGCACCACGATTCGTCCCGGGTCACAACTGCAGACAAGAAGTCGTCACCTTCATTGCGATACCGGATCAGATGAGTCAAGGCAGCACCGAACCTCTCCGTCTTCTGGCGGTGGTTCAAAATCTTGAGCATCCATTGCACACACACGAACCGATAACTGAGATGTTCATGAATTATGGTGTGAGCCGAACCGGTGGCTGATGTTCACACCCTCAGCCAGTTCATAGATGCTTATCCTCCCTTCTTGTATAATCACCTCATCAACCTTTGCAATTGTGTTCGGAGTGATCGCACGGTGGCTTTGGCCCGGTCTTGGATCGTATTTGCAACTTTCACGTTGTTCTTAGAACCACTGGCTCCAATGCTTCGCAGTGGCCAATGAAATACAATGTTCAACGTACACGGCAGCCATAAGGCGACTAATTTCCTTTTCAGAAACAAGTTCAGCTGTCAAAAACCTCAGAACACCATGCTGTTCAACTTTTGGGGCGTCCATTATGTCTCACAGCCATGTTCAACTCGGTCTATGAGAGCATTAAAGGACATTTATCCTCACACTTGTGTGTCCCTTTTCTAAATGAGAGATGCCTGTGTGCTACGTACATGTCTCGCAGATAATGAACCGAAGCATTATTGCGCGGGATGGGTTGGCTCACTTTCATTTGACTCGCCCTCGTACATTAGAATTGCGGAGATACAATGAAATACACGAATGCGAAGATACACCTTGCTAATGGGCAAAAAAGTTTCACTGAAAACAAAGTGCACTTATACACAAAACCTCGCAATAAGATATTTAAATATAGGTAAAAGTATCCAATACATCTACGTATCTAAGAAAAAGTCACTGTGTATGATGCGTCAAACACGGCAAATAAACATGTTGCGCGACCATAGATTCACAGATCACCAGAATCCTAAGGCTCGCCCCCCCCCCCCTCCTCAATCTACTCCCCCTGACGTATTCCGCGGGACGGAAGGCGGCGCGCATCGTCCCCGCTTTTCTCCCTTGCGCACTCAAGACTGATCCACCGTCGTCGGCTCAACATACGCATACTGTTAGGTATCCTACACCGGTGAGACAAAATATTTCGGAGAGGTTGCGCTCCAGCGAAAGCGTTGTAATCTGTCGAGTCCTCGCAGTGATGGCGGCGAGCGACAACACATTGTTTCCTTTTTTTTCGTCTACTAGCTGCAAAGCGTCGAAAACTCTGCCAGGCGAAAATCCACTCGGCCAGAGTAAAACGAACGCGCACCAACGTGACTGCAGGGTGGACGGGGCAACACGGGAAAAACGCATACGCTCTGGCTGGCTTGGCAGCCTGCGGGTATCGAGAACAAGGAAATTGAAGAGGCTCAATGCGTCCTCGCGAATAAAGTCAAAGTACGAAAAAAAGAGACGACCGTAGTTACCTTTCCTGGCTTCGATGTCTTGACGTAGATGCTTTGGCGAAGGTGAAAAAAATGTTGATATTCTTTTCTCTGACACGACGGCACAAATGAACCACCACAAAAGCTTCGTCTCGCCGGACATCGCTGCGTGCTTTGTCAACATGTCTGATAGTGTGTTCATTTGGCTTGTCTCGTCGTATGGTCCGTATGGTCCGGTCTTTTCAGTCCCCTCCTGAACACTCCTGACGGTAACCGGTGGGTCATTGTCGCCGTTGACCACTTCACACGGTATGGTGAAACATCTGCTCGGCCAACCGCCACAGCGAAAGACGTTGCTTACTTCCTTCTTCATCTCGTCATTCTGCGACATTGTCCACCACGTGAATTACTAAGAGACCGTGGCCGCGTGTTTCTCTCCAGTGTCACTGAAGCCCACTTAAATGAATATTACACACCGCACCCCCTCAGCCTACCATCCTCACACTAACGGCATGACGGAATGTTTAAATCGTACCCTTGCCGACATGCCGGCGATGTACGTGTCCGACGATCATACAAATTGTAACCGGGTACTTCCATTCATAACCTACGCTTATAACTCTGCTGCCCAAGCTGCCACTGATTTCTCACCTTTCTTTCTTCTCTAGGGACGTGAACCATCATACTCCAAGACACAATTCTGCCATACCGACCTGACGTTTCTAAAGCGGCTGCTTATGCAGAAGTATGCCGTCAACTGGCGCGTTCGTTTACCACGCAATACCAGTGTCGTCAAAAATCTCGCCATGACGCCTTTGCATCTCCTGTCCACTATTCCTCCGGAACGCTGGTTTGGCCATGGGTTCCATCCACTACTCTCGGCCTTTCTCCCAAGCTTTTGTCCAAATACCACGGTCCTTACAGAGTCCTACAGCAAACGTCGCCCGCGAACTATGTCATCCAGCCGGTCGAACGAGCTCGCAACAGTCGTTTCCGAGACCGCGAAACAGTTCATGTCGCACGCTTTAAACTGCGCTACGATCCGCCTGTGTTTCCTTCTGCCTAGGTCGCCAGGTTGGCTCCTTTCTACCCAGGGAGTGTTGTACCGGAGCACTTCGGCTCTAGTTCTGTGCCACCACGAAGAAGTTGACGTTCGCGTGTGTCTCGCTCTGTCGGTTTTTCGGGCTGCGGCTGCCTTGTGTTAGTGGCCTTCTTCAAGACGCCGTGCCCACGTTGCTGAGACGAACACGCCTGTTACAATACTAATGCTGAAATAGTTCATTTAACAGCAGAGCACATAAAAAGCAACTGTGTTGCTAAATGGTTATGGCATTGAAATGGGATGAACAAAAAACAACATTGTAGCATCTGCATCTGCTCGGACGACAGAGGGCGCTCACTGCAAGCCAAGAAAGCATGTACAAGAATGAGGAAAAAGAAATAGAAGGGAAAATATGTACGATAACATGAAAGGAAGTGCCTTGATATATTTGAGACTCGAGCTGTTTGCCTAAGGACAAAAACATACTGCAGCAAATATTCGCAATTAGATGAGGCATGTGTATGCTGCAGCAAAGATCCGGAGACCATTCAGCACACCCTAGTGGAATGCAAAGGGATTCACCCATCGAGGCTAGTACTTAACGTACAACTTCCAGAAGCGCTTGGATGTAAAGTAGACGGCAGTACCAACCGGTCAGCAGTCGAGATAAGCAAGAGACGTTTAGAGTATAAGGTGGTAAAAGGCAGGGAAGAGACTGATACGACCAAATCCATTGCATACAGAGGCAGCGGTACAAGGTAGACAGAGAACATTAAAGAGATGTATACAATAATGTTAGAAGGAAAGGCATTGATAGCATATCTGAGTAACTCAAGCCAGCTAGGCGACAATTTTGCTTCGACCCGTTTCAAAGCGGATGCCAATAAATCATCTTCATCATCATCACTGAAAGAAGATTTGATTATGGCCGACCTTAATATATATCAACAATTCTGCGGATTCAAGCAGGTCAAGCTCTCGCCTCACCAATATCGCTGAACTGCGATTTCAGCTGTTGCCATTTAGGATGCAGGATCCCAAATTCTGGTTTCTACGAAAGTCAATTTCGCCAGCACCGGATCACCTCGCAGACAACCCGGTACCACAAAGTGATTTCGTGGCTATAACCGGAGGTGGTCAACGAGCTCACCAACGTTCTTGTCTAGCCTTTGGGTGAAAACCCCTGTAAGCGCCTCAAGGAAAATATTCTAACGCGTACCGCGCGTCTGCTACAGACAAGGACATACCCAAGTCCATATTTCATTAACAGGATCTATACGGAGAGGGAAACTCAAACCAATTGTAATAAGTGCAATGGCATCATTACTCTTGACCACGTGCTTTGGCAGTGCCTCGAGGTCTTCACAGACTGTGTCAAGGAACAAGAATGGTGGCGGCAAATGCTGCACAGTGAATCACTCTCTGACCAATTACGGGCAGTCCAGAAGGCCCGTGATGTGGCTGAAGGGCTCGGCCTGACAGTCCCAACGTGGGAGCGGCCCGCGTCAACCTAGGGTTGACCTTCAGGACCCAATAAAGTTCTTCATACCATACCGCGCCTTCGGAACACACACGCCTACAACAGCTTTTCACCAGTGAAGAGCCCGGTTACAGACGCCCTTCTGAGATGCGCCAACGGATCCCACGGCAGCTCGCGAACAACGACGTCGATATGCTCGGGAATTTCTCTTGCAACAACTACTTCAACGTGTTCGCTTCGTCCTTGCCACCTCTAACGACGCCTTGCTAGACCGTCTGGTCGAGTTCGCCGACAAAATCCACGAGGCAGCCACTGTTTTGGTTTCTTCCGTTACAAGCATGTCTGAGAGCTCAGCGGACGCCTAGCTCGAGGCGCGCATTGACGACCTTACCGCAGCCATCACTTCACTCCACGCGTGTAGATAGCCGCTAGCGATCATCCAGTCTGCACGCTTCGTCTCCTCGCGATGCGAGCGGAAGGACCCCTCAGAGCCAGTGGAACTGATGTTGCCGCTTGCGTTATGCACATCGTGCCATGAAGTGTACGCCACCCTGCGCCTGGTCGGGAAACGACAGGCGGCATCACTGACGGCCGCACTTGGACCCGCGCCTCAAACAGGCCGCCTACTGACTATATTGCGCAAGCCTTTTTGGCTTACGCAATGCCGGATAGACATTCCCGTGCTTTATTGCTGAGGTGACACGTGGTTTACCTGCGGTCTTCGTGTACATCGATCACAGACTAATCGCCAGCGCAACTCTGAAAGAGCAGGAACATCACTTAGGTTAACTTTTCCAGTGCCTTCAACAGCATGGCCTCGTCGTTAACCCACATAAATGCATTTTTTTAGTCACCGAGGTAGATTTTTTAGGCCATCGCATTTCGGCGCTCGGCCTCCTCCTCTTACAGTCCCACATTGAGGCCGTCAAGAACTCTGAAACCAAACTTTCCGCTAGCTTCGCGAGTTCTTGGGTCTCGTAAGTTTCTCACGCCGCTTTATTCCTCACGACGCGGCTTACTACAGTCCATCCTCGACTTATTGAAAGCACCACGCAGCCCATCTTCGGCAATACCTTGGTCGCCTGAGCCTGTCTTCACTTTTGGCTGTCAAGCAAGCCTCTGTTGGCGCATCCTCCTTTTGACGCGCCGAGGGGAGCGATGATGGTCGTCTCCAGTGTAGCTTTCGGCTCTGTTTTGCAACAATATACTGGCTCTGAATATCTGCTTTGGGGTTATTTCTGTAGGAAGCTAAAATCCGCCGAGACACGCTAAGGCGTCTTCAGTTGAGAGCTGCTGGTCATCCTTCAACTCTTCCACCAGTTACTGGAAAGGAACGAGTTCCACGTGATGGCTGACCATAAGTCTCTGACTTTTGTTCTCAGCATGAACTCTTCAAAGCACGTCGCTCGGAGGAATCGGTATCTTGCGTTTATTTCCTAGTTCACTATGGACATACGCATATCAAGGGAGCAGACAATGGAGCAGCCAATGCCTGCTACCGCGTTGCGCGGATTGGTTGCACCTCTACTGCTATCGATTAGAAAGCCTTGTCTTAGGCACAGAGCAACGAACCAAAACAACAAGCACTCCGGCAACGCCTCTATTCCCTGCGTCTCGAGCTCGTTCCTCACACGTCTGTGCCATGCTCACTGTGGTGTGATGTGTCCACGCTTCTTCCACGCCCTTTCCTCCCCGCATCATTCTGGTGGGCCACACGGAGGAAGGAAAGCGTAGGAGAGGCCCCGCCAGCACGGACTTGATGGAGAAAGTGTGGGGGAAGTCACGTGGTGTTTTTCGCAAAAGCGCGCAGGGACTGGTACCGCAAATGTCAGCATTGCCATAGCAACTGTGCTGATGAAGCTCCCGCTGCTGGTCTCGGCCTCTGAAAAATGAGATAAAATTTTTCGGCCCATGTCTTTCTCGCAGCACATTCTGTTCGCTAGACAAGCTGACTTTGGAGCGTGGCGTGTAAGCTTGACAGTTGTGTTTAGGGTTTGTGTGTGTGAGTGTCAACCGGCAACAGACACACTCAAGTAATCACGGTGCGGGCCTTCGTCGTCTTCTTCAACGTGCCATGGAAAAGGACAGGAGCGTGTGTGCTTCACTAAAACTGTTACAGAAGTTTCGTAGGCTTTGTTCTGACGCGCGTCGGCAGGACACACTCCCAGCGGCTTGTAGCAATTCAAGTTCAAAGCTCGTGCCTATCTGCTGTGGCGAGCCGATTGGAGGCGCAGAGATGGCACACCAACATGGCTGGATTTCCGGCTTCAAAAACGTGACGTCAAGGCCTCTCCTATTTTGTTTCTTTCCTCCATGGGCGGGCCATGTTCCACTCTCTCCATGACATTGCTCATCCTGGTATACGGACCGCTCAACAACTCGTCACTTAGCCTTATGTCTGGTCTCGTGTAAATGCGGACGTTCGTGCGAGGCCCGTGCCTGCATTACGTACCAAGTGACCAAAGTCAGCCGTCATAGTATGGCACCACACCAACGGTTCCAGCCTCTCAACGAGCGCTCCGACCAGGTGGATACTGACATAGTTGAGCCACTTCCTCTCTCTCGCAGCTATTGTTACATCTGGATCATCGTGGACCATTTGACATGCTGGCCGGAGGGATTCCCCATTGTGGATATCACTGCGGAGAGAGTGACACGCGCCTTCGTCTCTGCCTGGGTTTGACGTTTCGGCTGCCCGGCAAATGCATCTACAGACGACGGACAGCAGTTTGAATCTGCGTTATTTGGTGCCCTTTCCTGCATTCTTGACGTCAAGCACTGTCGCATTACTGCTTACCATCCGTTAGCTAATAGTATGGTCCAGCACTTGCATTGACAGCTCAATGCAACCCTCACAGCACGCCAAAACCGTGAGCACTGGACCAATCACTTGCTGCTGGTAATGCTTAGCCTTCTAGTCGTCTTTCGCAACGACCTTGGGTTCTCCGAGGACAAAAGTGTTTTTGTCTCCCCCTTACGTCTTCGCGGCGACCTGTTCGCGACAGAGAATGCGCCAATTCAACACCAACGCTATCTTCAACATCTCCAAGACTGCTTCCACAACCCCAGGCCAGCCAAGGAACACATATTCGAACACCCGGACCTCGCTTCCTCCACACATGTTTTTCTAAAGTGAGACGACATACGGGTGCCTATGACGGCAGCCTATGACGAATCCTTTCCGGTTCTGCGTCGTTCCTCTAATACTTTTGTCATTGCGAAGCATGGGCGTGAGGAGACTGTCTCTACAGATTGGCTCAAGCCGGCCTGCGTGGAGATATTCATCGCCATCTTCAGAGTACAGATATCTCAGAACCCAACTTTCTGTTGAAGTCTCAAAAGCATCCACATCGCGTCCCCCACCCCTCCCCCCTGTTTAAAAGCAAGGACGGGGTGCTGCATCGCCTGATGTGCTCGGATGCCAGGAGGCGCTCACTGCAAGCCAGGAAAGAAGAAAAGTAGAGATACGCAGTGGGCGTGTGCTCCCTTTTCAGTTCTGCAGCCAGATTGTCAATCGTCGTTTCTTTCGTGCTCTATAACAAATCACACCAAATCAGTCAGCAACACAATCTCTGCTTTACTGCGGATTGGAAATTGGAAACGTGGTGTCCCGACGATCATTCAGGCTCTGCAAAAGCTATTAAATAGCTTATCAAAAATTGGCGTAAACACTGCACACAAAAGAAGATGACGGGACGTCTGCACACAGCTCATCGAGGTATTAATGAGAGTTGAACCAAAATGTTTATATTATAATCATATTTGTGTCCACTTCAGGACGGAGGCCTCTTAACTTATTTACCTGCCTAGCGCCAGCCGACCCTATCTTATGGGTGCAAATTTCCTAATTTCAATACAACACATGGTTTTCCGCGGTCATCAACTGTTTATATGCAACCGAATAAAAACTTATGCTCTATTAAAGGGAAGCTCAAAGGTTTTCCAGAAAAAATGAGTGAAGAGCAGTACGCTGTGGTTTTCAACCCTCTGAATTCGAATATCGCATCGAAATTGAGTGAAAGAAAGCGCTAACATATTTTATTTCAACGAAAAGTGCAGCAGCAGACACGCCCAGCTCGCGCGCCTCGTTTCCGCCTGTGATTGGTCGGGCGCCTCGTGACGTCAACAATGGTGTTCGTCCGGACCGACTGCTGCAGCTACACACGAAGCATGGTGCAAAGTAGTTTGGTGGTGTTTTGCTGAGACGGTCATGGAAATTTTCGAGAGCTTGCGTTTCCCTGAGGAGTTCGGCGTTAAGTCCAAACTCTACGAGAGCGATTTTGCGCGCGACGGTGACGGGCGACGGTTTCGAGCGACAAAACGGGCCGTCGCTTGAACAAATCCCTCGGTGTTGTCGCTCGATCGCTCGTTTCTAGAAATCTAGAAGTCGTCGCTCGTCGCCCGGAAATGCTATCAGCGACTAGCCAATTGTGCGAAGCCGAAACTGGATGTACATAACTCAAATACTGCTGTTTGTCGCACGGAACGAGCAAACTATTGAATTTTACACGTGCAAGAATAAGAACCTAGTGCAAGACCTTCAGAGATATTTTATGCTCCTTCTTCAGTAAAATACATCAACTTAAATTGATAAAGCATGCGTCACGCTAGTTTCGGCGCGTATATTGCTGCCCTCATTCCGGGAAGTCGTCGCTCAAAGCCGTCGTTCGCGTGGAGTTCAGCTTGCAGACGACGAGTGAACGCGACAGCCATCGCCTCGCTTGTAGCGCTGTCGCTGTCGCGTGCAAGATCACTTGTAAGGGGGTTTATACTTGTACATACTACACGTTCGTACATACTTGTACATACTACATGTACGAGCCGATTGCGAAGAGCCGGCCTCTCCAAGAAGCAAGAAATGCTGGTGCAAGCACTGCTTTCCACGTGAACGAAGGCGAAGTGTTAGCATCTCCTTGTGTTGGAAATGTTCTTTGGCGAGTATGTTTTTTGCTAAGCTGCATTCAGCGTTCCAGTGAGTACGTTTCCGGGCAAACAACTGTAGTGTTATGTTCCTGCATGCCTCCTCGTAGAACGTAAGCGGTGATGCGATCTTCAGCATTTGTGCGCTGCCCCAAAGCTGTCGGCAATCTACACAGATGCTTTAAACGCGGGAAAAGTTTACCGGCTGTTGTAGCACGTGTAGTATAGAACCTTCATCAGCGCGCCATCCGCACGCTACTCGTAACCGGCGAATTCCGTCGGCTACGTGAGATGGTCGGTTTCTTATGGGTGCGAGAGAAGGGGGAGTGCAGCGTCTTGGCGTGAGCAGGCTTTCCAACACATGCAAACTTTACGCTTGCACTGCGTTATGGTAGCTGCATGCAGGCTGTTTCACAACACACGTGCGAATAGAAAATTCGCGGTGCTTGGCGATGGAACCTGCGTCAAGGGTGGGCGATAAACATGCACCTTCCGTTCAGCGTGCTAACTATTTTCCTTAGGAGAACCCAAGGCACGCATTATTGATAAACTCCGGTAGTAATCGTCACGGAAGTGGTTAGAGCACAACACTTGTTCTTGAGCGCTTGAAGTTGTTTCGCTTCACAGCAGCCTCCCACTTAGCTGAAAGCTTCTTGTCTTGCAGGAACTAATAGAACATCGGAACATCGTCGCGGCCGCTGGTGTTCGTGCAAGCGTAGGCTGCACAGAACGCCGGCATGATCGGCCTACAAGTTCAAGTTATGCTGCGCACGTCAACTACCACTCCTATATACACACAAATAAAGGAATGTACGGTCGAGGGAAGCAGATTAGGACGGCACGCACGCAGAAATAAGCCCGGTCAGGCACGGTCGCGGAGGCTGCGAAGGAGCGGAACACCAGTGTTGACGTCACTATGCCACCGTTTCCGGTCTCCGCTCGCATCGTCAGCGTCAGCAGCAGCGCGCGGCGCTCGACGGGGGGCGGAGCTCCAGCGCAATTTTAACCGACGATTGCGTCGCTCCTAAGTGAAAAATCCCCCCCAAAATTTTACCTTCATGGTTTATAAGGTTCCCGCATCCGTATATGAGCGTCTTATTGAATTCGACAGACTCTTCAGCTTCCCTTTAATGAAGGCATTTGTTTTGCCCAGAATATAGGTGAGCCCAGCAACAACATATGACCCAACCAACTACAG
This sequence comes from Dermacentor andersoni, assembly GCF_023375885.2. NCBI lineage: Eukaryota > Metazoa > Arthropoda > Arachnida > Ixodida > Ixodidae > Dermacentor > Dermacentor andersoni. Next base: position 168,781,825 of record NC_092814.1, on the reverse strand, counting down.
CTGAAGCTCACTCACGCGTTTTTCGGTGAACGCTAGCGGTCTTAAGACATAAGAGAAAATTTGAGAAACAAACACTTGTTCGTGGGTGCAATTCGAGAACCAGTCTAAAAAAAATGCGGTGACTATTTACCTCTTCCGGGGCAGTCAGTTAAGCCGCTGGTGTTTCCAAATCGCAAAAGTGCCACAGAATGACCGTGACGTAGACGCTACCAGCACTGCACTGCGAGAACTAATGTCATTAAGCACGCTCTAAAGGATACAAGTATCCTTTCCTTAAACTTTTCTGTGCCAGGGTGCGCACTGCATTATCTTACGATGCGGAAACAGTGTGCGCGTTCGCCTGCGCACGTGCGTTTGTGTGGATGTCTCTTTTGTGGGGTATTCTGCCGCGTTGTTCTTTCTGTGTTCTTGCCTGCGCCTGCATGTGTCCGTGAGGCAGTGAAACCGCGCTAGCCTACTTGCGTGTGCGTTTCGATTTGTCATCTGACTCGCAAAAGCAAGCTTATATGTGAAAGCAGTATGATTGCTTTCTCTAAAAAGAAGGGGATTGCGTTATGTATATGAAGTGGACACAAACAAGAAAAGCAAGGGCGTCTGATGCATTGCCCACGAAAGCTCCCGTGGGTATCACCTTCGCCCGACAAGAATCGTTTTCGTAGAAGGGGTTTGATGTTCAATCTTTTCACCGGGAACTCGTGCTGCAGCATTCTGCCGTTCGATGCTATAGTGCGCTTTAAGCGTTCGTTCACTTGGGTTCCTCGTTAATATTATTTGCTTTAAATCTGGACCATTCTCGAAAAGCTTCTCTTTTTCTTGTATTTTTTTCTAGGCACGCAATAATCCTTAAGAGCGCCGAGAAACCGCCACCCTGGGCCCACTTCCGCGTTTCTCTGGAAAGTGCTCGGGGCTAGTCGCAGCACAGTGGCTGTTTTGAGTATGCCTTGCACGGCTATACCGTTGTGCACAGGGGAGTGATCCGCTCGTTCGTTCTTTGATGCTATCGTTTCATATTGCCTTCATACCTGCATAATGTTTATTGAACCATGTCGCGCTTTCAGAAGAGAAGGCGCTGCTCATTTACATGCGTTAGAAACGCGTACAGTATAAGGCATGTGCCTGCTTTATCTTGAAACTACAATGCAGAGAAAGGAGATGTGTGACAAAGTTTTCGCCAGATGGCGTTGAGTATCGCCTAAATTAAATTAGGTAAAAAAAATAACAGCCGAATCTTTCCAAGGCTGTGATGAGGTTCCATTTGAAGGAAAAAGGAGCATGAACGAGAACCAGATGAAAAAGGAGCTGGTGCTGACAAATTTTAAGTGGAAGAAAGCCAAAGAGCAAATTCCTAAGCGCACAGCCACAGGCCTAGACGAGGTTCCCGTTAGGCTGATTAATGAACTAGGACCAAAAAGTAAGGAAGCTCCGGGGAAAGCAGCGGAAAAAACTTCAACAGATAGAAGAATACCAGACAGTTGGCGACAAAGTAGAATGAATTTAATTTATAAAGGCAAGGGGGAGAAAGATAGACTTTACTCGTATAGATAATTGACCATTACGTCGGTAATATACAGGTTGGCAATGCAGGCAATCAAATTAAAGCTGCAAGTATGGGCAGAGAATAATGGCATTTTGGGAGAACTTCAGAATGGCTTCAGAATAGGTAGGAGTTTGGATGATAACTTATTTGTTCTCACTCAGTGTATTGAAATATCAAGAGTAGAAAGCAGACCGTTATATGTGCCGTTTTTTAGACATTACAGGGGCGTACGACAACGTAGACCGCAACATGTGGGATATTCTGGAAGGGGAAGGCTTAGGTGACGATTGTCTACAGCTTTTGAGAGAGATTTATCTAGAAAATACCGTTCGCGTTGAATGGGAAGGGATGAGGAGCCAAGAGAAAGCTGACATCAACAAGGGACTGAAGCAGGGGTGCCCTTTATCCCCACTGCTCTTTATGATGTACATGGTGAGGATGGAGATGGCGCTAGAAGGAAGTAATATCGGGTTTAACCTCTCATACAAACAGGCGGGTGCAGCAGTAGAGCAGCAGCTTCCAGGTTTCTTTTGCGCGGACGACATTTCGTTGCTAGCTAAGAAGCAAAGTGATTTGCAACGTCTGGATAATATCTACGGACAGGAAGGCGAGAATTTAGGTTTGATATTTGACGTTATAAAATCAGGTGTTATGGTATTCAATAAAAAAGTGAACAGAGAATGGCAATACAGGGCCAGGAAATACCTCGAATAAAAGAATATAAATATCTTGGTATATGGATAAACGAAGGCAATAGATATATGAAAACACAGGAAAAAACAATAACAGTAAAGGGGAAGCGAAATGCAGCCATAATGAAGCACACAGCGCTTTGGGGATACAATAGGTAAGATGAGCTACGGGGTATGTGGAAAGGTGTAATGATTCCAAGACCTAGTTTTGGAAATGCGGTTGTTTGCTTGAAATCAGGGCTACAATCAGGACTGGATGGCAACCAAAGGTCAGTGGGACGCTTCGCGTTGCGCGCTCACGGGAATACTACAAATGAAGCTGTGCAGGGTGATATGGGCTGGAATAGTTTTGAAGTGAGGGAAGCTCACAGTAAAATTGATTATGAAGAACGACTGAGGAATACGGAAGAACGTGTATGGGCTGGGAGAGTGTTGAGATATTTGTACAGAAAAAAACATTGATTCACAGTGGAGGAAAAGAACTAGGGAGCTTACCAGCAAGTATGCGGCCTGTAGGGTCAGTACACAGCAACAAAGAACGTGAAGCGGAAACTCCGAGGGGCTGAAATAATATCATGGGTGGCGGCAATGGAAAAGAAACCTGCCATGAGTTACTACTTAAGAGGAAAAAACGAAATCAGGAAAGAAAGAATTGATGATAAACCAAAGAGAAGCTATTTAATTTTCGAAGCGACATCAGGATGCCTTAGAACACGCACCTATAAAGCGAGACATAAGACGGAAGAGGAAGCATGTGCTTGCCGCGTTAAAGCTAGGGAAACAATGGAGCATGTTTTATTAGAATGTGAAGATATCTACCGAGCGGTTGATTTAGGCACCAATGGACTCCTTGAAGCCCTTGGGTTCAGCGACTGCAGGGGCAAAGTAAACATGTAAGAGGCGATTGGAAGATTGGTGTAAGTATGGAAACGATAGAAAACGGAGACGTACAAAAACAAAGTTCACAATAGGGGGACAGAAAATTTGGTTACCGTGCGTCCGTCCGTCCGTCCGTCCGTCTATTCATCCATCCATCCATCCATTCCTTATCCTTTAACATTCAAAATATAAGATGTGCTTTTAATATTTTAGTTATTGTGCACTGTATAAGCATAGCTGCTGAAAAAAAAGGAAAAATAAAGCTATACCAATATTTTTTATGTCGCCTTCAACATACGGCAAGTTTTTTTATAGCTCGTGCTTGGCCAATCCTTGGCGGCAATCGCGAGCGTAAACTATTAGCGTCGCTGCAGACTTACAGAAGTAGCGGAAGTTGAAATTTGTGAAATAATTGCAAATTCAATAATTAATGAACTAACTGTGTTTAAATATCATATGATTATATTTATTTTCTTAAGTGTCAGTATTATATCTTTGTAATTGCGCTTGATCATAGTTAATTCTTCAGCCCTCGTATGGCTCTAAGGTAGGTTGGGTTAATTAATTTGTAGGCATCTGATGAATTGAAGTAAGCCGATACGAGAAGCACAACAGTTTCGTAGATACTTTGTGCTTATCCTGGTTTCGAAACATACGGGCTCAGAACGTGCAGCGAATTACGTTACCTTTCGAGTAAACAGTTTTACTCACTGCGGCAAAGAGCATGAATATCAGATGAAATGGCAGCGCATGCCTCACCGCATTGTTTGACATGGCTTTTGAAATTGGGAGCCACGAATATACTACTAACTGAAAGTGGCTGTATGTATTTATGTTGTCCTTTCCACATCTCTGAATGCAAGCCACGTACCGAACGACTGAGGAACTCCGTTGTCGTGGGAAGAGCCAGACAGGAGGGAGCGCGTCATTTAATGGAAGGAGCTAATATTCAAAATTTAGCAGACAAGTGTGTGAACACTGCTCGCCCATCACAGTGTGTAAAATAGCTGGTTTTGTTAAATGGTCCCGAACGCGCGCCATCTTTGACATGATGTGATGCCCCGGTTGACACGTGGAAGAGGCTCATATAAATGTGTGTAGGTTTTTCGAAATAAAGAGTTGGAAGCTACAGTGGCGTGTGTTGTCGTTAATATGTGTGTACTTGTCTTTCTGTCGCTACTTAACATCCCAGTATGGCAGACCAATTAGCCCTGATTACTATCTTTCCCAACACGCCGTGGTGGCCTAGTGGCTATGGCGTTGCGCTACTAAGCCCGAGGCATCGGGATCGAATCCCGGTCGCGGCGGCCACATTTCGATGGGGGAGAAATGCAAAAGAACCCCCGTGTACCATGCATTGGGTGCGCCTTATAGAACCCCAGGTCGTCAAAATTAATGCGGATTCCATCACTACGGCGCCCCTCACAATAAAATCGTGGTTTTTGCACGTAATACTGCAGAATTTAATTTTTACTAACTTTGTTATAATAAAACCGTGTCATAAGAGTGGTGACACATTACAGTGTGAACACCCACTTTCTATAGCTTAAACAGCGTGTAAGATTCTCGAACACATAAACAAAACAACATAATTCTAGGTTTCTAGGGAAGTATTATATAGTCTGTTGTTGCCAGCAATGCTTTAGAAAAGAGTTTGCTAATAATAAACTATTAGGTTGGTTCACGACTTCACTAAAGCAGTAAATGAAGGTAGGTAGGCCGATGCGATTTCCACGGACTTCTGTAAAGCCCTTGACAAAGATTCGTACTAAAAGCTTCTTTTAAAATAGACATTATCATTGAAAAACCCTCAACTTTTAAAAATTGATCTCAGTTTATTACCTGTCATATAGGAAAGCGTGCGCATCCTTCAATGAACACAGCTCGAACGAGACTGCTGTTTTCTCCGGCGTTCCTCAGGGCTCTGTTGTTGCTTATTTTTATATCTTTTTAATGGCTTCCAACAAGATGTTTTCGTCAAAGTTATGCCCTGCGCTGACGACTGTGTTCTCTGTGGATACACGATTCACGAATTGAACTCGGATCACATTTTATTAAACAATATATGCCAAAATGCCTTTAAAATTTTGCGAGTAGCGGCAGTTATCAGTTAACTTTGAAAAAAGAAACAATATATATGAGTATTTTCCTCCAGCGTTATCCGATTTCTCTGCTGTACTTAAGTAGAAGCACCGTACCTTCTGAAGTAATGCGATTCAAATGCGTAGGATATGGATTCACCAAAGTTAAAGTAGAATAAACGCAACGATTTTGTAGTGACCATCTCAAATTGAAAATTGTCCTACTTCAAAAAAGAATAAATTTTGCAGTGTCAGCTACTCAGTCTAATTGCTTTTAAAACAATTTTCAACCATCCTTATCCCACACTGCATGCAACATTTCGAAATCCCTTTACTAATTCTATCATTATCTAGAGAGAAATCGTACAAAATAGGGGGGTTGCTTTCACAACACTTCCTTTATTCATGCACAGCTTGCTCAATCCGGCACAGGAAAAAAATCTAAGCACCCGTCTGAAAGCTTTATTTCGGTTAACTCAAGGGCAATATTTAATTAACATTCCTGATGCTATGTATTTTTTCTAGCAGATATTCTACTCGTTCTTTAAGAATAAAAATATTATATAAATACTTTATTTTCCCCAGGACGATATCAGACTGGAACGTACTTACGAGCGACGTGTTACAACGGCCAACACTAAACTTAGTCTTTAATATGTTTTTATGGGATTGTTCTGCTGCCTCTTACGTAACCTTGTCAGTCAGTTGGATACGTGCAGAAGGGCAGCGGATTGGGCGAGTTGGTGTTGCATGGTAACTATAAAATTAGCAGCCTCCTCCTCATTCTGGTCCTGTCGTTTAGCGCTGTTTGAATTTTATAGTTACCAGTTGGATACGTGACTTCTGTAACCACCCTGCAAACATAAGCATTCGTGATTGCAGTGTGTGCACATCCCCAAATAAGAATTAAATAAATATAAAAATTCAATTATTTCGCGTCTCCTTTTCATGTAAATTAATATTACAGTAGGCTTCTTCCCAGTACCTGGCACACTGCAAATAATACATTGCCCAGAAAGGGACGCAATGGTTTTGTGTGCAACATCCCGGCCTTAGTTTATCGGATCGACTGTTATCCAATCTTCTCCTGGGACTGACTGTGAATAACCGACTATTCATTTTCTTTTATATCCTTATCTATCGTTTCGTTAGCAATCCGATAGCTAGCATGTTTTGTGGGGGCCCAAACGCCTGCAAAGCAGGCAACATCATTACCTACGGTTTTTTCAATGCCAGCCTTTATTCTTTCCATTGCCTAGACCTCTTATTACTAATTTCGTGCTTGCCAGGATCTTTATTGTACCTCAATAATTCAGACGGAACAATTATCATGGCTCGAGATCACCCAATAACAACGGACAATTCCACTGACACACTGGGGGCGCATTTGTCAGCCTTCACAGATGCCGTAGAACCATCCTGCCCCTCCACCAGAACAATGACCACAGGTGCCATACTCTACCGTCGTCAACACTCATTGTGCCTCTCCCATCGGCAGCGTGTTTTCTTCCGACAGCGCGTTCATCGTCGGTGTGAGAGTCTACGCCAATCTGAAATTTTTCCTGCCATCTCAGGAATGCAAAACAAAGCTGACCTGCCAACTTTTGTCTTGAAGCAAGCAACTCTAGATTCTTTGCACGCTTCCAACTTTGACTGAATTCACATAGACACTGGTGGTTCTTCCAGTTAGAGCAGCTCCACCGGTGCAGTGGCAATCTCATCAGGGTCAATCAACACTCCATCAAGTCAATCAACACGAAATACAGAATTTATCATGTTACGACATTGGCGTGTTTGGAGCTTGTTGCCCTCTAGGCACCGTTGATTATACTAAGCTACAACCCGCGAATCAGTGAGCAATATTCTGCGACTGAAAAGCAGTCTACGGCGTCATTTGTCAGTCATTCGTCGCGGGTCCTCTGAACAACCCGACGAAGAGCCGTTGCTGTTTTCGTACCGAGTAGCTCTCTCTCTCTCTCTCTCTCACATACACACGCACACACACGCACACACACACGCACATGCACGCACACACAAATATGCAGATTGAACACCCATTTTAGAATCCAGTAGTCATGACGTCACTCGCGAGAGTATGCCATTCCAACTTCTCGCATTGGTAACTTCTCGCATTGGTTCTCGCATTGGTAATTGGTAACTGTAACGAATTACATTTTTGAAAGAAGCCATTGTAATTGTAATCGGTTAGTTTATCTGTAACCTGTACAAGCCTGATATATAGAATGGCGGGTAAAGTGTAGCTAAAGGATATTTTTTGAAATTGCTCGTGAATAATGACTTTCAGCCGCAAGAGATAAGCATCCTTTTTTGTTTGAAAGCTACCATTTTAGGCTTCTGTCAACTAAGTAACATAAAATTGATCAGAATACAGGGATTGGTACATAATTGTTCATTTGTTTACTTTAATACTCAACAGTTCCCAGCTTTCTTTGACGCTTCGCTTCTCAAACCACCGTAACATAGAACCGGGCAGTTCGCCCGCGGCTGTTAAGTTGATTGCTAAATAAAGCCGTATTGTTTTCGCTCCACCGTTGCGCTGTCCTTTCCATCAGATACGACAAGAAGAACCCCACTACGTTATGCCTGAGAAGTCGAATTCGCCAGTAAGGATGATTGGCGCTGACGGATAATGACAAACTACAGCGTTGATGGCGTCATGCAGATCGCCAGCAATGAAGGCCCAGAATTCGGAGGCCGGCAACGTGTGTCGAGTATAACTATTGTGCATATATAGGTGATGTGTGAGTGCGTGCGTGCGTGCGTGCGTGCGTGCGTGCGTGCGTGCGTGCACACACACACACACACACACACACACACACACACACACACACACACACACACACACACACACACACACACACACACACACACACACACACACACACACACACACACACACACACACACACACACACACACACACACACACACACACACACACACACACACACACACACACACACACACACACACACACACACACACACACACACACACACACACACACACACACACACACACACACACACACACACACACACACACACACACACACACACACACACACACACACACACACACACACACACACACACACACACACACACACACACACACACACACACACACACACACACACACACACACACACACACACACACACACACACACACACACACACACACACACACACACACACACACACACACACACACACACACACACACACACACACACACACACACACACACACACACACACACACACACACACACACACACACACACACACACACACACACACACACACACACACACACACACACACACACACACACACACACACACACACACACACACACACACACACACACACACACACACACACACACACACACACACACACACACACACACACACACACACACACACACACACACACACACACACACACACACACACACACACACACACACACACGCACGCACGCACGCACGCACGCACGCACGCACGCACGCACGCACACATACACACACACACACACAGACATACTTAGTTAAATATACTAAATCTGCATTAGTAGCGAATACATCACAATTCAATTCATCCTTTTAATTCAAAGCACCTCTAGAACTCGCAAGGACCGCTGACACATATAAAGTTTGAAAAGAGCACATGAGTACATCTCTGCCACTTGCTAATTGTTATTCCTCAGAGCACAGGTCTAGTAGGGCCAACTCTGTTGCTTTTTCAGCATGTGTGTTGACTGCTGTCATTGTCATTGCGGTTATGACGCTTATTCCTAGCATGATGAACTACTACATGTTCAAGTTCACGCACGCATCGCTAGATTGATATTAAATATATAGGTTCTGTTGTTAACGACCTGCCTTTCGTGGAATGGACCTGGAACTTCGGGGATTATGGCAGGACCTTTTCATAATCGATCAGCTTTTTTATAGCGTGCCACCTGGCTTGCGATAACTATTTGAAAGCCAATTTGGTATAGCTTTTTCAGGTTCTAGCAATGAGAGAGGAAGTTTTTTTGTTTTGGTTTCGAAGCTACTAAATTTAACAATGACAAGCCGGCATTTGTTTTCATGATAAAGACCGCCAAGTCCATGGGAACGCTCGATCATTGCCTGTATCAAGTTGAGGTGAATATATTACTCCTTAGGACCCTTATTTTATCTCAGAACCATTCGTTTTCGTGTATGACATCGTGAAAAACAATCCCTCCCCGTATTCTGTCATCCTTGAATGCTTCTATTCAAGAGGACGAACCTATTAGGATTGTGTGTACCTGACCAAATTACCTAACCTCAATAAGCCCAACGTCATCCCAGGTAAGACCTGATAATTCCTGAAACAGCCCTGTTAAGCTACTTTCGGCCAATAGGATCCACGTGTGGAACATCGCCAGGTTCCGTTTCTGGTAGCCGTTTGTCTGGATTCAGTTATTCTTAGCATCCTCCGCTGTGCAGCAGGTCTGACAGCCGCTTGGGCCAGGTTCCGCACATGCAGTAAGGACTAGGGGCCAAGGATTAATTGTGAGATGCACGAGGGAGTCCGGCCAAACACTGCCTAAGGAGGCTAATCCCTCTACGGGCGAAGGAGGTCTTTTTGAAACGCAGTGGGCACTCCTAATGTCGCTGCATCATAGCTCCACCGACTGTCGAAGTTGTATTCTTTTTCTGCTGAATTCAAGTGGGTATGCGGGTATCCCTCCCAGCTAACTTGAGCCAGAGCTTACAAATATAAAAATATGCGAATGCCACGTAGCTGGACAGAACCAAGATAATGTTGTTTGCCGTCACATCGAGATACTCAAATTATTTTTTATTCCACCTAATTAGATAAATAGTCTCAATTAATTATTAAACTGAAATATTAAAATTAGATAAGAAGTGTCAATGACAAAATTATAGAGCGGCATAAAAAACTCCCGATACAGCTTCCTGTTGCTCAATACGTGCTACATAAAAGTGTTTTTCCGAGCGTAAAAGAAGCTCGCGAATACACGCAAAGTGCCTCGAGCAGCCAGTAGCGCGGCAATTTCGCATGTATTCGTCGGCTTCTTTTATGCTCAAAAAACGCTTTTATGTAGCACGTATTAAGCAAGAGAAAGCTGTAACAAGAGTTTTTCATGCTTCTCTACAATTTTCTCAATGTCATTGTTGTCATTGTCCGTCATTGCTTTCGATAATGTACCCGCCACGGAGGCTTCGGAACGCACAAATTTAACTGAAAAGCACAGCGAAGCAGGAAGAGTAGCTGATCAACAATAGTTCGTGGTGCGTGTATTTTAACGCTGCATTTGGATGCACAACTGCTTGTCTCGTCCACATTAAATTGGAAGACACGTCGCTTACTTTTTTCCAACTAGAAAGTGTAGAAATTGTGGGAACGCAGTCATGGTGGGGTCTTTAGTTATAGCCGCATAAACATGGCGCATGCCTTGTTTCACTTGTAGCCTATGGTTTCGCCTTCACAGTGTCGGACGGCGGCACAGTTCCATTACAGCAAGTTCTACACGTTCTGCTAGGCGCTGCAGTAAGTGCCCACCTACAGGCAAGTAATGCACTCAGCCGCCGTATTAAAACGCGTCCACAACGAAGTATTAGTGCCAACGAGTCAGTGGTATAGTCAGAAGAGGCATACGTACGTCGCGTTATAAGCTTGCATTTTGATAGTGATGTCGCACCACTGGTCTACAAGGTTCCACCGAGCTAGGGACAGCTGGTGAAATTGGGAGTTTCCGGCCCCTGTAGCGTAGGTGCGAAGCTGGAGCGTTGTAGAAAACGTTTCGGGCTATCTATCTATATACGGGCTTCCGTCAAAACCTCGACTTCATTAGATAATGTTTCGTAACACATTATTAAAATCGGTATTATTTTTATTATTAAATGTTCGTGCAAGCCGACCCAGTTAACAGCTCAAACGTCAAAGCCGAAGCTTCAAACTAGCCGCCATTTTGGTGCCATATGTAATTTTTTTTCTTTTGCTGCACGGCAAGTGAAAACTCATGCATCAATATAGTTGGGGCACAGGCCCAGCTCCGGCCAAGTGAACATGTTCGTGTTTCTCTCCGCATTTTACATGAGTTGCGAGGAGGCTCTAGAACATCAGCATGAACCTACAGGCTAAGTGAGCGTCTTGAATAAGAGCAGGGATGGTCTTAGGTTACTCCGCGGGTGCGCTGAGGGAAGGCACCGGACTTGGGCACATAGGAAAGAAGAAAGAAAGAAGGACGGTAATGTTACCAACAAAATCGTCTGGTTGGCTATTTTGCGCTGGCATATGGCAATGCGGGAATATAAAGATGACTGAGAGAGAGAGCGCGAGGACTGTCGTGGTGAGATCACTCTTGCGCCTACAGCACCACTAAGTCAAAGGCGTTCCCATTTTCCAGTCACGTTTAAAGGAAGCTTTAGCTCGGGTGCTCTTAAATACATGTAAAAGGATAATTCGTTTTTCTCGTCAACCAGTGCACCAAATTTGACGAGGTATGTTGCATTTAAAGGAAACACGTAAAATCTACTGACTTTTCGTTACGAAGTTTTTATTTGTGTCGTAAATGTTTATAAAAAATTGGCAAAAATCGGAACCTTTCAGAAAACTAAACTACGAAGTATACCACTCTAAATAAGCAATGAAAAATAATATCCCAATTATGTGAATTGAATGTACTAGTACATCTAAAGCGGACAAAATTCCTGTTACACATGAATGTCAAAAAAATCAGTAATATGGAAATACAGCCTTTGCAGAACCCTTGTACACAATGTAACGAATTCACGTAAGCTACAAATTGACATAATGAATTTGTCCGCTTTGAATGATCTAATGGGTGCCGTTTACAGAACCGCGATATCTTTTCTTGATGCAGAGCTATTAATTTTTAAACTTCGTGCATTTAGGTTTTTCAAACTTTCGAATTTTGAAAAATGCTTTAAACAAAATTCAGGCCCAAAATCGAAATTCCTCTTCAACGCTTACTAGAATTTAACGTTCTCTCTCAAATGCAACAAATTTCATTAAAATCGCTCCAGCGTTTATTTCAGAAAAATGCTTGGGCGTTTTACATGTACTTGAATAGGCCGCGTCGGAGTTAGACCCGAGCTAAAGCTTCCTCTTAACTCTTTGCGTACCGCGCCCTTTGGGCATCGTTAGCCCGCCAACGATGGTTTGAAACGCCGGTTTCGACTTTCCGCGCCGCCCACGGAGACACTGCGCTATCGGACACGAAGGAGGAGAACTATTCGTTTGTTTTCTAAGCAGTGCGCCTTTTCCCCCCAGGCGGTGATTTTTGAACGCACTCCGAAGTTTTCAAGATCGTCAAAGTAGCAAACCAAAATGGCTGCCCGCTATCGATGGTTTGAAACGCCGCTTTCGAGACCTTCCGCGCCACTCGTGGACAGTCTGCGCCATATGGGACGTGAAGGACAGCTATAATTGTGTCTTCTAAGCAGGTCGCTTTTTCCCCGCAAGGTGTTAAGTTTTTAACGCACTCCGAAGTTTCGTGAGCGTCAAAGTAGAAAGCGAAAAATGGCCGGCTCTGGGAGCGCCGCTCGTGCTTCGAAGGATACCTCGCGATTCCGCTGCGTCTGCGGCCGCTTTCATCGATGGATCGGGCAGCAGCGAGTCTGAGGAAGCTGTCTTTTCGTCGGACTCGGAGAGGGACGACGACGCAAGCCAGCCCGGAACATTGGCGGCCTCAGCCTGGTACGCCAAACTGCAGTGCTTGCATTTAAATTATTCTAGGGGAAAACCTGTTCAATCAAAAAATTTCATGTTTTGGGATGTAGTGCCCATTAGAGGGCAACACGTTTTGTATATCTCATAATGTTTGTTACATTTTTTTTCTTAGTAGATACAAGCGTGGGGTCTTTACAAACTCTGTTCAATTTTATCACATAATCTTGATTTTGGCAATTCATATCTCTTTTATGACATACATCTTTCTAATAAAGGTTTTAAGCGTGAAAAGTGAATTAATTCTGCTTTTTGTTTATTTATTACGTAGAATATTGAGTGCAGTAGTTCCTTCAGAAAAAAATATCTGGCGTAACCTGCAAAAAGCACCGCACCTATTTTCCCCACGGTACGGAAAGAGTTAAGAAGCAATCTTCGGGGCCGACGAGCGACGGAGACGGGGTTCGAGTTGCGCCTGCACGGACAGCAGCCGGACGTCCAGTCTCGCAATGCAATGGAGAGTGTTCGTCTTTGTGAATGAAATCGAGAATAGTGGCACAAAAATGCTTGAAGTTCTCTTCGGTGGCGCAGAGAGCGCACGCAGCATTGTCGGTCATTACAGTTACTGTAAGCCTTCGTCAAGGAAGTTCCCAATCACAGCTGGTAAAGAAGGGGCGCCTCAAGTTGATAAAATCTGTATGGAGGTGGGAGCTGGTGCATCAGGCTCCACATTGACCACGAGTTCAATGTACGGATAGACTGGAGTACCAGGACACGTGCGCGTCATCGGCAAAGATGCCGCACATGCGCTTATCAGTTAGAAGGAGGCAACAGACCCACTCTGTCTCTTCATCAAGATTTGTCGTGCCTGAACTGTTATCTGTTGAGGCGGCACTGTGTCCACGATTGAGTGGTTGCCGCTGTATTCTCCGGAGCACGCTTTCCTTCGTTTTCTCATTTGTGCCACCTTTCCGTGAAAGTCGGTGTTCATGTTGTCCTCGTTTTTCTTCTGGATTCATGTTCTGCGCCTTGCTTTTCAAACCATAAATCCTCAGCTCAGCTTTCATTCGTTCAGAATAAGAAATAATGTTCAATGAGGATCGAGCACGCCTTGTGCCCGGGTATCGATTTAGCATGTCATAAATAACTAACGACGTTATAAAGTAAGATCCGTCCTAAATACCTCCGGCATGCTCGACTTACTCTACTTGCCATATATCTTCGTCGTGAAAAGTAAGCAATATGTGCCCTGCTTACGTTAGGGGAAAAACAAATACGAAGTACCCACTAGTATCCAGGGTCAAGCGTATGCTAGTCAATCAGTATTCCTGACCATTGACGTATTACTGAAAACATTGAAAACGAGAGCAAGCGTCATAATAAAACGATGTCAACAACAAAAAAAAAGGATGTCTTCAGCGGAAACATTAGTACTCAAGCCTTCTTGAAGCAGGGGTGTGCTAAGCAAGGTATTAGATAAAACTCGTGAAAAAAAACATCATCATGAGGGGAAACCTGGTGTTGGCATGTATTTACGACAACAAAAGCCACTTGGAAACATCTAAATAACCTGCCATTTAAAAGTTTATTCACCCAGGCTAAGATATTACAGAGTTTTAGTCTGCCCGTAAGCTTCTTAATATCTCCAGATTACCAGGTTACCGGAGCAGTGGACGGCATATGATGCTGCTGCTGCTGATGATGATTATGATTTGTTCACATCTCCTTTGAAACGGGGTGATGACAAATAGTCATCTAGCCTGCTTGAGTTAATCCGCTATGCTGTACATGCTTTTCATTGTAGCATTTTTGCGTACATCTCCAACTTTTTTCGCTTCCTCGTAATTTGTCTAACTTGTACCGCTACCTATGCCTGTAACGGCAGTACCAAATCTAGCAGCGAAATATTGTGATGTTTTGTTTAACTGCAGTGCGTTTCGAAAATATTTGTGTAACGTCAGTTTTATTGTGAAAAAAATAATAAAAGGACTGAAACGTCAACGATTATGTCGCTACCAATGCATTACACCAGCACGGACGCAGAACATGGTAAATGACTGCAGTATTCATTTTGCGTGCTCACTAGTTAAGTACTGCTTCACCAGATGTCGCTACCAGCGTTGTTGCTGGTTGCGACAACGTTGGTTTCAACGTTGTTCCTGGAACGAAAATTATATGGGAAGGCGATAATTCTAATGAAGTGGCGGAAACTTGTCAAGGACTGAAGCAAGTATGCCCTCTGTCTCTATTGTTCTTTACGCTTTATGTTAAGGGCATAGAAAGACAACTGGAAAACGGTCAATTAGGATTTGATTTATTATACACGCGTAATGGACAAATGGTGCAACAGAAGGTCCGTGCGTTGATGTATGTGGACGACATAGTGCTACTAGCGGACAGGGCAAACGATTTGCAGACACTGTCCAATATGTGTGGAAATGGAACGACAAATCTGGGTCTTAAATTTAGCACAGAGAGATCGGGAATTATGATCTTTAATGAAGAGACGCGTAACTACGTGGCGTCAGTTTAGCGGCAAGTCATACCCACAGTCAAGCAGAAGAAAATACTGACTCAAGCACCCACCAAGATAGCCCGAAAATTAAAGGGAAGCGGAATGCACCAGTTATGAAACATAGGACACATTTGGGGCACAATTTATATGCGGTGGTGCGCGGAATCTGGAAAGGAGTCATGGTGCCAGCGCTTACGTTCACAAATGCCATTCTGTGCCTAAAAATGAATATATTGTCGGGGTTGGAAGTTAACTGAATATCGGTAGGCCGGTTGGCTTTGGAAGCCCATGGTAAAACCACAAATGAGGCAGTGCATGGTGACATTGTTTAAGACTCTTGAAGTCAGAGAAGCGAAGAGCAAAATTAGTTTGGATGAAAGACGCAGGAAAATGGATGAAAATAAATGGGCGGCTGAATTGCAGAAGTACCTGTACTTGAAAAGCGTGGACACAATGGCGGAAGGGTTCAAGAAAGTTGGAAACCCAGTACTGGATATTTGAAACTATAAATAGTCAACCAGGAATCATTAAAAAGAAAGTGAGAGAAACAGAGAGAGCGAATTGGGTACAAAGAATGGAAACGAAAAGGACCACGGAGATTTTCAAGAATGAGAAAAAACAAATTAGAAGAGAAAATCTGTACGATAACATGTAGGGAAGTGCCTAGCTACTTGAGGCTCGAGCTGGTTGCCTAAGGACAAAAACATACCAGAGCAAATATTCGCAAGCATGTGATGAAGCATGTGTATGCTGTAGCAAAAATCCAGAGACCACTCAACACATCCTATTGGAATAGGAAGAGATTCACCCAGCGAGACTAGTGCGTAACGTACAACTTTCAGAAGCGCTTAGATTTAAAGTAGACGGAAGTATAAACCAGCCAGCAGTCGAGATAAGCAAGAGAGATTTAGAGTATTGGTGGTAAAAAGCAGGAAAGAGACTGATAAGACAGGATCGATTACATACATAGGCAACGGTACAAGGTAGATAGAGAAGATTATAGAGAAGTATGCAAGAAAGCTATAGAAGGAAAAGTATTGATAGCATACTTGAGTAACACGAGCAGGCTGGTGACGATTTGTCCCACCCTGTTTAAAAGGGGATGCCAATAAATAAATAAATAAATAAATAAATAAATAAATAAATAATAATAATAATAATAATATAAAATAATAATAATAAAGGATCGAATGAAAGAAAAACATCGAGATTTAGAAGAATGGGAAGCAAGAAATTAGGAAGTAAAATCTGTACGATAACACAAAGGACAGTGCCTGGCTACTTGAGCGCCGAGCTGGTTGCGTAAGGAAAAAAAGAAAACAAACGGGAGCAAATATTCGCAATAGGATGAGGCATGTGTGTGCTACAGCAAAATCCGGAGACAACTCAGCACATCCTGCTGGAATGCAAACTTATTAGTCCAACGAGACCCATAGGAAATATCTACCTTCAAGAAGAACTGGGATTTAAAGCGGATGGAAGCATTAACCGGTCAGCAGTCGAGATAAGCAACATACGTTCAGAGTAATGGTGAAAAAAAAATGAGGGAAGAAATTGACAGGCAATTGATAGGACCGCATCCGTTACAGGCATAGCTAACTATGCAAGATGTATATAGATGTCTTATAGAATAGAGGAAATCTTGAGCAGAAATAGATAAAATGCTAGACTGATAAATATTTGTAGAGTGATTGATTAGCCGCAGAAGCCTAGGCGACTATTTTTCACCGCCCCTTTCGAAGGGGATGTCAATTAATCATCATCATCATTATTATCATCATATGCTGTGCACCTTTCTGAGAACCCGGTATCGGCGAACGTTAAGATGTTTATGGATAAACTAAAGCTCTATATTTAATAAACCCATGGCACTGCAGTTGAAACGAAACCTTATACATGGGATTTATAATCGATCAGCGCCACAGCATGCATAACTTTACCGACGATGACACCTCTTTGCACTTGTCCAGAAAACAACAACAACAGTGTAATAGCATAATACTGAAGTCACATTGTGAACAAGTTTTCCACTCCTTTAAATTCCTTGTATGGTCTGCTTCCTTTCATTACTGTCAAAATAAGTGAGCTGAAGCCGCTGACAGCTACTTTGCGTTGGGCTTAAAAAGGAGGCTATGCACACCGAACGAAACCCTTGGGGCATGCTACGTGAAGTGGGAACAAGGTATTTACCATTAAGGCTGCAATACACTTGCAATTTAAAAGGTCCGCTGCATAATGTCTATCGGATAATTGACAAACGATGCCTCCAGGCCCCAAATTGAGCAATCTCGCTGATCATATACTGAAGGATCGAGTCATGCCCTGGAGTTCTGCTTGGGATGCTTGTGGGTTGTTCATGTAGAATAAGCTTCAAACGGAAAGCACCAACGAGACGAGGACGCCGCTGATGCTGCTGCGCAAGAAGATTCGAATGTTATCGATCAGGAGATATGGAAGGCTAACCCAGGATAATTTTTTTTGTCAATGCCACCCCCCCCCCCTCCACCTTGCCAGATTTTTCTTATTCAGCTAAACCTACTACCAATAGTTGATCCCCTTTTTCATCGATTACTTCAATGCACACTGCAGTGGCGAAATCACAGTTTTCCAGTGCTCAAAACTACTAAGCAGGAATTCAGAGACTCACCAGTTAAGAGATGACAGTATCCATACTTATGACAACGCACCGTTGGCATTCTATTGATAATTTTTTCACAAATAGTTTCTTAGAATATGCAGAATAGAAATAAATGGGACCCAAATATATTTAGACGTTCATTCTCAGAGCGCATATCTCGAGACTTGTGCTATTGTCAGAAATAATGCTTATTGGAGATTTCTTATGCAATCACTGGTTTCAATTCTGCAATAGTGATATGTGCGCTAAAGTTGCTAATTAAAATGTAATTGTAGAAAGCTAGTGACCGCTATGGCTATATATTTGCGCAAGTGAAAATTCTTAATTCGTCTTTAATCCTTTGTATTTGACATATTGAAAAAAGTTGCAGTTTCACTCGAAGGCCGAAGCATGGTTTGCTATAGCAAATTAATGTACAGCTAAACGAAGCAAGGATAGCAGTTTTATCGGCCGTATGAACTTGTAAACATAGCCATACTAACTAAATTTACAAGCATGGTGTCATGCGTGCTGAAGCAAACATCCCACTCGATGACCGCGGAAACGCTTTGTCAAAACGCTGGAGCAGGAAGCGCGGCAGCGGCAACGAGCGAATCGACCTTTGCGCTGCGTCTCGCATCCCCCCCCCCCCCCCCCCCTATGCGAACTAAGCCACGAGACTACAGCGCACAGGTGGACTCTGTACCCGTTGCAGACGGCTTTCAAGATGCAGCGGCGCCGGCGGGCCCACGCGGCCGCCAGGGCCGCCGGGAGTTGAATGCACCCCTCCGTCCCTAGCCTCCGCGCGGAGCCGGATGCGCGACGGAATGTGGTGTACGTTATCCCCGCTTTCCCCGCTTGCGTGTGCGAGATTGAGCAGCGAATGTCGGTTCACGCTCGCACTCTTTCACTCGTACACTGAGCACACGGCGCGCGTCGACGATTTTATCGCCGTTCAACTTTATACCGAACCTCATGGCGAAGGCGGAAATGCGTCTGGAGTGTCCATATAATTGCTATCGCCATAAAAGTCGTCGCTGAAGCAGCTTGTGTATATATCATGAAGTGAACAGTGTGGCTGTGTTTCATAATCTCTGCAAGCTCGCATAGTACATATGTTATCTGCGGTGTCTTCTCCTCTGTCGTGGGGAATATTACGACTTTGAGGTGGTCCCGTAGCGCTCGTCACCCGTCTCGTGACAGAGCGTTGGTAGCGAAGACTCCGAGTCAGGCGTCGGTGAGAATAACAAAAGGGACTTTATACACTATATACAGATCATTATACAGGACATGATCGGATCGGCACTGGGGCCGAGAGCTCACAGCAAACGCGACTGTTTCCGCACGGCGACGTCCGGCGAAAACGCGTGACACATCTCACTCCAGTCGAGAGCGGCACTGGCTCCCGGTGGGTCGGCGGATCCGGTTTTCCAGGCGGCGGCGTCGCAGCTTATATTGTTCCCGGGAACCATTGTCACTCAAACGGCCCAATACAAAGCCAGCACTCGACGGTCGTCCGAGAGGTCCAACCAGCGACCGCGCTGGCCACCCGGTTCAAAGTTCGTGCGCGCGGTGACCTCCAGGAAAAGGAGGTGCGGCGCCGGGCTGTCTGGCACTTGGTGGCCCGTTTGGACACGTTGCTCGCCGATACTTCTCCGCAGGACACCGCTGCCTGACGGCTCAGCATCTTGACTTGTCAAGGGAGAATTAGGGCGCTGTGGCTTTCGGCGCAGCCCCGGGTTTGTCCAAAGGGCGCTCGCAGGATAAATTCTGCACCTTGTAGATTCGGAATCCGGGCTGGTGGTAATGGCACAACAGAACCCCGCCCTCAGATAAGTCGCCGGGAAGACGAGCTGCCTCCACGTGGCTCAGATGCCAGGCGCGCACGTTCGTCAGGCTCGTCCAAGTTCAAGTCCAGTGTCTGGACGCCAGGTAACTTCACGTGCCCAGGTCCCACTCGCCAGGACAGGAGCTCTGCTCACCGCGTTGTCGCCAAGGCACCTCGACCAGCTCCACTCGGGTCGTTCCTAAGCCCTTGCTTCTCGCCACTGGTCCCGGTTGGTCGTTCTGCAGCTTGCAAAACCGACCGGCAAAAGGCAACACCCAACAAGAACAAGTGCCCTCTGTCCCCCGTCAAACACCAGACAAGGCCATAATCCAAATCAACCTAACTGAATTGCTATCCCCCTTTTTGCTCCCGCTGCAACAAGAGGCAGGTGTACGATCTGGTACACAAGGCTCAAACAACCAGTTTTCAAATTAACAACACACCAAAATATCAGGAACAATTAATAATCAGCAATAATAATGACGAATAGAATGGTCCCCTTGAAATCACTTGGACCGAAAACACACTGCTGAGGAAGCAAGTGAGGCCATTCATTTTTCCCAGTGATATTTTCGCGGAATCAGAAGCTGCTTATATTTACGACCCTGCTTATCCGTGTAGCGGCGGTGCAATAAGCCAGATTCCTCGTAAAATGAAACCCTCTTTTTTTTCATTCCCCGTTTGACGCTCTTTCTCAGATCGGCTAGTGAACAGTCTTCCTGTTGCTCGCGAATCAGAGTTTCCCTTTCAACTGCAGCCTGCTCCTGCCAGCTGGCGGAAACCGGAGCGAGTGTGGAGCCCGCGTCGCCTAACTGCGGCGTCGCGTCCATATCGCGGCTAGCACTGCACGTGTCACTCCCATTCACTTCCAGGACCCGCTCGCCTAGGCCAGCCTCCGAGCTCTGCCTCTCCCGTGACTGCTCGCCACTCAAGTTACCTTGATCGGTCCGTGTGCCGCACCGCTGTTCGCTCACCGACGCAAAGTTCCCTCGACAGCGGGCGCGGTTTGGATCGCGTGAGGGGCTATGTACGCCACGTCTGCAAAGAATGATTTGCCATCATCCTTCAGCAGCTGCTCCGAGCTATTTGAGAAGAGGTAGGGAAAGTGCTCCGGGAGGGCGGCAAACACAGCGGCTTCTGTGTTAAGTTTCCCAAACTCTCCTTCAACGATAACCGTTGCGATCGGTAAACAGACACTCTCCTGCTCGGCCACATGTCTTATCCTAGCGCACTCTCCCGTAAAATCACTCGAGGAGACGAAAGACGGGTGGACAACGTCCATAGTTGCTGCAGAGTCCCGAAGTGCACGGCACTTCTTACCGTTTACCTTAATTTCCTGCATATACGGCTCCAATAGTCGTATGTTTTTGTGAGTTTCCTGTATCGTTGCGAAAGCAATTTTCTCTGGGCAGCTCGCAGCGATGTGCCCTTGCTTTTTGCAATTGTAGCAGGTTAACGGTTTCCGTTTTTCAAAAGAACGCGTCGTATCGTTTCGCTGTTCGGGACCATCGTTATCATTCTGAGATGCATTCTGTCCTTCCCTTACAGTTTCTTTGGTAAGGGACTCGTCTTCCCGAAACTCGCGACGCGTGTTTTGCTTCCGTTCTTCGGGCTTCCCGGAAAACCCATCTCTCCTATCTGCTTTTTCTACGCGCACTGCCTTGCTGCGCAAGCTGCGGCGGGTGTAATACTCTTCCGCTAACTCTGCTGCCTTGTTTAGCTTAACCTCCTTTAGCCTATCTTGCAGCCAGAGCCGGACATCCTCATCAATGCAACGGTAGAACTGCTCCAACGCGATGCATTCGACGATTTTGTCGCGGTCGTCGTAAACCTCTTCGCCCTTCAGCCATTCCACCAGGTCGGCTTTTAGACGAAACGCGAAGTCAACATTCGACTCCCTGCCCTTTTTTTGCATACCGGAACCTCTGCCGGAAAGCTTCGGGCGACAATTTGTACTTCCGCAGTAGCGCTTCCTTCACATCACTGTAGCTCTCAAACGCCTCTTTCGATAAGCAAGTTATTACGTCCGATGCCTCCCCAGGAAGCAAGGCTAACAGATTCTGTGCCCAGAGGGATCGCTCAATGCTATTCCTTTCGCACACGTGCTCAAATTTCACGAGGTATTTGGCCATATCCTCTCCGACGACAAAGGGTGGAAGTTGATCGCGTATTCTTGGACCGTTAGAAGTGAGACTAGGTGCCGGCGCGCTATTTCGGGTCTCCAACTCTTTCATTTTCAGCTCGTGCTCACGACTCTCCTTCTCTCTCCTTTCCTCGCGACGTTCCTTTTCTCTCCTTTCCTCCCTTTCCTCCTCGCGACGTTCCTTTTCTGCCTGCCACTCCCGACGTTAATTTTCTTTCCTTTCCTCCCTTTCCCGACGTTCATTGATATCCGCCCAGGCCTCTTCGGCTTCCTCAGCCGTTACGTCCCCAGTCCTCATGACCTCAAGGATCGCATTCTTTATTTTGGTTGAGCCCAACTCAATGCCCAACTCCTCACAAATTTGGAGAAGTTCCTTGACCTTGTACTTCTCCATCGTTCACACTGTCCTCCTGCTCTTTACCCTTTTTGAATATACCTGCCGTACGCTACTATAACGCTACTAGTAAGACATCCGCAAGTATTTCACACACTGCCCTGTTTACCCCCTCAGCATCCCCTGGTTTTCAAAACACTCATTAGGCTTGAAACACACAAGGTTAACACAATGCAACACCAAATCCTTCCCTAAGCTACTATAACCTGTGTCAGAGAAAGTCTGGTGTTTGAGGTAAACTTCAGGCACTCACCGCGCCGAGGTAGCCGATGCCGGTCAATCCCGTAGCTGCCATCCACTACTAGGACATTGCACCGCTGCCACCCCTATTACGACTTTGAGGTGGTCCCGTAGCGCTCGTCACCCGTTTCGTGACAGAGCGTTGGTAGCGAAGACTCCGAGTCAGGCGTCGGTGAGAATAACAAAAGGGACTTTATACACTATATACAGATCATTATACAGGACATGATCGGATCGGCACTGGGGCCGAGAGCTCACAGCAAACGCGACTGTTTCCACACGGCGACGTCCGGCGAAAACGCGTGACACATCTCATTCCAGTCGAGAGCGGCACTGGCTCCCGGTGGGTCGGCGGATCCGGTTTTCCAGGCGGCGGCGTCGCAGCTTATATTGTCCCGAGAAACCATTGTCACTCAAACGGCCCAATACAAAGCCAGCACTCGACGGTCGTCCGAGAGGTCCAACCAGCGACCGCGCTGGCCACCCGGTTCAAAGTTCGCGCGCGCTGTGACCTCCAGGAAAAGGAGGTGCGGCGCCGGCTGTCTGGCACTTGGTGGCACGTTTGAACACGTTGCTCACCGATACTTCGCCGCAGGACACTGCTGCCTGACGGCTCAGCATCTTGACTTGTCAAGGGAGAATTAGGGCGCTGTGCCTTTCGGCGCAGCCCCGGGTTTGTCCAAAGGGCGCTCGCAGGATAAATTCTGCATCTTGTAGATACGGAATGCGGGCTCGTGGTAATGGCACAACAGGAAAGAACGACCAGCATCGCCTACATGAAAGTTTTCTACTGCTCAACAACACGTCGAAAAAATTTATACAATGCGTTGTCTATGTAAAAAGAACTAAAACTGTTGCAGAAAGATGGTGACGTACGCACAGTTACTGGGGCATGAAATAAATTTCTAGAATCTATTAATTCCTGGCGCCTGTATTTTAAGACTTCAAAAATAAAATATCTTAGAACACCAACGAAACCCGGAATGGCTGTTGCTACGAAAACCAATTGCAATAGCAATTTCTTCACGCACATTTACATCCGTCGCTAATGGAAACTGACAATTTGAAAGCTGCCTGAAGTGGGCAAATGCTTCTTGGCCAGCCCTGCTTCCGTGACGTCGAATGTCAACACGAGTATATTAGGCGATGCAGTGCTTAGTTTCGGCGCCTCTGCCGCGCTCGATGGAAGCAATATGGCGCAGGAGAGTCTCCTCGTCGGCTCCTTGACGTTATTGCAGTTTGGCGCTGGGTGAGATAACGGCGCCAGCTGAGGGGTAAAAGGACCGTGCCGGTGCCAGACGCTGTGGGTGACAACAAGAACAACATAAAATAGCTGCAATGAATTCGCTGCACACTGGGACAGGCAATCATTTAACAGGCTTCATATTCGCTGTCGTTCTTCCTTCATTGGTGCCAGCTTGCTTCGCATGTGTTACGTGCACTACAGTTCCTTCTGCAAATGTAAAAAATGAAGCGCTCACTGAATCGAAAAGCAAGAGCAAATAATACCACCCCGTAGGCCTATTTCTTTCGCGTGTCATCATGGAAAGCTACGTGCCCATTGCAGGTTACATATTCTCGCTTTCAGTTTATGCAGTGAAAATGAGTCCCCAGTTTTAAAGTACATGTACCCTACTTTAGTAACAGCACTCGCATTCGATCCCATAGATGATATATATATATATATATATATATATATATATATATATAGACAATTATCAGTCATAGCACTCGTAGTGCAGCCCTCTGGGCCGTTCTCTTTTCGAAAGTAGTCTTATGAGGGTTATTAGAATTACACGAAGGTATGTCGCCCTCGTGACCAGCAATTCGCTCTTATCCACGGACGGCCATTTTTACAAAAAAGTATACCTTCCAACCACTCCACCACCAAAACCCACCATCGCGGACAATATCAGTCCCTTTCCACGTAAGTATGAGGTTCTGCACAGGAGCTATGGCGCTTCAAAGTAACCTGGGGCCTGACGGACCAACCGACTGAACTATCTCTCCGGGCAACATCCAAGGGTCACGAGTTCAAATCTCCTGTTCTCTTCCTTTTTTGTTTCCCTTTTTTTTTCTTCCCCCATTTTAATATGTCTTTTCTTTTATTTTATCACTGTACGGGGACCCTCCTAAAAAAAGAAAAAAAAAGAAAAACAATCTCCTCTATTATCTATGGCCACACATGTGCAGGTCATAAATACCAGGTTCTCTAGTTGAGTGCCATCTGTGAGGTATAACCGAGCTCAGATTGGTCCACCTTGACTGATGAAGTAAGGCACCACTGTAGGTTAAATGAGGCGTACAAATCCTGCGGAGGCGGTAGAGTATCCGCCTCGCGGGCAACAGGACCGTGGTTTGAATCCCGGTGCGGCGCAATTCTTCACCGAAAAAAAAAACCTTGTGTTGAGAAAATTGTACAAATAGGCCTGGAGTGCGGCCTGATCCCGGTGACCAGAACCGGTCACGCACTCTCTCACCAGAGCAGGATTGGCCACCCTGGTGCAGTACTTGGCCACAACCACCTATATGAATACAATGATCCAACCCCGGCCCTCAGTCCCCAGCAGCCGTGAAGCAACTGATCACGGCGGCGGTCAGATCTGTGACGCAGCAGAGGGTGCTAAGAATCCCTGGCTCCGGACAGGCCGCCATTGGAATCTGAACCTGGCAACGTTACACCTTAGAACGCTATCTAGTGAGGCGAGTCTAGCAGTGTTATTGGAGGAATTAGAGGGCAGTAAATGGGATATAATAGGGCTCAGTGAGGTTAGGAGGACAAAAGAAGCATATACAGTACTAAATAGCGGGCACGTACTGTGCTACCGGGGCTTAGCGGAGAGACGAGAACTAGGAGTCGGATTCCTGATTGTTAAAGGGACACTAAAGCAAAACAATAAATCAGTTTAGACTAATGAAGCATTGTTTGAGAACCCTGCAGGCAGTCATTTAAAAGAAATAGTTTGATTATTAGATGAGATAATGAAGGTCCAAGTCTCAGTATTTGAATTTCGCGCCGAAACCCCAGCGCCGGTACGTCAGCG
Source organism: Dermacentor andersoni (assembly GCF_023375885.2). Classification (NCBI taxonomy): domain Eukaryota; kingdom Metazoa; phylum Arthropoda; class Arachnida; order Ixodida; family Ixodidae; genus Dermacentor; species Dermacentor andersoni. The sequence continues at coordinate 168,756,140 of NC_092814.1, read as the reverse complement.
TGACGTCAGGTATTCTAAAGTATGTTTTCGCATTTGGGCCGCTTTGGCTGAGTAAAGGTTCCCGAAACTTGCCATGTTTAATATTTGGTTCCTTTAGAACACAATGTAGTCAATCTGTACCGCTATATATAATTAGTAGGCCGTAGAAGATGTCATCAAAATCCAAGACGTCAAAGCCCCCGGGTGCGGAAAATTATGTAGGGGTCGCCACCAGTATTTCGTTCTTGCGCTTTTTCTGGCTTACCAATCGTCTTATCGTTGTAAGAGTGGTGTTTTTGGTGTTGTAGAACGGTAATTTACTGATGCAGAAGAAATCAATTTTCACTTTAGTGTCCCTTTAAGGATATAGCTGGTAACATACAGGAATTCTATAGCATTAACGATAGGGTGGCAGGTCTTGTTGTGAAACTTAATAAGAAGTACAAATTGAAGGTTGTACAGGTCAACGCCCCTACATCCAGTCATGATGACCAGGAAGTCGAAAGCTTTTATGAAGACGTGGAATCGGCGATGCATAGAGGGAAAACAAAATACACTATACTGATGGGCGATTTCAGTGCCAGTGTAGGCAAGAAGCAGGCTGGAGACAAGTCAGTGGGGGAATATGGCATAGGCTCTAGGAATAGCAGGGGCGAGTTATTGGTAGAGTTTGCAGAACAGAATAATATGCGGTTAATGAATACCTTTTTCCGCAAGCGGGTTAGCCGAAAGTGGACGTGGAGGAGCCCAAATGGTGAGACTAGAAACAAAATCGACTTCATACTCTGCTAACCCTGGCATCATACAAGATGTAGACGTGCTCGGCAAGGTGCGCTATAGTGACCATAGGATGGCAAGAACTCGAATTAGCCTAGACTTGTGGAGGGAACGGAAGAAATTGGTACATAAGAAGCCAATCAATGAGTTAGCAGTAAGAGGGAAACTAGAGGAATTCGGGATCAAGCTACAGAACAGGTATTCGGCTCAAACTCAGGAAGATGACCTTAGTGTTGAACCAATGAACGACAATCATATGGGCATCATTAAGGAGTGCGCAATAGAAGTCGGTGGTAACTCCGTTAGACAGGAGACCAGTAAGCTATCGCAGGAGACGAAAGATCTGATCAAGAAACGCCAATGTATGAAAGCCTTTAACCCTACAGCTAGAATAGAACTGTCAGAACTTTCTAAGTTAATCAACAAGCGTAAGACAGCTGACATAAGGAACTATAATATGGATAGAATTGAACATGCTCTCAGGAACGGAGGAAGCCTAAAAGCAGTGAAGAAGAAACTAGGAATAGGCAAGAATCAGATGTATGCTTTCAGAGGCAAAGCCGGCAATATCGTTACTAATATGGATGAGATAGTTCAAGTGGCTGAGGAGTTCTATAGAGATTTATACAGTACCAGTAGCACCCACGACGATAATCTGAGAGAGAATAGTCTAGAGGAACTTGAAATCACACAAGTAACGCCGGAAGAAGTAAAAAACGCCTTGGGAGCTATGCAAAGTGGGAAGGCAGCTGGGGAGAATCAGGTAACAGTAGATTTGTTGAAGGATGGTGGGAACATTGTCCTAGAAAGACTGGCCACCCTATATACACAATGCCTCATGACCTCGAACGTACCGGAATCTTGAAAGAACGCTAACATAATCCTAATCCATAAGAAAGGGGACGCCAAAGACTCGAAAAATTATAGACCGATCAGCTTACTGTCCGTTGCCTACAAAGTATTTACTAAGGTAATCGCAAATAGAATCAGCAACACCTTAGACTTCTGTCAACCATAGGACCAGGCAGGAATCCGTAAAGGCTACTCAACAATAGACCATATTCACACTATCAATCAGGTGATAGAGAAATGTGCGGAATATAACCAACCCTTATATATAGCTTTCATTGATTACGAAAAAGCGTTTAATTCAGTCGAAACCTCAGCAGTCATGGAGGCATTACGGAATCAGGGGGTAGATGAGCCATATGAAAAAATTACTGGAAGATATATATAGCGGCTCCACAGCCACCATAGTCCTCCATAAAGAAAGCAACAAAATCTCAATAAAGAAAGGCGTCAGACAGGGAGATACGATCTCTCCAATGCTATTCACAGCATGTTTACAGGAGGTATTCAGAGACCTGGATTGGGAAAAATTGGGGATAAAAGTTAATGGAGAATACCTTAGTAACTTGCGATTCGCTGATAATATTGCCTAGCTTAGTAACTGAGGGGACCAATTGCAATGTATACTCACTGACCTGGAGAGGCAAAGCAGAAGAGTGGGTCCAAAAATCAATCTGCAGAAAACTAAAGTAATGTTTAACAGTCTCGGAAGAGAACAGCAATTTACAATAGGTAGCGAGGCACTGGAAGTAGTAAGGGAATACATCTACTTAGGGCAGGTAGTGACGGCGGATCCGGATCATGAGACGGAAATAATCAGTAGAATAAGAATGGGCTGGGGTACGTTTGGCAGGCATTCTCAGATAATGAACAGCAGGTTGCCATTATCCCTCAAGAGGAAAGTGTATAATAGCTGTGTCTTACCAGTACTCACCTACGGGGCAGAATCCTGGAGGCTTACGAAAAGGGTTCTACCTAAAGTGAGGACGACGCCACGAGCTATGGAAAGAAGAATGATGGGTGTAACGTTAAGGGATAAGAAAAGAGCAGATTGGGTGAGTGAACAAACGCGGGTAAATGAGATCTTAGTTGAAATCAAGAAAAAGAAATGGGCATGGGCCGGACATGTAATGAGGAGGGAAGTTAACCGATGATCATTAAGGGTTACGGACTGGATTGCAAGGGAAGGGAAGCGTAGCAGGGGACGGCAGAAAGTTAGGTGGGCGGATGACATTAAGACGTTTGCAGGGACAACATGGCCACAATTAGTACATGACCGGGGTAGTTGGAGAAGTATGGGAGAGGCCTTTGCCCTGCAATGGCCGTAACCAGGCTGATGATGATGGTGAATGTACTTTACGAGAAGAAAGGGGGTTAACCGAGGGGCCCGATTTTTATTAGTCATATCATGAGAAGCCAACAAACACAGTCACCAAGGATAACATAGGGGAAATTACATGTGCTTAATAAATGAAGTAAAGAAACGATACATTAATGGAAATTAAAGTGGATGAAAAAACAACTTGCTGTAGGTGGGAACCGAACCCACAACCTTCGCATTTCGCGTGCTATGCTCTACCAATTGAGCTACCGCGGCGATGTTTCCCCATCCACTTTTCTTGGGTATTCATGTGTCCTAGTAGCACCCTGGGAGTGTCAGCCAGCACCACCGCTCACAGAACTTGGCGGCGCACGTGCAACGTCCTTTTTGCCGCAGGCGTCACGAGAACGTGATCTTTTTGGTGAAGGCAACTGGTCCATAAACCCGCGCATGCTACCTGAAGGCATCAATGTTGCCGGATTCGAGACCCTCGTTATGTAATAAACGAGAAGAAAGGGGGTTAACCAGGGGTACCGATTTTTATTAGTCCTATCATGAGATGCCAACAAACACTGTCACCAAGGATAACATAGGGGAAATTACACGTGCTTAATAAATGAAGTAGAGAAACGATACATTAATGGAAATTAAAGTGGATGAAAAAACAACTTGCCGCAGGTGGGAACCGAACCCACAACCTTTCTTCTCGTTTATTACCTAACGTTTAACCCCCTTTCTTCTCGTTTATTACATAACGAGGGTCTCAAATCCGGCAACATTGATGCTTTCAGGTTGCATGCGTGGGTTTGTTGACCAGTTGCCTTCACCCAAAAAGATCACGTTCTCGTGCCACCTGCAGCAAAAAGGGCGTTGCACGTCCGCCGCCAAGGTCTGTGAGTGGTGGCGCTGGCTGACACTCCCAGGGTGCTTCTAGGACACATAAATGCCCAAGAAAAGTGGATGGCGAAACATCGCCGTGGTAGCTCAATTGGTAGAGCATCGCACGCGAAATGCGAAGGTTGTGGGTTCGGTTCCCACCTGCGTCAAGTTGATTTTTCATCCACTTTAATTTCCATTAATGTATCGTTTCTTTACTTCATTTATTAAGCACATGTAATTTCCCCTATGTTATCATTGGTGTCAGTGTTTGTTCGCTTCTCATGATATGTAATGTACATTAAAGGACCCAGGGTGACTGAGAGCAGGTATATTTACGTTCCAAAAAAATAGCTATGCTTTCAAACTTACTAGGCATCCGACCAGCGGAGCCTTAGGATCGAGAAGAGATTTAATTTATGGGGTTTTACGTGCCAAAACCACTTTCTGATTATGAGGCACGCCGTAGTGGAGGACTCCGGAAATTTCGACCACCTGGGGTTCTTTAACGTGCACTTAAATCTAAGTACACCGGTGTTTTCGCATTATCGAGAAGAGAGAGATACGAGCACAGTAATGGCAACAGGGTCAACCAAGTAGTTCAGTTTTCTACCTGTAAGAGGGCAAATATCAAAATTGCGCATCAAGAAGAAAAGCGATGAGCTACGGAGGAACCACGCAAACTTTGCTCACAAATGAAACACACAATGTAATAGCAAACCGAGTACCAGCTCCCGTAAATCTACCTTCTTGACTGGCTCACTGTCGCTCGTGTAAAGCACCCCTACTTTATACAAGCAAAAAAAGGTCCGGCCACCAAATTCACGGTTCCCTACGTTCAAAGTTCCCTGCCAGTGCTTCTTCTGCTGTTGCTGCCACCGTCTTTTATTTTCCATCGTCTTGCGGCAAATATTTTTTTGTTTTTCATCTCGTTTGTTCTCACTGAGGGCTTTTTCGAGGCTGAAATTACGAAAAAGGGCCTGTATTAACAAAACCAAAATTCGACTCATCTCACAATGACTGTCGACGGAAGCGCGTTTAGCATTGAATCAATATAGCGACACAACGTACTTCCGCCATCTAGCACCGCCACCGCGAAGCGTGCGCGCGGCCTCTGAAATGCATGGCGCGCCCTATGCGAGCGAACGCTTAGCAACGCATTGTGTGGCAGCTGGGCTCCCCTCTCGCGTTTCTGTCCGGACAGGCTGCGCCATCTAGCGCCGAGAAGTCCGCGCGCGGCCTCCGAGACGAGAAGCATGGCTCGCCGGCGCCTCCAAACACTGAGAATTGTTCCCTCGCTGGCTGCACACCCAGTGGCACATGCTCAGTGACCGAAATTAGTGAGAAATGCATTGAAAACCGGCACACACCATGTGCATTCTTGGCGCGGCTCGCTAGAGCGTTGGCGTGAAAGGTGTTCATTGAAAAGCAGCGCATATACCTAGTACATTCGTAACGCACCCTGCTTATGCATCGGGTTGCTGTGCTTGAGGAACCCCTGTGACGTGGGTTCAATTTCGTTCAGCATGGGAGAAATTTAGGGGACCTTTTTCATCATTGTAGCGTGGCAAATTCCCAGGGACATATAACTAGTTACCCAAGTTGACATCAAATAGATTCATTGAAGACCAGCACAGACCGAGTGGCACATGCCCCGTGCTCCAAGTTAGTTCCGCCAAGCCGGTTAGTTCCGGGCCCCCCTCGGAACTAACCGGCACCGGCATACCCCCTTCCCCCTACCCGCGCCACCACTCCTCACGCACATTCCTAAAGTGCCGCCAAATAATTCTTGAGACTTGACAGCTATTCGGCGGTCAACATTTTCCTGCCTTTTTCACTCCTTTTGGATAGCGGTAGTAATCGGCATCTGCTCAGGTGTGAAGGCCAATTTTCTCATCAATTTGGTGCCAGCGCGATTAATTCGAGATACGTTCAGTTGTCACCATCTATTGCAACAGCCATGCGCATCACTGGTGCTTCTTTAGTTCAACCTTGTTTGTTTAGACTGATCCAGCGACCAGGAAAGGGATTCAATTTGTAGTCAGCTGTACCGTATGCTCGTGGAACGAGTTCCGGCCGGAGACAGACAGCTTTAGTTCAGCGTTTGCAACCAAACGTAAATGCATTACGTACGTAAAGAAATAGCGTTGTCATCACTGCGCATGCTCTTATTGGTTTAGTAGGTTTCTACAGTTTACGTGCGCTATGATAACGTACGTTATTTGGCAAGTTTAACGTTCGAGTGTTCACGTACGCTAAGAAATAGCGTTGTCGAACATGGCAGCACCCATGGCTCCCACTTCAGCGTGAATTCTCTTGGCTGCGCTATGACTCGCGTTGATCACCAGTAACTATACAAATGAGTTTTCGCTTTCTCTACACTCCCCTGAAACGTTAGTTATGAGCGCATAGCGTGTCCGATTTCGGAGATCGTTCAGCGATTCTGGCGCCCGTACGCAACGAGACGCATCGGCATAGCAACAACAGGATGATTGGTAATGGATTGGTAATGGAAGTCTGTGTCATATGTCGTATGTACTTTGTGCTTACCATTTCCTTTATAATCGCATTGACTTAGAGTAGCTTGCTAGGCATGCGCTTCCAGGAAAACATATCCCCCATATAGCCCAATTCTCTCTCTTCTGTCACATAATCTAGCTCTATACAGTGGCCTTCGTCATACCACACTTGGTCATCGTGCTCAATTGAGGGCATCTATGTTCTATGTCGGCGACCGAACGCGCACAGCTTCCGCCTGTTGCGCTGGGGAACACTGGTTCAAACCTCAACGTCGAAAGTGGCCCCGGCCGAGGCCAGATCAGCAGACATCAGGCACATAGTGGCTGGAAAAAGGGAAGAACGCTTCGTATTAAAATTTAGGTGCTTGGGCACCATCTTCCCTGTACCACCGCTAAGCAGAAGTGCTTGAGCACACTGAGGGAGCATTGATCTTGCTTTCACTTTGTTCTTCAATCTGTTTTGGAAGGACCACGAGCTGCTCGCATCAAACATTTTGTTTTTGCTGAATCTCAAGAAAAAGTTCGTGAAGGAGCGCGCATCAATCATCTTTTCTCTGGAGTTCTTGGCGTATGCAGTGAATCGCCATGGAACACGGGACCCCTACGGTACGCGGTGACCTTTCATGAAATGCGAGTAAGGTGTGTTTTAAAAGAATAGCTTAGTTGTGCTTATGATATTCAAAATAAATGGTTCTCTTGGGCAATATCTTATACGCAAGCACTTCCAAAGCAGTTGATCCTTTACTTAAAACTAAATGCGGGCCAGGTGAATTGAGAGAGCTCGCAGAAAAGTGAACATTATTGCGACTCTGTGAGTACAGCCTGATCATGATGCCCCCAACGCGAAATATTTTATGCAACTAAAACTCGGTCACAGGCACATCTACGAAAAGGGAAGCAGCGCAGGCGCTGTACTATGAACGGCGAACAATGCTGATCGCTTTTGGTCCAAAAGAAAACGAGGAGGTTAAGGAATACAAGAATAACGAAAAACTATAAGCGTGAATCCCGTTTAGCCCATCCGTCAAATCCTTATTGAGAGGCTTGCCTGGCAGCAACATTTGTTTACTGGAGAATTTTGAACAGAGAAAAATGGCTTCAGTGGCTTGTGAGCACGCCTGTGCCTCGCAATATAGCTATAACTTAAGATGAATTTCAAGCGCATATAATGTGCGCTTATACAAATTGGCTGAATTTCAGTCACCCTGCTCAAATGTGGGGGACGAATCGGAACCCCTTCCCTGCGTGAGGCTTCGTACATGCAGCACCCACATAAGGATTTCCGGGTGCCACTTTTAAGCGTGGAGAAAGCGCCCCAATTTCGGTGATTCGGCCTAATTGCAATCTTAATCTTTATCGCAGGGCGCATATATCAGACGCTGAAGAAGTATCTTGATCTTGTCCTCGTAACAGTGGTAAGTTCGCGGACATTGTAGCAAGCTACGTAACTTCTGCTGCTGCAACATGTTATTTTCAGAAGGAGGATTTTTTTTTTAATTCTCGGGTTTTACGAGTCAGAACCATGATCTGATTATAAGGCATGCCGTAGAGGGGGAGTGCGGATTAATTTTGACTACCTGCGGTAATTTAACGTGCCCCAATGCACAATACACGGGCGTACTTGCATTTAGCGAAATGCGGCAGCCCAGGCCGGGATTCGATCCCGCGCCCTCGAGCTTAGTAGCGCAACACTATAGCCGCTAAGCCACCGCGGCGGGCTCAGGAAGAAGTCAGGCACGCGCACGCGCAAGAAAGAGCCAAGCTCTTTCAGAAGATATTGTTTTCTTACTTTACGAAGTTTAAGGAGCCTCTCTGGTAATTTACTACAGGCCAAATGGCCTGCTGTGGTCTTCCGGATTTGAGAGACTCGCTTACGAAAGTTTTTTAAAACATTATTGCTAATAAATTCTGAAAGTATGACGTTCTCAAGCTTTGGAAGCTATATGGAGTTTATATGCGCGGAAATTTGTGGATGTAAAAGCTGCGTTTATGGTGCGATGACCTAAAGTATGCTCCAGTTTCTACAGACTTTAATGTTGAAAAGTTTAAATGAAAACATTATTTCTCAGATCAAATAAACATACATTATGCGTACTAGCCTAGTGTGTTTGAACAGCAAACGCCTGGGTTTTAGCGGCCATGTTCTCAATGGAATGTCCGGGTATTTGAAGTCTTCATAGGTGAGGACTAACTACAGATGTCCATTCGTTTCAACCACAATTTTTTTTTCAAGTGAACTGTTACGATTTACAAGAAGGGTCAACCTATTGTGTATAGCAGAATGCAGGATATAGCCAGAAGTTGGGTCCCTGTGGTGATGACCCAAGTGTGATGAAAATCTGCTGTACCAGTAGGACAACGATGATTCTTGAACATCGAAGCCAAGCATTGTTGTTAACTCCTTCAGGTGCCAATTCATTCTGTACATTGAAAATTAAGTTTCAAAATCAGGAAGAGCTGACAGCTGCACAAAAAATTGAAAATTGAAACATTTTCAGTTAATTTTGTCAACTTTAGCAAATGTAGACTCCACGCGAGAACACTAAAAGGAATGTCAGATACGAGAAAATAAATTATTTCATTTCTAACATACATAAAACGTCCTATTCAGCCATTTGTAACTGATCTTAAACATTGTGTGAAACATTGAAAGGAGAGATCCTACTACATGCGGCATACTCAGTCCTTATATTTGTAAAACTATTCAAATTGTTTTATTCCAATTTCCTGACGTCAAATTTACGTAACCGCCAACGCAAGGAACGGGCGGTGACTCGCAGGCATATGAACAGCCTAATCAAACAGCCTACTCGTTTATAGGAGACCACTTTTGTTTGCTTTGAAAGCGAATAACAAAGCCTACATTGAGCGGTTTTTCTTATCTAATTGACTGAGAAGAGGCCAGGAGCACGCAGAAGTGGAGAGGGTTTCGGTGGGGCCGAGCTAGCGCAGTGCAACTGCATAACCGAATGACGAGAGTGGTGGCGGCGTGCGCGTTTGCACTGCTTCCTCTTTCTTAGCTTGCGGTGGCTAGGGGAAAATCGCGGCGGCGGGCAACGGAAGGTTAAAAACGCCGCTAACACGGATTCTCGCCGACGAAGAGTTCTCAGAGCGATGTCGTATACGTGTGAGAAGTGACCGAGAACGACGTTACATTGGAACGTATTTTTTTTTTATTATAAGCAAATAAAACCTTTCTCTCCGGCCCCTCCGACTAGCCAGTGTCAGAATGATCGGCGGGCAGCGATCTGCTATTCCTCTCGGCACGGCGCAGCCCTCGGCTTTTCAAAAAAAAAAAAAAAAAAGTTCGGTTTTCTTCGACATATCGATGCCTCTTTAATGAGTGCACGTCAGTTTGACGAGATGAGCTTTCGCGGTTTTGTGACGTCGCATGGCAGACAGGCGAAGTTGGTGAAGCTCGAAAACGTTTTACCAGTAGCGGGGGGCTAACGGCGAAAAAGGTGCAGAATTTAAAATAATTATTTTGCTTCTGTTCAGTGCAGTTACTCATAATCAGTGTGTGCACTTCGTAGCAAATGGAGAGTTCTCGCTGCTTTAGTTACGTCACGTGACAGACAGGTACGTGGGGGTGGCCCGAAAAATGTTTGACGAATCATGGAAGGTAAATTCCATAAATGGAATAGAAACAATTTCGAATAGCTTTACGCTATAGCTCTCCTGGTACAGTGAGCAAACATGCCACCATCTGCCTTCCAACTCGTTTTGTAAAAGCACTTTACGAGTAATGTTTTAACTGGTAGCACAAGTCCAATCAAAGGTGTTTAAAGATGTATTTGACAAGTTTTAAACATCAATATTTTTATCAGTGCTATTTCGTTTGATACAATATGTTGGCGTGCACCACTGCGCACAAAGCACCTGAAAAGGTATTACCACCCTCTCCCGACATGCCTAAGGGAGCGTAGAGGGCTATAAAGCTTCCTCTTAAATGCTATTTTTATCCTTCGGGAGCTTTACCCACTTCGCAGTGTACATGATATACCCTCTTTTATGCCACAATTTGTGTCACAGTGTAGGCGCCACTGGGTGTCTTGCCCGAATAGACCACAACTTCGACCACTGGGTATGTGCCCATTCATGGTCATTCTTGATCAATAGTGACCTTCGATTGCATTTATTCAGTCGAGAAAGTCAAACGACACATTCGAGCACTATAAGGCTAGTAACAAAAACGCAACGGCATCAGTTAGCGAATAGGTCTTACGAGTTTCCGAAGTAAATAAAAAAATATAAAGTAAGAGCATTGGGTAAACGTTTCTCATGGATATAAACTTGATTTTTAAAATAATACTATATTCATCTGACTAAATATAATGATGATTTGGGATTTTTATGGCGCAGCAGCCGTGCAGACTATAATGCGCCAATATCTGACTAAATAAACCAGCCTGTGGCAAAGGCACAGTTTAAATCAGATCACTTTTAAAGAGTGACTTCCATGTGAAAGCAATACGTTCGCACGAAGGATAGTAATTCGTACTGTGGGAATCAATGCTATGCGAAGCAGTCTGCGGGGAGCCTACGAAGTTAACGAAACTACCATGAGAGCACAAAGACGTATGTGGATGTTTCATGACCTACATGACACGCATTTCATGACATTCATGTCCTAACGTATCATTTATGTCCATCATACTCTCTTGTCATACTATGCCAATTTTGGTACTATGTCAGTTTTGGTCATACTATGCCAATTTTGGGGATCTGGCGCCGCCATGGCTGCCGCAAACTTATGTTTTGTATTTCTTCATTTGATATAGTTCACGGTGATTGCTCAGGGCACCGCAGCGTTGATGTGTCCAGCTTTGGAGGACATTGCCGTAACACAAGACTTCTGCCAGGATTTTGTTCGCCTTCTTTTCGGCCCGAATGCCCATTGAAATGACAACGCTGCCGGCGGTATCGTCATTTGGAGGCAACCAACAGTGCAGCTGGCAACACTGGAAACCCTGGGACAGCGAAAGACTACAAAAGCCCGCCCACCGTAAAGCCATGGCGCCGCCATGGCGGCCGGGAAGTTAGTTTTTGTATTTCTTCAGGCTAGTTATTTTTTATCTCCCGGTACAAGGTAGATTATTTAAAAACTCGGCATCAGATCCCATTCCTATTGTGCACAATGTTTTGTTACATGTCTGCTCTACGCACAAATGCTGCTGCGTGCGCTCATACGCTCAAAACGCTGTTGTTATCTGCAGATAGAGAGCGAAATTCGAGCCCTCTAACACGCCAACAAGAAAAGCAGATATTTGACATCATCGTGACTATACCCTCAATGCAGCAATCCCAGTCTGCAATTCTTGATGTATTAAGCTCTACGCGAGCAAATCACGAGTCTTTCCAACAAAAAATAACAGAGGATATCCACTCGATACGAAAATAAGAACAGGCCCTTGAGCGGAAATTAGCAGGAGTGACAGAATAACGCGTCTAGAAGATAACGCCTCGGTAGTTATTGCAGCCAAGAAAGAATATGAGCACCTTACAGCCCAAACGGAAATTCTTGTGGGCGCATGCAGGGCAATACAGTATAGTCAGGATGACATCGAAAGTAGGTCTCGCCAAATAATCTTATATTTTGCGGTCTTCCAGACACTGAGAATGAAATGTGGGGGCAATCCGAGCAAAACTGATATCCTTCTGTTCTAGTAACCCAAAACTTGATATTGCCCCCGAAGCCACTGAATGAACTCACAGATTAGGCCATTATGCAGCGCCAAAAAGAAGGGGGTCCGTGATAGTGAAGTTTCTATCATTTAAAGACAAGGAATGTGTATTGAAAACTTCCGGAAAGCTAAAGGGAAACGAATTCGAAACAAGCAAAGGCTATTCGCCCAAAATGAGGCAAGAGAGGCAAAAACTGACAAAATATGCCAAGGAGAAGGACGGTGATATTAGGCTTCGTTTCAACCAATTACTTATGAAGGGTCAAATCTTCGTGTACAAAAGCACCGCAGACAGCGTTGTGCCTATCTCTAGATAGGCACCTTCGCGGAACGTCGCACCGCCAAAAAGAGAAGCTAGGAAATGTGAACTAACATCCATTTTAGTTAACTGTAGCAGTTTGAAAAATAAGAAAACAGAGTTCATCTCGTTATTAGAAATGACTAAACCGCATATAGTTATTGGCACTGAATCTTGGCTCAGTAACACCATCACAGATCATGAATTTTTCCCGTTGACCTATACAGTATATCGAAAGGACCGGAAGACTCACGGCGGTGGTGTTCTTGTACTTATCAACAACAGTCTTAGCAGCGTCCAAATCGATACTGATAATGACTCGTGTGAAACGGTGTGGTATAAAATAATTATTACTAATGGCTCCACTGTGGCTGTTGGTACGTTCGACAGGCCTCCTGGCAATGTAACACCGTAACCTATGTTTACTTTAAGCAATATTTTGTCAACTCTCGACACAACTTATGTAATGCTTGCCGGTGATTTTAACCTGCCAGATGTGATGTGGACCTCATTGAAACCAGTAGCCCACAGTGAGTCATTGCTGCATAGAGCTATCAAAGAAATTGCGAATGTTCATCAGTTACATCAGCTTGTGACAGCCCCTACGAGGGCCTGCAGTTAAACAGCAAACGTGTTAGACTTGTTCGTTTGCAATGATCAAAGCCTTGCATCTTCTGTTCTTACAGTGCCAGGAATTAGTGATCATGGTGTTGTAGTTGTGAGAATGTGTTGTGCTGTGGCACGACAACACGCTTCAGTGCCACGCAAAGTGTTTGTATATGAAAGAGGGGAATGCGCCTCCATTTTGAGAAATCTTGACGCTTTCTTTTCGGAGTTTCAAGAATTATGTTTGTGTTCTGACGTGGATACACCAGGAATGTACTGAAGACAAAACTGTTATCGCTAACCGAAACTTTCGTCCTATCGCGAGTCATATCAGCCAAACACCGAGATGATAAGCCTTGGCTAAACAAGAAAATTCGAACCCTCAAAAATAAAAGAGGTCGTCTATACCGTAAATATTGCCAGATGGCAGAGGCTGAAACGTACACAAAGATGAAAATACTTCGAAAGAAGATAGGCCAGAAATTTGCGTGAGCCAGAAGTGCATATTTGAGTGACATAAGTAATAAAGTGAAAACCAACCCTAGATTTGTCTGGAAATTTAATATGTTAAAAAAAACACTAAAACTCATGGCGGTATTCCGGATGTAATTGATGGTAATAAATACCTCACCGATGATGCGAGCAAAGCGGAATGTTTAACCGGTATTTTTAGACCGTGTTTTCAGCACCATCAGCTGTTCAAGCTGCAACCTACAATGCAGAAGCGTTATCGGAAATGGCCGAGTTAGATGTTTCCGAACAGGGTGTTGCATCCCTTTTAAAGAACCTTGCTACAAACTCAGCGCCAGGTCTAGATAAGGTTCCGAATTTCATTCTCAAAAATTGTGCTGGTTCTATTAGCCCGTTTATTACAGCTCTGTTAAGAAAATGATTATCGCAAGGGGCATTACCTGATAAGTGGTAACGAACAAACGTCACTACCACCTATAGGACTGGTGACAAAACGAGCACTTGTGATTACCGGCCTATTTCTTTAACATGTGTGTCCTGTAAAACTCTTGAGCATATCATTCATACAAATTTAATAAACCACCTTCAGGCTAGTAATTTTTTCTGTCCGACACACCATGATTTTAGATTTTCGGCGACACGCCAACTAATAGAATTTACACATTACATCGCCGGAACGTTAAATTCTGGTAGCCAAATGGATTGCATTTTGCTCGATTTCAGCAAGGCCTTTGACACTAACACACTCGCTCCTTTCGCTAAAATGATAGTGTCTTAACTTATCCCCTAACACACTAGCATGGTTACAAGCCTATATTTCACGCCGAAGACAACGCAAAGTCCCTGATGGCGCATCATCATCCGGAAATTTTGACCACCTTGGGTCCTTTAACGTGCACCTAAATCTAAGTACACGGGTGTTTTCGCATTTCCCCCCATCGAAATGCGGCCGCCGTGGCCAGGATTCAATCCCGCGACCTCGTGCTCTGCAGCCCAACACCATAGCCACTGAGTAATATACGATACGAACACACGTTTCAAAGTAATTTACAAAATCTTTACTTTAATTATAACTTTCAAATCACTGATATAACTGCATTGTGGTCGCTATGATACACACTGACGTTTTCCGTACTTATTTGAGAAATGTTTTTGGCCAAAGTTACATGATGCATGACCCGTGTGAGGTAGTCGGTTGACTCGGATCGTTGAAGTAACCGAAGCCAAACTTTTCCACAAGATGGGTGAACCACAGCTTTGTTCCCGGTTCGGAGATGTCGACGTTAAAATCTCCGACAACGACCACCGGCGAGGGATTGGTGGCAACGTAGGTTGATCAATGCGGAAGTGCGCATACGTCGTTATCGATCATATGGCTTGACGACTTTTTTTATTTGTTATTTTCGCAGTGAAACGAAAGCTCGTCTGTATGTTCGCTTCATACTGGCTTACGGCGGTTTGAGCCATTACTCCTGGCACTGCAATGCCGCCGAGATTGGCCCACCTGGATTTTCTGTCGACGCGACGGAATCCCGATATCTTAGCCGTGAACAGCTTGGGTGTAAAAAACGAAGTGTAATAAAATAGATGCACACAGCAACCACGACGCGTGGTCGAGCAAATGTGGCAAGTTTCTCGCCATGCGCGTGGGACACTCCGCGAGGTGTGCATCAGGCCCACGCATTTCCAGGCGTGGAGTCGGCACCAAAATTTTAAATTATGGGGTTTTACGTGCCAAAAGCACTTTATGATTATGAGGCACGCCTTAGTGGAAGACTTCGGAAGTTTTGACTACCTGGGGTTCTTTAACGTGCACCTAAATCTAAGTACACGGGTGTTTTCGCATTTCGTGTCCATCGAAATGCGGCCGCCGTGGCCGGGATTCGATCCCGCGACCTCGTGCTCAGCAGTCCAACACCATAGCCACTGAGCAACCACGGCGGGTAGGAGTGGGCACCAAGCATATACTCGCGTGAAGTATGCGACTAACGCGCACAAGCCTGCACTCTTTCGACGCCCGAGTTCATTTAACAGAGCGGATTAAAACGGCGCTGTAAAGGTCTTCCCGTAAGCCGGGGTTATCGCTGGTGGCAATATTTGCAGGCCACATTAGATTCACGCCTCGACAGATGATTACGCAATCAGGCAATGGCTGGGCTTCATTTGTGGGTCTTCATTTCTGTGCAAAATAATAGCTTCACAAAGTTAGGTGTTGGATTTCAGCAGCGAACGAGGTAAACAGGACACTTGATATGGTAATGTGCTCGTATCAACTAAAGTGCAAGCTGTTGCTATAAACGGAAGCGGCAAGCGTGAATAGATTATTAAAGGTAATTTCCAGTGCATCAATAGATTTGTGTCCCAATCCAGTATTCTATTGAAGCAAATTCACGAGCCCCGAAATGTGCAACTCACACGCATGTGTCAAAAGTACACATTGCAAAGACAATTCTATAGGGAAATTGGCACTGACATCCCTATTAGACTTTCGCGCCTTTACTTTTACTTTCTTCTTACTATATTACAGCCAAGTTGTATATGGCTAGCCGATTCGTCCGTCCGTCCATCTGTCGGCCACCTGTACGCCGAAAACTCCTCTGGCGCAACCCCATGCGCATGCTCAAAAAAAAAAAAAAGAAAACTTAGAGGACGCTTAAGCTTCGCCTTAAGAGTGGAACGCGATAGCGTTATTGCACCCCGTTCGCACCGCCCACTCATTTGTTCGGCATGCTCTTGAGTCACACAAAGACGAAACGTTCGCCTGAGCAAGCGGAACGAACCAAAGAACTCGGTGTCTCGGAGGGAGAAACGATCTACGCGAGCCAAACGTCGATCGGCACGGACAGCCGGGCCGCGACGCGCCATGAAGGGGAACGCGATCATTCGGCTGACACCTCGATGGGATCGTCCTCTATCTCGCTTGGGAGCACCACGCAGACGCATGACTCCTCGCCAGCAGCACGGCACGCATCACAGGGGACGCTGTCCCACCAGACGCACTACGGCGCAGCAATCACGTCAGAGGTGTCCCGCATCGGACGCTGCACCTAAGAATCGCGCTGTGAGCGGAAAGAGGAGCTGCGTCGCCTAAACACGAGGGTTCAAGTGACGTACGCTGGAAGTTGGAAGGGGAGAGAGGGAGAAAACTTATTGAACGCAAGGGTATTAGGGCATCCTCGCACCGGTCCCCGCACGGCCCCAATGCGCTCAAACGAGACGAAGGGGAGAAGCGGGCGAGTGGCGCGCCACCTGTCGGGGCAGCGCAGTACATTGCGAGGAGGGGGTCTTCCGTGTTTGCCGCAAGATGGCTCTACGTGTGCGCCAAGCGCAGAAGAAATGTAGCGGAAACGTACTTCGCTACGCGTTTAACTGCGACTTCTGTAATTTACATGCTCATAATTACCGATATACACCGCAGTGTAACTTTCTACGCAGGTAGCTTTCGATCAGCAACGCCACGAGCAGTACCGGGAACGAGCTCATCTACGATGCGCCGATGCTGCAGCCCCGTGTAAACGCGAGATTCTGCGTAATTCTGATGCGAGGCAGATGCTGTTGCTGCTACAGAGTGCTCTCCCCTTAGAGAGGAAGAAAGTGTAACGAGCGATGGAAAGCCCACGTGACGCGGCGTGTCTTAGGGGTAGCGTGCGGAGTCGACGTCGAGGGATGCAGCAGGGTTGCGTCCCACAGAGGTGGTGTCAACGGCGAGGGTGCTTCAATGTAGGTGGGCTTGAAATGTTCCAGGGCAATTGTGTCTGGTCGGCATTTGACGTTCACGACAAAAGTCGTCGGACGGCGCTCGAGAACAGAATATGGTCCGGAGTAGTGTGGCTGCAAAGGCTTTCGCACCGCACAGTTACGCACGAAAGCGTGGGCAGCAGTGCTGAGCGCAGGAGAACCGTACGGAGACCTTGCTTCTTGCGAACGTGTAGGCATGGGGCGTATCTGGCTGAAGAAAGCTTGCAGTTTGGCAACGTAGTCGGCAGGTGATTGCATAGGTGTTTTGGTGGCGGCGTCAAAGAAATCGCATGGAAGGCGTAGGTGAGCTCCGTAGACTAGCTCAACATAGGAGCAACCTAGGTCGCTCTTGAGTGCGGCTGTCATGTCAAGTAGGACGAGGGGCAAATACAGAACCCACTTCGGCGATTGATGCGTCATAAGGGAGGACTTGAGATGCCTGTGAAAACGTTCAATAAGTCCATTTGACTGCGGGTGGTAAGCAGTCGCGCGAAAACGTGTCGTTCCGAGAAGTTTGAGTAGCTCGTTGACAAGCACCGAGTCGAACTGCCGACCGCGATCGGTGACTATTGCGGATGGACAGGCAAACCTTGCAATCCATGTCGACACGAAAGCTGTTGTTTGTTGCCGCTGAGATGTCGGATATGGGTGTAGCTTCTGGCCAGCGTGTATATCGGTCGATGCGTGTTATTATGTACGAGTAACCTTTCGAAGGTGCGAGAGTGTCAAAGCGAGCATCCGGTGGAAGAAAAGATTTGGCAGCCGGGATGGGGTGACGCTTAATCTTGGAGCGTTGACACGAGAAACAGCTGCCAACCCAGTCGCGAACTTGCGCGTTTAGCTGAGGCCAAATGAAACGACAGGAAAGAAGCTTCTGTTTAACAAAACTTCTTGCTGAGCTTGTTGTTTCATGACACACTGCAATGGGACGCTCACGTGGATTTTATACTCCAGAAACTGAGCCGCACAACAGGTATACTACATCGAAATCAGTACCTTTCACCAATGTCAGCTAAATTGATCATTTATAATGCACTGTTTGCCTCGCATGTAAATGATTGCCAACTTGTATGGGGCTTCCCATATCTCTAAAATACTACTGATACAAAAAATAATACTACGCTATTGCAGATCTGCCGTACAACTCACACACTGAAGGTCTTTTCACCAAGTACAACATATCATCATCTCTACAAACTCTCCTATGCACGTACTACTTTCAGGTTAAAGATAGAAGCAACTTAATAAGAAATATAGAACTAAGAAATACGTACGTATAAAATACGTACGAAATACCTATAAAATTAAGAAACATACAACTCCTACACTGAAGGATTTTCACCAAGTACAACATAACAAAAAGTCATCATCTCTACAACCTCTCCTACGCACCTACTACTTTCAGGTTAAAGATAACAGCAACTTAATAAGAAATATAGCAAACTTAAAAGGCAATACACCCACATATGACACGCGCAGCCATGAAAAATGGCTAATACCTTTTTCGAGAAGAAATTACGGCCATCAAATGGTCGCAAACACCTTGCCACGGCTACTAAATTCCTATTTAGAAGCCGGCATTGACATCCATGCCTTGACAGCAACGGAGCTGAAAACTATAATTTAAATCACCATGGTACAGTGAAGCCACGTGTATTCACAGTGAAAGAAATTTAATTACTCCCTTTAATTGATGTAACCCACTGTTATTTGTTTTTCATTTCTGAAAGTGTTCTCTGCCACCGGTCTGCCCGCAAGCTGCCAATAAGTAGCTTTTACCTTCCATTTGCTTGTAAATGGACCCAAATAAAATAAAATGAAATGAAATGACTTATAAACAAAGGTTACGACGCTAAGCCGACGAGGACGAAGTGAGATATAAGCCACATATGTGGGCGCCCGTGTGTGCCGTTTGTGCCTCACTTCGTCTTTGTCTGCTTAGCGCAGTAAGCTTTGTTTTGAAGCTTCTGTGTCTCGCGAATCCCACGATGCGACAATTGGGGATGATTTCGAAAAGACGTCTGCGAAGGGATGCCGGAATGTATGGTCGAGATTTGGCGGTAGAGGTGGCGCAGAGGACAGATGTACCATACGTATAAGGGGACATTGCACTAGCGCATAAGAAAGGACACGGACAGGAACATGAAAAAGGTACCATGAACCGTCTGGAGTCAGAACCACGTCCTCCATTTTCAGGCGAGTTGACAAAGTGTGGATGGTATGAAGTTCGGTGTCGCCACGCTGTTGGTTGGCAAGTACATAGACATCGCTGATGAAAGGTTCTGACGTCGACGTGGAAACGGCATTGACGTAACTTAGGACGTCGGCTGGAACGTTGTTGGTGCTCGTTGTATGACGGAAGGTTGCTGTAAACTCCGAGATGTAGTAAAGGTGTCGACTGTTGCGGAGCGAGTAACAGGACGCCGAATGGTTCATTGCGCACACAAGGAGCTTGTGGTGTGTCAACACAGTAAATGCACGGCCTTTGAAGCATTGGCGAAAATGTCTGGTAGCCATGCAAACAGTGAGTAATTCACGGTCGAACACGCTGCAGCGGGTTTACGCAGGCTTCAGTTTCCTGGATATAAAGGCGAATGGTTGCCATGCGGTGTTGATGAATTGCTGCAGAACGGTGCCAACAGCTGACAAGTGAAAAGCAACTGACCACGGCGGCGGTCAGACCTGTGACGCAGCAGAGGGTGCTAAGAATCCCTGCCTCCGGACAGGCCGCCATTGGAATATGAACCTGGCGACGTTTAATGCTAGAACGTTATCTAGTGAGGCGAGTCTAGCGTGCTATTGGAGGAATTAGAGGGCAGTAAACGGGATATAATAGGGCTCAGTGAAGTTAGGAGGCCAAAAGAAGCATATACAGTGCTAAAAAGCGGGCACGTCCTGTGCTACCGGGGCGTAGCGGAGAGACGAGAACTAGGAGTCGGATTCCTGATTAATAAGAATATAGCTGGTAACATACAGGAATTCTATAGCATTAACGAGAGGGTGGCAGGTCTTGTGAAATTTAATAAGAGGTACAAATTGAAGGTTGTACAGGTCTACCCCCTACATCCAGTCATGATGACCAGGAAGTCGAAAGCTTCTATGAAGACGTGGAATCGGCGATGGGTGGAGTGAAAACAAAATACACTATACTGATGGGCGACTTCAATGCCAAGGTAGGCAAGAAGCAGGCTGGAGACAAGGCAGTGGGGGAATATGGCATAGGCACTAGGAATAGCAGGGGAGAGTTATTAGTAGAGTTTGCGAAACAGAATATTATGCGGATAATGAATACCTTCTTCCGCAAGCGGGATAGCCGAAAGTGGACGTGGAGGAGCCCGAACAAACGGCGAGACTAGAAATGAAATAGGCTTCATACTCTGCGCTAACCCTGGCATCATACAAGATGTGGATGTGCTCAGCAAGGTGCGCTGCAGTGACCATAGGATGGTAAGAACTCGAATTAGCCTAGACTTGAGGAGGGAACGGAAGAAACTGGCACATAAGAAACCGATAAAGGAGTTAGCAGTAAGAAAGAAAATAGAGGAATTCCAGATCAAGCTACAGAACAGGTATACGGCTCTAACTCAGGAAGAGGACCTTTGTGTTGAAGCAATGAACGACAATCTCGTGGGCATCATTAAGGAGCGTGCAACAGAAGTCGGTGGTAACTCCGTTAGACAGGATACCAGTAAGCTATCGTAGGAGACGAAGGATCTGATTAAGAACCGCCAATGTATGAAAGCCTCTAATCCTACAGCTAGAATAGAACTGGCAGAACTTTCCAAGTTAATCAACAAGCGTAAGACAGCTCACATAAGGAAGTATAATATGGATAGAATTGAACATGCTCTCAGGAACGGAGGAAGCCTAAAAGCAGTGAAGAAACTAGGAATTGGCAAGAATCAGACATATGCGTTAAGAGACAAAGCCGGCAATATCATTACTAATATGGATGAGATAGTTCAAGTGGCTGAGGAGTTCTATAGTGATTTTACAGTACCAGTGGCACCCATGACGATAATACAAGAGATAATAGTCTAGAGGAATTCCAAATCCCACAGGTAATGCCGGAAGAAGTAAAGAAAGCCTTGGGATCTGTGCAAAGGGGGAAGGCAGTTGGAGAGGATCAGGTAACAGCAGATTTGTTGAAGGATAATGGGCAGATTGTTCTAGAGAAACTGGCCACCCTGTATAAGCAATGCCTCATGACCTCGAGCGTACCGGAATCTTGGAAGAACGCTAACATAATCCTAATTCAAAAGAAAGGGGACGCCAAAGACTTGAAAAATTATAGACCGATCAGCTTACTGTCAGTTGCCTACAAACTATTTACTAAGGTAATGGCAAATAGAATCGGGAACACCTTAGACTCCTGCCAAGCAAAGGACCAGGCAGGATTCCGTAAAGACTACTCAACAATAGACCATATTCAATCAGGTGATAGAAAAATGTGCGGAATATAACCAACCCTGATATATAGCTTTCATTGATTACGAGAAAGCGTTTGATTCTGTCGAAACCTCATTAGTCTTGGAGGCATTACGGAAGCAGGGTGTAGACGAGCCGTATGTAAAAATAATGAAAGATATCTATAGCGGCTCCACAGCCACCGTAGTCATCCATGAAGAAAGCAACAAAATCCCAATAAAGAAAGGCGTCAGGCAGGGAGATACGATCTCTCCAATGCTATTCACAGCGTGTTTACAGGAGGTATTCAGAGACCTGGATTGGAAAGAATTGGGGATAAATGTTAATGGAGAATACCTTAGTAACTTGCGATTCACTGATGATATTGCCTAGCTTAGTAACTCAGGGGAGCAATTGCAATGCATGCTCACTGACCTGGAGAGGCAAAGCAGAAGAGTGGGTCCAAAAATCAATCTGCAGAAAACTAAAGTAATGTTTAACAGTCTCGGAAGAGAACAGCAATTTACAATAGGTAGCGAGGCACTGGAAGTGGTAAGGGAATACATCTACTTAGGGCAGGTAGTGACGGCGGATCCGGATCATGAGACGGAAATAATCAGTAGAATAAGAATGGGCTGGGGTACGTTTGGCAGGCATTCTCAGATCATGAACAGCAGGTTGCCATTATCCCTCAAGAGGAAAGTGTATAATAGCTGTGTCTTACCAGTACTCACCTACGGGGCAGATACCTGGAGGCTTACGAAAAGGGTTCTACCTAAATTGAGGACGACGCCGCGAGCTATGGAAAGAAGAATGATGGGTGTAACGTTAAGGGATAAGCAAAGAGCAGATTGGGTGAGGGAACAAACACGAGTCAATGATATCTTAGTTGAACTCAAGAAAAAGAAATGGGCATGGGCCGGGCATGTAATGAGGAGGGAAGATAACCGATGGTCATTAAGGGTTACGGACTGGATTCCAAGGGAAGGGAAGCGTAGCAGGGGGCGGCAGAAAGTTAGGTGGGCGGATGAGATTAAGAAGCTTGCAGGGACGACATGGCCACAATTAGTACATGGCCGGAGTTGTTGGAGAAGTATGGGAGAGGCCTTTGCCCTGCAGTGCGCGTAACCAGGCTGATGATGATGATGATGATGATGATGATGATGATGCCAGCAGCGGTGTTTGACGCGTCTGTCACGATGACAGTGGTCGCGTCTGGCTTTGGGCGTCTGAGCAACGTGGCGTCGGCGAGGGCGGACTTGACTCTTGTGAAAGCGTCGGTGGCCTCTTCACTCCACTGAAGCACTTCCTTACGCTTGTTTCCCAGCTGAGCGTCTAGCGGAGCCACAAGTCGTGCACAATAGGGAATGAATCGGCGGTAGAACTTGACGAAACCGAGAAACTGGCGAAGCTTGGTGAGTGTGCTTGGTTGTGAAAAGGCTTCGATGACACCAATCTTGGAAGGCGGTGGTAGAATGCCGTAGACTGGTGGGCCGGAGGTGATGATGTGGTGGCGCACGTCATGTTGGACCGGTTGCGTCCAGTACGGTAGGCGCGTCAAAGTGGAAAACTCGTGTAGGAGCTCGGCAAACGGTTCGTCCAACATGGCGGAAATAAGCGCAATCGACGATGTGCTTGTTGCTGGGACGCGGGGAACGGACAGCTGGGTAACGGAGTCGATGAGACGGCGTCGTTAAACTTCGACAAGGAGGCCATAGTTGTGCAAGAAGTCTGCTCCAATGAGTGCACGACGGACGTCTGCAACCAGGAAAATCCAGCGGAACATTCGTCGTAGGACAAAGCTTATAGCATGACGGAGCGTGACGGAGCGTGACGGAGCGGGACGAAAAAACTGGACTACTGGTGTCATTGACGGCTTGCAAAACCGACAGAAGCGTCGATTTTCGGTCGGAGCATTGAGCGAGCATAATGATTACGTTAGCTTTTGTGTCGAGTAAGAACTGTTGTCCCGTAACTCTCTCCGTCACGTAGAAAAGGTGACGTGTGTGTTCAGTCGGACCACTCGTTGCCGCTGGAGGTGGGCTGGCCTGTTTCTTTGCCAGGCGCAGAGATGTCGATAATAAGGGGCGTCGTTTCCAAAACGGTAGTGGTAGTAGCAAACGCCAAGCGTTCTAGGTGAAGTTTCATTGCGGGTGCCTAGGCGTCTTGATTTCCTGGCACTACGCTTGTGGGGGTGATGAGATGACGTGCGGCGACGTTCCGCGGCACAGATGATGAATTCCAGGCGCTCACACAAGGAGTCGAGAGCTGACTGCGCTGCTAAAGAGCGGGGGAGGATGTCACCCAGAGACGATGTCGTGGATGCGATGCTTGGGGTGGCAAATTCTATGACTGTCGGCGAACGCGGCAAGTCTGGTAAGATCCATGATAAGCTGTCACCAGGACCATCTGTACGTTAGCCGGGAGTCATTGCAAAAACAATTCGTGCAACAGCGTATTGTCGATGGATCTATCGTTGTCTCCGAGCAGCTGCCTCATTCGACGAAGAACTCGACTAGGGCATCGGTCACCGAGTTCTTCAGCGGACAAAAGCTGCTGGATGCGAGAACGCTGTGAAGCTGCGGTGCGCTTTGGCACGGATGCCTTGTGATCGTCATCAGCGGCGGTAGACAGTGGGGCGTCCAACATATCTGCTACTTGGTCAACGGCGGCGAGTGAGAGCGTTCTGACGGCGTAATGATACTTTGACGCTTGAGAACGTATACAAGGCACTTGGAATTGCGACTTGGCTTAAGAAACCACGCCCGAGGGATGCCGGTTCCAGTACTGTGGGAGGCGGACGGTGATGGCCGAACAGGAGGGCTCATCGCCTTCCTCGGAAGCGTTCTGACTCTTTGCACTCGTAGCGTTGGTCGGGTCTATGGTCGTCTCTACCACAGGAACGTATCGCAGGATCACGTCCGAGGTCACCAAACTGTGGCGAAGAGCGACCGCGTAGACCAGTGGAGTCTCGGCCTTCCGAAAGAGAGAGAAAACCAACAAGCTATAATAATAGCTAAGCTGACAGATGCCTCTTTGCAAATCAACTCTCGAGCGAAAAGAATTGGCAATTATCCAGTCAGCCATACAATTTATTGCGTAATGAAGGATAAAGCACATTTACTTCGTGTTCGGCTGAAAGCCTGCTCTATATTAAGCGAGTAAGCGTGACGCCCTTCGAAGGAAGCAATGATTTGACTGCTTCTTTTTCCCTTTAGGGTAAGGTTATATGTTTTTTATAAAATAATAGTAACACTAAACATAATTACTGGCCAGCGCAGTCTTCAATCGGTGATAGTGAAAAGAACCTCATATGACGTTGTTGGTTGCGCTGTAGACAAAAGTAAGTTCTTAATTCTTATGAGTTCGGCATTTTACATTTATAGATTTCGCGTATAGGGGAGTTTTCTCATGAGTTTTTTTTTTTAGTTACCACAGTTGCAAGTAAAATAAAAAAGTCAGGCTTTGGAGACAGTTTGTTTCACGAATGAAAAGATGTTGGCCTTAAAAACGCTAGTAGAGCTTAGCGACGACATGTCCTGTTGGAGTTTTTTCTCCTCTGGATACAGTATCAGCTCTATTCTCATTTCGCAACCTACAATCCCTTCTTACTGCATACAAATACTTCCTTTGCAAATCCGATCGCAAAAATGATCATAAAATACAAAAGAACATAAAAAATATTCTGGGAAAAATCTCCATTCGCATTGCAGATTTACCTTATACCATCTCTGATCCCTCTAAGCGCGTGTGCAAATGGAAGAAAAATGAATAGCTCTCTAGAAGCTTCAAACGTTTCAAAAGTACGCATATCCGCAGTTCGTTCCCGTCTAGCGTAGATTCTGCGATATATACTTTTTTTCGATGGTGTAAGCTAAAACACACGAACACCACATTTTACAGTACCAGATCTCTCCTCAGACTTATATGAAGTTTTTGAAAAAGCAGTAAAATACTCGATCGCTCATACCAGCGGCTTGGGGCGCGATAGGAGATCTTTGTTCGATACGCGTTCTGTTCGGTTGCTGCAACGTCACAAAGGTAGTATGGAAAATTTGTGAGAACGGGAGGGAGAGAGCAGCCAATCGGCAAGCGGTGAACTCCCCGGAAGTTTACTTGCCTCGTTTGTCATCTGCTTTCAGACAATATGCTACAGAATGAAATGTTTCTCGTCTTCTAATGAATTATATCCTTGTACAAAAAACGTATTTTTTTCTTCTCAAGCTTAAACACGTTCTCAAATAGTAATACGTATGAATACTACAATTTATAACTATTAGTTTCCCTGCGTGGTCCCTATAGGTGGTGTCGCGCACAGCGAGGAAAAAAAGAAACGACGGGAACAGTGGCGCACATTTCAACAGGCAACAACAACATTCCACTGGCTCGCTGGCATACGATGATGGGGTGGAGTTTGCCGCACAACCAACGTACTCTTTGCTTCGAGAAATGAAAGCGATGCCAGAATTCGTTTTCTGTCTCCTCTTCAAACGCGTTTCGCCCCTCCACTCTTTCCTCTTCGAGCAATACCAATGCAACAACCGAACTTCCCATCGCAAGCACCATTTTCTCAAATTAAACTATGGATTGGATCCGAAGGTACCATTCCACTGCCGAAGCCGCCGCTTGCATCCAATCCAATCCACCAGACTTGCCATGCGAGGCCGGTTTCGTAACGAGCGTATCATCGCTTCAAATTTCCCAACTTCCGTCGGGTTCGGCGCCAAGCAGACGACGTGCTGATTGATGTGATGATTGACAGGAGCGTGTCGTAATTTTGATGTCACTAAAAACGTGGTCGCGCCCCGCGGCTGGCGACGTCGGCGTTGGAGTAGGCCAATCAATCACGCCGGTAACCGAACGAACGCGCCGAACAACGATCTGAGATCTCACCCTCGGTGTCGACAATAGTCACAAGCAAGGGATTATGTATTATTGCGATAGCAATTAAAAAGACATTTCAAGTGAATTGCAATGCGCTACCGTGCGATAAGATTGCGCTGATTCCAGGCACCGTCTGTTTTGGGTGCGAGGGAAGGCGTACGAGTGTGATCCTAGAAGGAGGGTGGCTTGATGTTGCTTGGTGTGCACCGTCCTCCGGCGCATAATATGTTTGAAGTCCAGTGATGAAACACGCGTTTGGGCGGGGAGAGGGGGGGCGGATAGAGGTGAGTGGCGGTAACCTGATCAAGCGCGTGATGGAGGAGGGGCGGGGGGGACAGGTAAACGTGCGTCTCCTCCTCTACACCAGCCGATGGTTTTTATTATTATATGTTTGCTTTATCAGTTCTATAATAAATTAACATAGAAGGTCCCGACTGCTATTTGTAACCTTGGGACCTCCTTCTTCATGTTTATCTGTATTCCATATTCTTATCTTACCCCTAATAAAGATTGAAAGAAAGATTAAAAATGGATGCTCAGAAGCACATAACACAGTTGTCCATACTTTGGTCCTCTTTGTAGGTTCTATGTATGCATAAGACTAGAGCATTCATATAGGCCAGACCCGAGACAGCCCCTTTGTTATGAAGGTGCGAGGTTCCCACAGTTGCAAGGGATAAGCGACAAGCTGTGGAAACATGCGATTGAAAGCACTATTTTCTTACGCTGCAATCACCATGCAGAACTTCCTTTTTGATTAAGTGTATTTAAGGAGAGGTTGGTGCCTATGTGTGACGCCGGCTACTCCTCTTCTCTTACGTGATAGTTATCGTCGGAAAGTTGTGAATAATCACCATACTAGACAAATAAACACATGAACGAACACTCCCGTACTATGTCTAAATACTGCGATATAAATAAATGTTCGCGCAACAGAAAAGTTCATATGGCATAAATACTCACAAAACCCAACGGTTGACACGCAACACATGAGTTCGCACAGCATAAATGTTCACAAAACCAGGATGTTGGGTACTTGAATGCCGCACTCTAAATGCAACAAATACAAATGCTACATGAACACGAAGACACAATGGACATGTAATTAAGGGTGCCCGTTACTAATAACAATGCGCGCAATAACTATTGTATGACTTAGTATCTTTGTGATATTTTTGATTCCTCCAAAAATTTTACTAAGGCGCACGCAGCGATGGTTTGAAGTTTTTCTGTTGGCGATGGACTTAAAATGTTTCCTACGGATAGTGGCCGTCGATCCAAGCCATGTAGTTTTTTCAAGAGGTTCTTCCGGGGAGCATCGGGGTTTTTACAGTGTAGAAGAAGGTGTTCTATGTCTTCTGCAGCCTCTTCACATGAGCATGTAGCACTGTTAGTTTTTCTTATCCTATAAAGGAAGCTTTTGGTATACGCAGTGCCTAGTTGAAGCCAATGAACTCTTGTTTCAACAGACCGACTAATCTTAAACGGAATATTGAATTCTATTCCAGGATCTATATTATATAATGAGAGTTCTGCGCATCATTTATGAATGAAGTTTCCTTGGACAATCTACCGCACAGTTTGTTCAATAGACATCGCGCATCATTCGCCGCTAGAGGAAGTAGTGATAATTCATTCTTTTGATGTGCTGCGCGTAAACTGTGATCAGCTGTCCCATTTTCTATGATTTCACAGTGACTTGGAATCCACTGGAACGTTATGTCGTGTCGTAGATATTTCGCTATGGCGTATGTCTTCTGTATTTCGTATGTCAATGTGTTGTTTGCTTTTCTTAAGCTAATTTCATTTAAGCAATGAGGCTTGTGAGTCACTCAGATTTACCCAGCGAAGTGGTTCTGACTACTGACATATGTAACGTAAAGCAGAAAGTCTTGCCTGAAGTTCTGCCGTTGTGAAGGTTGTAAATTGGCAAAGCTTATAAGCTCTTTTCTCTTGGTATGCGGGTATATAAAACGCAGCTGTAGAGCCTTGTTTCAAGCATGATTCATCCGTACACAACGTGAATACGATCTACGTACTTAGTGTAAAGTAGTGATAAAGTTAATTGCTTTATCCCCACTACGGGCATATCAGATTTGTGACCCACTCCAGGAATTGAAGTGACTAATTCTGGAATTGCGAGTCGCCATTGGGAATGAGCTGAGCAAGTAGGCCAGTATTTGTAAGCAGGCAGTAAATTTTCGCACCACCGTATTTCTTCATGTATGTGTGCAGCGGTTCTATTCTGAAGGTGTTGGCATAGTGGATGATTAGCGTGTTCTTGCTATCTCCCTCTTCCGCTCTGTTTCTCTTTTTATCCCCCTTAACCCTTCCCCCTGCGCAGGGTAGCCAACCGGAACTACCTCTGGTTAACCTCCCTGCCTTTCTCTGCATTATCTTATCTCTCTCTAGCGTGTTGTGGAGTCAAACGGAAAAAGTGACAAGTTTCCGTAAATCTTAGTGCATGAAAAGTTGGTTGGCGGGACTCAGCAATTACCAAAGCACTGACATTTATCGATGCTTTTACTTCTTCGACATAGTTACTGTATTCAGGTGTGTCTTACTGCTGCACTGGGCGTGTAATAAGCTGACAGGACTCGTTTGCAACGGTCGTTTCCGGTACTTTATGGACTAAAGGTAGAGCTATGAATGGTTGTTGGTGCGTTACCTGCCCATTCAAAGAGCGCGGAACATTCCATAATTTTGATTCTGGTGTAAGGGCAGTAAGTGAAGTGCAGAATTTCTGCCAGCGCTTTGTACCTAGGCGCCCCAGCTACCGACCCATACGATCGTACATCTTTTGACATTCTCCGTAACATTCAATAAGGCCTGTGCGTCGGTATTTCCTTTCAGCTTCCTTCTTAGCACGCATGATTGTGTGTCGTGAAATATGGGATATTGTTTTCAAAATAATGAGACACGTTAAATATCACATCAGAGGACATATATTTTAAGAATTCTTTACCTCCGATTCTATATTATGCCTTATTATTTGTCGCACCCTGAGTGGCCGATATTAGCGACAGGGGCACCCCGGCGTTATGCGAGACAATTACCGAGGGAGAATGGACAGTTAAAATAATATTAGCCCAGATAACTTCCTCGGTAATCAAAAATAAAGCTGAAATAACCAATGTGAGCATCCGAAATTTCGAGAGCGAGTCGAATGGAATGAAAATACTTGTTGGTGAAATTCTATATTTAGGTTCTTGAAATATTCCGTTAGAGTGGCATGAACACGCTTTGCTTTATTTTTGAACAACGCTGACCTAGCAAATGGACCACGCATGTGATTAGGCCACACTGCAAGTGTCTCCTGTATGGGACAACCTTGCCATTAACACTTCCCTCTTACAGCAAACTCTATTTCCACTAAAACATTCGTATAAGGCAGTTCTAGAGTGCATAACCGGCGCTTATTTAATCTCTGATACAAAAAAACACATTGTATAATTTCCCGCAATTGCCTAATGATGCAATGTTTGCATTTGGACTACCTCGTTGTTCATTACCACGATGTTCGTGAACCTTTTTTCGTATAGTTAAAGTCACTGCATTTTCGTCAGTAACGGGATGTACCGCTCTCATTGAATTTATATCTTGCATTCTCACGCTGCAAGCATCTTAAAATTTCCCCAGGTGATACTTTATTTTGTATATTATTAAGCTGTCCTAAATGCGCAAGCCCTGTGAACTCAAAATGTTTCCTAATATACAGGCTGTTCAGTTGAACGGACTTGACAATCATAACAAAGCTAGTAAATACAGCATCAAAACAAAAACATTAATGTATCCTAAAGTGGCGCAGGAAGTAACTTTCTTACCAGATGTGTCCCATTTGCACTAATGCACCTTGTTCAAATGCCAACAAGACAAAATGAGTAGTCAGCAAGCTTTTTCTCATGCCAACACAGAGCGCCATTAACGACTCTTCTCTCACATAGTTGTCTGAGCTGAGCGATCATACAATGAATCACCGTTCAATTCACTTAAAACTGCAGTATATTGAAAACCTCATAGTAGACGAGATGACGAACGCGGAGCCAGCAGAATAATCTAGTTGTTTGCTCCGCAATTTTAACAATGTGCTTGTTGGTAATGACATGTGGCTATTCAAAAACAAGATGCGTTACATAATTAACATGATTGTATTTACAGAGAGCGGCCGTCACCCCCTTGGTTCCGAGCAAGCCGCAAGCCGACAGTCACTATAGCAGAGAAGCTGCTTTCACTTTCCGATATATGTTCTTATAACGCAACCACTAGGAAAAGACACCACACCAATAAAAAAAGATATTTGTAAGCCTCGCCGGGAAGGACAATCATAACTTTCCTCTTCTTACGTGGCTATCTAAACAGTCCTATTCTTGTTTGTAATGCTCATAATGAAATTTATGCATTTTTTATTCCGCGTGATCATGAATTATTCTGATAGTACGTTGCATTGTTTCATTGACGTAACCTTTTACATGGCGAGATTATGCGGATCATGTGGCGCGGAAGATGCCTGACGCCCTCTCTCTGTTGTCGTCCTCTCAGCACGAGGTTGCGGGATCAAATCCCGGCCACGGCGGCCGCATTTCCATGGGGGCGAAATGCGAAAACACCCGTGTACTTAGATTTAGTTGCACGTTAAAGAACCTCAAGTGGTCAAAATTTCCGGAGCCCTCCACTACGAAAGGTCTCATAATCAGAAAGTGGTTTTGGCACGTAAAACCCCATAATCTAATATTTTCCTCTCAGCGCTGCGTAACTCAACGAACATAAGAGTTCTAAAGAATCTAATCTATAAAAACAAGAAAAAACGTAGTTATAAATTAGGATTTAACACACATAAGGAAACAACTTGGGAACATCTTGGACAAACAAGCTACAGGGCAGTTTGTATATTACTTAAAATTTAGAGTCCACAATGTATATTCGTAACATCTGCAACTGCATAAAAAAGAAAACATCATCTGGTCAAAGTAAAAGTTGTTTCGTGGCGTACAAATAGAAGATTTCAATTGACATGTCACGTATTTCTAAGGGTGGCATCATGATGTTAGTAAGTTAAATCATCATCATCATCATCATCATCATCATCATCATCATCATCATCATCAGCCTGGTTACGCCCACTGCAGGGCAAAGGCCTCTCCCATACTTCTCCAACTGCCCCGGTCATTAAGTAAGTTAAATAACGTCTTCAAACTGGTGTCCTCAGTAAACGTCGATAAAATCGATCCACGGAAGGTAAAAAGAAACACTAGCCAAGCGTCATTATATATTTAAGTGATAGTTGCTACTGGAAGTAGTGCCAAAGGATTGAAAGGTGAGCAACGTCACATGATTGCAAAGAAAGGTTAGTCATCGTCATGCCTCAATTAACAACCACTTGTTTGACCAGAGTGATAGTGTCACGTGGTAGTGAAGGTTAAGAAAGCAGCAAAACTGTGAATAAACTAGCGTTTTCTGGGCGAACCTGTGCACTCAAAAACAGGCTACCCTGAAAGTACAACGATAGCGGCGAACACCCCCACTCCGCGATCGTCGAAAATTTCATCTGCCCGTCAAGCGCGTCGGCTTCTATACACGAGTCATCGAAAGTTCCAGAGTAATCGGTGGTGCCCGCGTGTCTTCCAGAAAAATCTACACAATTCCCATCGCACATGCCATCCAATTACACAAGCTTCGGGAACAACAGAACCATCGATAACATTCGAGAAACTTCCCATAAATGCGGGTTGTCCCGCGCTGAGCGATAACATTTGTTATACGGTAAAAGCACTAACCCGAAAAAGATTAACAAGTCCACGTGTCAATGGCCCCCTCTCAAAAAGCATCATCCCAACGTCATAAACAGGAGAGCGAAACATTAAGGACACTTACTGAAACTAAGCACAAGTAACAAAACAACAAATAAACAAAGTTCAAACTAACACAGTCCAAAAAAGAAAGTCTAAAGCTCAGCTATGCAACGACAAGAAAGTTCATTAGCGCTAGTAGAACGGCTTAAGTCACACAACGTGGACTAGTTCAGGTCGTGAGCGGCGCTGCTGTGATAGGGAATTGCCATCTGGCACGACCTCATAGTCGAGTACGCCAATGCGGCGGATGATCTTGTAGGGTCCGAAATAGCGGCGTAAATGCTTTTCCCTAAGTCCTCGTCAGCGTATTGGGGTCCAAACCCAAACACTGTCGAGGGGCTGGTACTCGACGTAGCGTCGTCGAAGGTTGTAGTGTCGGCTGTCGGTCCTCTGCTGGTTCTTGATCCGCAGCCGGGCGGGCTGTCGCGCTTCTTCGGCGCGCTGGAGATAGGTGGCGACGCCAAGATTCTCTTCGTCGGTGATGTGCAGCAGCATGGCATCGAGAGTCGTCGTCGGGTTCCTGCCGTAAACCAGCTTGAACGGGGTGATGTGTGTTGTTTCTTGGACCGCCGTGTTGTAAGCGAAGGTTACGTATACGGCAGGACGGCATCCAAAGTCTTGTGTTCGACGTCGACGTACATTGCTAGCATGTCGGCCAGGGTCTTATTCAGGTGCTCAGTAAGACCACTCGTCTGAGGGTGGTAGGCAATTCTCCTCCTGTGGCTTGTCTAGCTGTATTGCAGAATGGCTTGGGTGAGCTCCGCTGTAAAAGCCGTTCCTCTGTCGGTGATGAGGACTTCTGGGGCGTCATGTCGCAGCAGGATGTTCTCGACGGAGAATATTGCCACTTCGGCTGCGCTAGTTTTCGGCAGAGCTTTCGTTTCAGTGAAGCGGGTGAGGTAGTTCGTCGCCTCGACGATCCACATATTTCCGGATGTTGACGAGCAAGTATGCGGCCTGTAGGGTCAGTACACAGCAACAAAGAACGTGAAGCGGAAACTCCGAGGGGCTGAAATAATATCATGGGTGGCGGCAATGGAAAAGAAACCTGCCATGAGTTACTACTTAAGAGGAAAAAACGAAATCAGGAAAGAAAGAATTGATGATAAACCAAAGAGAAGCTATTTAATTTTCGAAGCGACATCAGGATGCCTTAGAACACGCACCTATAAAGCGAGACATAAGACGGAAGAGGAAGCATGTGCTTGCCGCGTTAAAGCTAGGGAAACAATGGAGCATGTTTTATTAGAATGTGAAGATATCTACCGAGCGGTTGATTTAGGCACCAATGGACTCCTTGAAGCCCTTGGGTTCAGCGACTGCAGGGGCAAAGTAAACATGTAAGAGGCGATTGGAAGATTGGTGTAAGTATGGAAACGATAGAAAACGGAGACGTACAAAAACAAAGTTCACAATAGGGGGACAGAAAATTTGGTTACCGTGCGTCCGTCCGTCCGTCCGTCCGTCTATTCATCCATCCATCCATCCATTCCTTATCCTTTAACATTCAAAATATAAGATGTGCTTTTAATATTTTAGTTATTGTGCACTGTATAAGCATAGCTGCTGAAAAAAAAGGAAAAATAAAGCTATACCAATATTTTTTATGTCGCCTTCAACATACGGCAAGTTTTTTTATAGCTCGTGCTTGGCCAATCCTTGGCGGCAATCGCGAGCGTAAACTATTAGCGTCGCTGCAGACTTACAGAAGTAGCGGAAGTTGAAATTTGTGAAATAATTGCAAATTCAATAATTAATGAACTAACTGTGTTTAAATATCATATGATTATATTTATTTTCTTAAGTGTCAGTATTATATCTTTGTAATTGCGCTTGATCATAGTTAATTCTTCAGCCCTCGTATGGCTCTAAGGTAGGTTGGGTTAATTAATTTGTAGGCATCTGATGAATTGAAGTAAGCCGATACGAGAAGCACAACAGTTTCGTAGATACTTTGTGCTTATCCTGGTTTCGAAACATACGGGCTCAGAACGTGCAGCGAATTACGTTACCTTTCGAGTAAACAGTTTTACTCACTGCGGCAAAGAGCATGAATATCAGATGAAATGGCAGCGCATGCCTCACCGCATTGTTTGACATGGCTTTTGAAATTGGGAGCCACGAATATACTACTAACTGAAAGTGGCTGTATGTATTTATGTTGTCCTTTCCACATCTCTGAATGCAAGCCACGTACCGAACGACTGAGGAACTCCGTTGTCGTGGGAAGAGCCAGACAGGAGGGAGCGCGTCATTTAATGGAAGGAGCTAATATTCAAAATTTAGCAGACAAGTGTGTGAACACTGCTCGCCCATCACAGTGTGTAAAATAGCTGGTTTTGTTAAATGGTCCCGAACGCGCGCCATCTTTGACATGATGTGATGCCCCGGTTGACACGTGGAAGAGGCTCATATAAATGTGTGTAGGTTTTTCGAAATAAAGAGTTGGAAGCTACAGTGGCGTGTGTTGTCGTTAATATGTGTGTACTTGTCTTTCTGTCGCTACTTAACATCCCAGTATGGCAGACCAATTAGCCCTGATTACTATCTTTCCCAACACGCCGTGGTGGCCTAGTGGCTATGGCGTTGCGCTACTAAGCCCGAGGCATCGGGATCGAATCCCGGTCGCGGCGGCCACATTTCGATGGGGGAGAAATGCAAAAGAACCCCCGTGTACCATGCATTGGGTGCGCCTTATAGAACCCCAGGTCGTCAAAATTAATGCGGATTCCATCACTACGGCGCCCCTCACAATAAAATCGTGGTTTTTGCACGTAATACTGCAGAATTTAATTTTTACTAACTTTGTTATAATAAAACCGTGTCATAAGAGTGGTGACACATTACAGTGTGAACACCCACTTTCTATAGCTTAAACAGCGTGTAAGATTCTCGAACACATAAACAAAACAACATAATTCTAGGTTTCTAGGGAAGTATTATATAGTCTGTTGTTGCCAGCAATGCTTTAGAAAAGAGTTTGCTAATAATAAACTATTAGGTTGGTTCACGACTTCACTAAAGCAGTAAATGAAGGTAGGTAGGCCGATGCGATTTCCACGGACTTCTGTAAAGCCCTTGACAAAGATTCGTACTAAAAGCTTCTTTTAAAATAGACATTATCATTGAAAAACCCTCAACTTTTAAAAATTGATCTCAGTTTATTACCTGTCATATAGGAAAGCGTGCGCATCCTTCAATGAACACAGCTCGAACGAGACTGCTGTTTTCTCCGGCGTTCCTCAGGGCTCTGTTGTTGCTTATTTTTATATCTTTTTAATGGCTTCCAACAAGATGTTTTCGTCAAAGTTATGCCCTGCGCTGACGACTGTGTTCTCTGTGGATACACGATTCACGAATTGAACTCGGATCACATTTTATTAAACAATATATGCCAAAATGCCTTTAAAATTTTGCGAGTAGCGGCAGTTATCAGTTAACTTTGAAAAAAGAAACAATATATATGAGTATTTTCCTCCAGCGTTATCCGATTTCTCTGCTGTACTTAAGTAGAAGCACCGTACCTTCTGAAGTAATGCGATTCAAATGCGTAGGATATGGATTCACCAAAGTTAAAGTAGAATAAACGCAACGATTTTGTAGTGACCATCTCAAATTGAAAATTGTCCTACTTCAAAAAAGAATAAATTTTGCAGTGTCAGCTACTCAGTCTAATTGCTTTTAAAACAATTTTCAACCATCCTTATCCCACACTGCATGCAACATTTCGAAATCCCTTTACTAATTCTATCATTATCTAGAGAGAAATCGTACAAAATAGGGGGGTTGCTTTCACAACACTTCCTTTATTCATGCACAGCTTGCTCAATCCGGCACAGGAAAAAAATCTAAGCACCCGTCTGAAAGCTTTATTTCGGTTAACTCAAGGGCAATATTTAATTAACATTCCTGATGCTATGTATTTTTTCTAGCAGATATTCTACTCGTTCTTTAAGAATAAAAATATTATATAAATACTTTATTTTCCCCAGGACGATATCAGACTGGAACGTACTTACGAGCGACGTGTTACAACGGCCAACACTAAACTTAGTCTTTAATATGTTTTTATGGGATTGTTCTGCTGCCTCTTACGTAACCTTGTCAGTCAGTTGGATACGTGCAGAAGGGCAGCGGATTGGGCGAGTTGGTGTTGCATGGTAACTATAAAATTAGCAGCCTCCTCCTCATTCTGGTCCTGTCGTTTAGCGCTGTTTGAATTTTATAGTTACCAGTTGGATACGTGACTTCTGTAACCACCCTGCAAACATAAGCATTCGTGATTGCAGTGTGTGCACATCCCCAAATAAGAATTAAATAAATATAAAAATTCAATTATTTCGCGTCTCCTTTTCATGTAAATTAATATTACAGTAGGCTTCTTCCCAGTACCTGGCACACTGCAAATAATACATTGCCCAGAAAGGGACGCAATGGTTTTGTGTGCAACATCCCGGCCTTAGTTTATCGGATCGACTGTTATCCAATCTTCTCCTGGGACTGACTGTGAATAACCGACTATTCATTTTCTTTTATATCCTTATCTATCGTTTCGTTAGCAATCCGATAGCTAGCATGTTTTGTGGGGGCCCAAACGCCTGCAAAGCAGGCAACATCATTACCTACGGTTTTTTCAATGCCAGCCTTTATTCTTTCCATTGCCTAGACCTCTTATTACTAATTTCGTGCTTGCCAGGATCTTTATTGTACCTCAATAATTCAGACGGAACAATTATCATGGCTCGAGATCACCCAATAACAACGGACAATTCCACTGACACACTGGGGGCGCATTTGTCAGCCTTCACAGATGCCGTAGAACCATCCTGCCCCTCCACCAGAACAATGACCACAGGTGCCATACTCTACCGTCGTCAACACTCATTGTGCCTCTCCCATCGGCAGCGTGTTTTCTTCCGACAGCGCGTTCATCGTCGGTGTGAGAGTCTACGCCAATCTGAAATTTTTCCTGCCATCTCAGGAATGCAAAACAAAGCTGACCTGCCAACTTTTGTCTTGAAGCAAGCAACTCTAGATTCTTTGCACGCTTCCAACTTTGACTGAATTCACATAGACACTGGTGGTTCTTCCAGTTAGAGCAGCTCCACCGGTGCAGTGGCAATCTCATCAGGGTCAATCAACACTCCATCAAGTCAATCAACACGAAATACAGAATTTATCATGTTACGACATTGGCGTGTTTGGAGCTTGTTGCCCTCTAGGCACCGTTGATTATACTAAGCTACAACCCGCGAATCAGTGAGCAATATTCTGCGACTGAAAAGCAGTCTACGGCGTCATTTGTCAGTCATTCGTCGCGGGTCCTCTGAACAACCCGACGAAGAGCCGTTGCTGTTTTCGTACCGAGTAGCTCTCTCTCTCTCTCTCTCTCACATACACACGCACACACACGCACACACACACGCACATGCACGCACACACAAATATGCAGATTGAACACCCATTTTAGAATCCAGTAGTCATGACGTCACTCGCGAGAGTATGCCATTCCAACTTCTCGCATTGGTAACTTCTCGCATTGGTTCTCGCATTGGTAATTGGTAACTGTAACGAATTACATTTTTGAAAGAAGCCATTGTAATTGTAATCGGTTAGTTTATCTGTAACCTGTACAAGCCTGATATATAGAATGGCGGGTAAAGTGTAGCTAAAGGATATTTTTTGAAATTGCTCGTGAATAATGACTTTCAGCCGCAAGAGATAAGCATCCTTTTTTGTTTGAAAGCTACCATTTTAGGCTTCTGTCAACTAAGTAACATAAAATTGATCAGAATACAGGGATTGGTACATAATTGTTCATTTGTTTACTTTAATACTCAACAGTTCCCAGCTTTCTTTGACGCTTCGCTTCTCAAACCACCGTAACATAGAACCGGGCAGTTCGCCCGCGGCTGTTAAGTTGATTGCTAAATAAAGCCGTATTGTTTTCGCTCCACCGTTGCGCTGTCCTTTCCATCAGATACGACAAGAAGAACCCCACTACGTTATGCCTGAGAAGTCGAATTCGCCAGTAAGGATGATTGGCGCTGACGGATAATGACAAACTACAGCGTTGATGGCGTCATGCAGATCGCCAGCAATGAAGGCCCAGAATTCGGAGGCCGGCAACGTGTGTCGAGTATAACTATTGTGCATATATAGGTGATGTGTGAGTGCGTGCGTGCGTGCGTGCGTGCGTGCGTGCGTGCGTGCACACACACACACACACACACACACACACACACACACACACACACACACACACACACACACACACACACACACACACACACACACACACACACACACACACACACACACACACACACACACACACACACACACACACACACACACACACACACACACACACACACACACACACACACACACACACACACACACACACACACACACACACACACACACACACACACACACACACACACACACACACACACACACACACACACACACACACACACACACACACACACACACACACACACACACACACACACACACACACACACACACACACACACACACACACACACACACACACACACACACACACACACACACACACACACACACACACACACACACACACACACACACACACACACACACACACACACACACACACACACACACACACACACACACACACACACACACACACACACACACACACACACACACACACACACACACACACACACACACACACACACACACACACACACACACACACACACACACACACACACACACACACACACACACACACACACACACACACACACACACACACACACACACACACACACACACACACACACACACACACACACACACACACACACACACACACACACACACACACACACACACACACACACACACACACACACACACACACACACACACACACACACACACACACACACACACACGCACGCACGCACGCACGCACGCACGCACGCACGCACGCACGCACACATACACACACACACACACAGACATACTTAGTTAAATATACTAAATCTGCATTAGTAGCGAATACATCACAATTCAATTCATCCTTTTAATTCAAAGCACCTCTAGAACTCGCAAGGACCGCTGACACATATAAAGTTTGAAAAGAGCACATGAGTACATCTCTGCCACTTGCTAATTGTTATTCCTCAGAGCACAGGTCTAGTAGGGCCAACTCTGTTGCTTTTTCAGCATGTGTGTTGACTGCTGTCATTGTCATTGCGGTTATGACGCTTATTCCTAGCATGATGAACTACTACATGTTCAAGTTCACGCACGCATCGCTAGATTGATATTAAATATATAGGTTCTGTTGTTAACGACCTGCCTTTCGTGGAATGGACCTGGAACTTCGGGGATTATGGCAGGACCTTTTCATAATCGATCAGCTTTTTTATAGCGTGCCACCTGGCTTGCGATAACTATTTGAAAGCCAATTTGGTATAGCTTTTTCAGGTTCTAGCAATGAGAGAGGAAGTTTTTTTGTTTTGGTTTCGAAGCTACTAAATTTAACAATGACAAGCCGGCATTTGTTTTCATGATAAAGACCGCCAAGTCCATGGGAACGCTCGATCATTGCCTGTATCAAGTTGAGGTGAATATATTACTCCTTAGGACCCTTATTTTATCTCAGAACCATTCGTTTTCGTGTATGACATCGTGAAAAACAATCCCTCCCCGTATTCTGTCATCCTTGAATGCTTCTATTCAAGAGGACGAACCTATTAGGATTGTGTGTACCTGACCAAATTACCTAACCTCAATAAGCCCAACGTCATCCCAGGTAAGACCTGATAATTCCTGAAACAGCCCTGTTAAGCTACTTTCGGCCAATAGGATCCACGTGTGGAACATTCAGTTATTCTTAGCATCCTCCGCTGTGCAGCAGGTCTGACAGCCGCTTGGGCCAGGTTCCGCACATGCAGTAAGGACTAGGGGCCAAGGATTAATTGTGAGATGCACGAGGGAGTCCGGCCAAACACTGCCTAAGGAGGCTAATCCCTCTACGGGCGAAGGAGGTCTTTTTGAAACGCAGTGGGCACTCCTAATGTCGCTGCATCATAGCTCCACCGACTGTCGAAGTTGTATTCTTTTTCTGCTGAATTCAAGTGGGTATGCGGGTATCCCTCCCAGCTAACTTGAGCCAGAGCTTACAAATATAAAAATATGCGAATGCCACGTAGCTGGACAGAACCAAGATAATGTTGTTTGCCGTCACATCGAGATACTCAAATTATTTTTTATTCCACCTAATTAGATAAATAGTCTCAATTAATTATTAAACTGAAATATTAAAATTAGATAAGAAGTGTCAATGACAAAATTATAGAGCGGCATAAAAAACTCCCGATACAGCTTCCTGTTGCTCAATACGTGCTACATAAAAGTGTTTTTCCGAGCGTAAAAGAAGCTCGCGAATACACGCAAAGTGCCTCGAGCAGCCAGTAGCGCGGCAATTTCGCATGTATTCGTCGGCTTCTTTTATGCTCAAAAAACGCTTTTATGTAGCACGTATTAAGCAAGAGAAAGCTGTAACAAGAGTTTTTCATGCTTCTCTACAATTTTCTCAATGTCATTGTTGTCATTGTCCGTCATTGCTTTCGATAATGTACCCGCCACGGAGGCTTCGGAACGCACAAATTTAACTGAAAAGCACAGCGAAGCAGGAAGAGTAGCTGATCAACAATAGTTCGTGGTGCGTGTATTTTAACGCTGCATTTGGATGCACAACTGCTTGTCTCGTCCACATTAAATTGGAAGACACGTCGCTTACTTTTTTCCAACTAGAAAGTGTAGAAATTGTGGGAACGCAGTCATGGTGGGGTCTTTAGTTATAGCCGCATAAACATGGCGCATGCCTTGTTTCACTTGTAGCCTATGGTTTCGCCTTCACAGTGTCGGACGGCGGCACAGTTCCATTACAGCAAGTTCTACACGTTCTGCTAGGCGCTGCAGTAAGTGCCCACCTACAGGCAAGTAATGCACTCAGCCGCCGTATTAAAACGCGTCCACAACGAAGTATTAGTGCCAACGAGTCAGTGGTATAGTCAGAAGAGGCATACGTACGTCGCGTTATAAGCTTGCATTTTGATAGTGATGTCGCACCACTGGTCTACAAGGTTCCACCGAGCTAGGGACAGCTGGTGAAATTGGGAGTTTCCGGCCCCTGTAGCGTAGGTGCGAAGCTGGAGCGTTGTAGAAAACGTTTCGGGCTATCTATCTATATACGGGCTTCCGTCAAAACCTCGACTTCATTAGATAATGTTTCGTAACACATTATTAAAATCGGTATTATTTTTATTATTAAATGTTCGTGCAAGCCGACCCAGTTAACAGCTCAAACGTCAAAGCCGAAGCTTCAAACTAGCCGCCATTTTGGTGCCATATGTAATTTTTTTTCTTTTGCTGCACGGCAAGTGAAAACTCATGCATCAATATAGTTGGGGCACAGGCCCAGCTCCGGCCAAGTGAACATGTTCGTGTTTCTCTCCGCATTTTACATGAGTTGCGAGGAGGCTCTAGAACATCAGCATGAACCTACAGGCTAAGTGAGCGTCTTGAATAAGAGCAGGGATGGTCTTAGGTTACTCCGCGGGTGCGCTGAGGGAAGGCACCGGACTTGGGCACATAGGAAAGAAGAAAGAAAGAAGGACGGTAATGTTACCAACAAAATCGTCTGGTTGGCTATTTTGCGCTGGCATATGGCAATGCGGGAATATAAAGATGACTGAGAGAGAGAGCGCGAGGACTGTCGTGGTGAGATCACTCTTGCGCCTACAGCACCACTAAGTCAAAGGCGTTCCCATTTTCCAGTCACGTTTAAAGGAAGCTTTAGCTCGGGTGCTCTTAAATACATGTAAAAGGATAATTCGTTTTTCTCGTCAACCAGTGCACCAAATTTGACGAGGTATGTTGCATTTAAAGGAAACACGTAAAATCTACTGACTTTTCGTTACGAAGTTTTTATTTGTGTCGTAAATGTTTATAAAAAATTGGCAAAAATCGGAACCTTTCAGAAAACTAAACTACGAAGTATACCACTCTAAATAAGCAATGAAAAATAATATCCCAATTATGTGAATTGAATGTACTAGTACATCTAAAGCGGACAAAATTCCTGTTACACATGAATGTCAAAAAAATCAGTAATATGGAAATACAGCCTTTGCAGAACCCTTGTACACAATGTAACGAATTCACGTAAGCTACAAATTGACATAATGAATTTGTCCGCTTTGAATGATCTAATGGGTGCCGTTTACAGAACCGCGATATCTTTTCTTGATGCAGAGCTATTAATTTTTAAACTTCGTGCATTTAGGTTTTTCAAA
Source organism: Dermacentor andersoni (assembly GCF_023375885.2). Taxonomy (NCBI): domain Eukaryota; kingdom Metazoa; phylum Arthropoda; class Arachnida; order Ixodida; family Ixodidae; genus Dermacentor; species Dermacentor andersoni. Next base: position 168,713,509 of record NC_092814.1, on the reverse strand, counting down.
CTTTCGAATTTTGAAAAATGCTTTAAACAAAATTCAGGCCCAAAATCGAAATTCCTCTTCAACGCTTACTAGAATTTAACGTTCTCTCTCAAATGCAACAAATTTCATTAAAATCGCTCCAGCGTTTATTTCAGAAAAATGCTTGGGCGTTTTACATGTACTTGAATAGGCCGCGTCGGAGTTAGACCCGAGCTAAAGCTTCCTCTTAACTCTTTGCGTACCGCGCCCTTTGGGCATCGTTAGCCCGCCAACGATGGTTTGAAACGCCGGTTTCGACTTTCCGCGCCGCCCACGGAGACACTGCGCTATCGGACACGAAGGAGGAGAACTATTCGTTTGTTTTCTAAGCAGTGCGCCTTTTCCCCCCAGGCGGTGATTTTTGAACGCACTCCGAAGTTTTCAAGATCGTCAAAGTAGCAAACCAAAATGGCTGCCCGCTATCGATGGTTTGAAACGCCGCTTTCGAGACCTTCCGCGCCACTCGTGGACAGTCTGCGCCATATGGGACGTGAAGGACAGCTATAATTGTGTCTTCTAAGCAGGTCGCTTTTTCCCCGCAAGGTGTTAAGTTTTTAACGCACTCCGAAGTTTCGTGAGCGTCAAAGTAGAAAGCGAAAAATGGCCGGCTCTGGGAGCGCCGCTCGTGCTTCGAAGGATACCTCGCGATTCCGCTGCGTCTGCGGCCGCTTTCATCGATGGATCGGGCAGCAGCGAGTCTGAGGAAGCTGTCTTTTCGTCGGACTCGGAGAGGGACGACGACGCAAGCCAGCCCGGAACATTGGCGGCCTCAGCCTGGTACGCCAAACTGCAGTGCTTGCATTTAAATTATTCTAGGGGAAAACCTGTTCAATCAAAAAATTTCATGTTTTGGGATGTAGTGCCCATTAGAGGGCAACACGTTTTGTATATCTCATAATGTTTGTTACATTTTTTTTCTTAGTAGATACAAGCGTGGGGTCTTTACAAACTCTGTTCAATTTTATCACATAATCTTGATTTTGGCAATTCATATCTCTTTTATGACATACATCTTTCTAATAAAGGTTTTAAGCGTGAAAAGTGAATTAATTCTGCTTTTTGTTTATTTATTACGTAGAATATTGAGTGCAGTAGTTCCTTCAGAAAAAAATATCTGGCGTAACCTGCAAAAAGCACCGCACCTATTTTCCCCACGGTACGGAAAGAGTTAAGAAGCAATCTTCGGGGCCGACGAGCGACGGAGACGGGGTTCGAGTTGCGCCTGCACGGACAGCAGCCGGACGTCCAGTCTCGCAATGCAATGGAGAGTGTTCGTCTTTGTGAATGAAATCGAGAATAGTGGCACAAAAATGCTTGAAGTTCTCTTCGGTGGCGCAGAGAGCGCACGCAGCATTGTCGGTCATTACAGTTACTGTAAGCCTTCGTCAAGGAAGTTCCCAATCACAGCTGGTAAAGAAGGGGCGCCTCAAGTTGATAAAATCTGTATGGAGGTGGGAGCTGGTGCATCAGGCTCCACATTGACCACGAGTTCAATGTACGGATAGACTGGAGTACCAGGACACGTGCGCGTCATCGGCAAAGATGCCGCACATGCGCTTATCAGTTAGAAGGAGGCAACAGACCCACTCTGTCTCTTCATCAAGATTTGTCGTGCCTGAACTGTTATCTGTTGAGGCGGCACTGTGTCCACGATTGAGTGGTTGCCGCTGTATTCTCCGGAGCACGCTTTCCTTCGTTTTCTCATTTGTGCCACCTTTCCGTGAAAGTCGGTGTTCATGTTGTCCTCGTTTTTCTTCTGGATTCATGTTCTGCGCCTTGCTTTTCAAACCATAAATCCTCAGCTCAGCTTTCATTCGTTCAGAATAAGAAATAATGTTCAATGAGGATCGAGCACGCCTTGTGCCCGGGTATCGATTTAGCATGTCATAAATAACTAACGACGTTATAAAGTAAGATCCGTCCTAAATACCTCCGGCATGCTCGACTTACTCTACTTGCCATATATCTTCGTCGTGAAAAGTAAGCAATATGTGCCCTGCTTACGTTAGGGGAAAAACAAATACGAAGTACCCACTAGTATCCAGGGTCAAGCGTATGCTAGTCAATCAGTATTCCTGACCATTGACGTATTACTGAAAACATTGAAAACGAGAGCAAGCGTCATAATAAAACGATGTCAACAACAAAAAAAAAGGATGTCTTCAGCGGAAACATTAGTACTCAAGCCTTCTTGAAGCAGGGGTGTGCTAAGCAAGGTATTAGATAAAACTCGTGAAAAAAAACATCATCATGAGGGGAAACCTGGTGTTGGCATGTATTTACGACAACAAAAGCCACTTGGAAACATCTAAATAACCTGCCATTTAAAAGTTTATTCACCCAGGCTAAGATATTACAGAGTTTTAGTCTGCCCGTAAGCTTCTTAATATCTCCAGATTACCAGGTTACCGGAGCAGTGGACGGCATATGATGCTGCTGCTGCTGATGATGATTATGATTTGTTCACATCTCCTTTGAAACGGGGTGATGACAAATAGTCATCTAGCCTGCTTGAGTTAATCCGCTATGCTGTACATGCTTTTCATTGTAGCATTTTTGCGTACATCTCCAACTTTTTTCGCTTCCTCGTAATTTGTCTAACTTGTACCGCTACCTATGCCTGTAACGGCAGTACCAAATCTAGCAGCGAAATATTGTGATGTTTTGTTTAACTGCAGTGCGTTTCGAAAATATTTGTGTAACGTCAGTTTTATTGTGAAAAAAATAATAAAAGGACTGAAACGTCAACGATTATGTCGCTACCAATGCATTACACCAGCACGGACGCAGAACATGGTAAATGACTGCAGTATTCATTTTGCGTGCTCACTAGTTAAGTACTGCTTCACCAGATGTCGCTACCAGCGTTGTTGCTGGTTGCGACAACGTTGGTTTCAACGTTGTTCCTGGAACGAAAATTATATGGGAAGGCGATAATTCTAATGAAGTGGCGGAAACTTGTCAAGGACTGAAGCAAGTATGCCCTCTGTCTCTATTGTTCTTTACGCTTTATGTTAAGGGCATAGAAAGACAACTGGAAAACGGTCAATTAGGATTTGATTTATTATACACGCGTAATGGACAAATGGTGCAACAGAAGGTCCGTGCGTTGATGTATGTGGACGACATAGTGCTACTAGCGGACAGGGCAAACGATTTGCAGACACTGTCCAATATGTGTGGAAATGGAACGACAAATCTGGGTCTTAAATTTAGCACAGAGAGATCGGGAATTATGATCTTTAATGAAGAGACGCGTAACTACGTGGCGTCAGTTTAGCGGCAAGTCATACCCACAGTCAAGCAGAAGAAAATACTGACTCAAGCACCCACCAAGATAGCCCGAAAATTAAAGGGAAGCGGAATGCACCAGTTATGAAACATAGGACACATTTGGGGCACAATTTATATGCGGTGGTGCGCGGAATCTGGAAAGGAGTCATGGTGCCAGCGCTTACGTTCACAAATGCCATTCTGTGCCTAAAAATGAATATATTGTCGGGGTTGGAAGTTAACTGAATATCGGTAGGCCGGTTGGCTTTGGAAGCCCATGGTAAAACCACAAATGAGGCAGTGCATGGTGACATTGTTTAAGACTCTTGAAGTCAGAGAAGCGAAGAGCAAAATTAGTTTGGATGAAAGACGCAGGAAAATGGATGAAAATAAATGGGCGGCTGAATTGCAGAAGTACCTGTACTTGAAAAGCGTGGACACAATGGCGGAAGGGTTCAAGAAAGTTGGAAACCCAGTACTGGATATTTGAAACTATAAATAGTCAACCAGGAATCATTAAAAAGAAAGTGAGAGAAACAGAGAGAGCGAATTGGGTACAAAGAATGGAAACGAAAAGGACCACGGAGATTTTCAAGAATGAGAAAAAACAAATTAGAAGAGAAAATCTGTACGATAACATGTAGGGAAGTGCCTAGCTACTTGAGGCTCGAGCTGGTTGCCTAAGGACAAAAACATACCAGAGCAAATATTCGCAAGCATGTGATGAAGCATGTGTATGCTGTAGCAAAAATCCAGAGACCACTCAACACATCCTATTGGAATAGGAAGAGATTCACCCAGCGAGACTAGTGCGTAACGTACAACTTTCAGAAGCGCTTAGATTTAAAGTAGACGGAAGTATAAACCAGCCAGCAGTCGAGATAAGCAAGAGAGATTTAGAGTATTGGTGGTAAAAAGCAGGAAAGAGACTGATAAGACAGGATCGATTACATACATAGGCAACGGTACAAGGTAGATAGAGAAGATTATAGAGAAGTATGCAAGAAAGCTATAGAAGGAAAAGTATTGATAGCATACTTGAGTAACACGAGCAGGCTGGTGACGATTTGTCCCACCCTGTTTAAAAGGGGATGCCAATAAATAAATAAATAAATAAATAAATAAATAAATAAATAATAATAATAATAATAATATAAAATAATAATAATAAAGGATCGAATGAAAGAAAAACATCGAGATTTAGAAGAATGGGAAGCAAGAAATTAGGAAGTAAAATCTGTACGATAACACAAAGGACAGTGCCTGGCTACTTGAGCGCCGAGCTGGTTGCGTAAGGAAAAAAAGAAAACAAACGGGAGCAAATATTCGCAATAGGATGAGGCATGTGTGTGCTACAGCAAAATCCGGAGACAACTCAGCACATCCTGCTGGAATGCAAACTTATTAGTCCAACGAGACCCATAGGAAATATCTACCTTCAAGAAGAACTGGGATTTAAAGCGGATGGAAGCATTAACCGGTCAGCAGTCGAGATAAGCAACATACGTTCAGAGTAATGGTGAAAAAAAAATGAGGGAAGAAATTGACAGGCAATTGATAGGACCGCATCCGTTACAGGCATAGCTAACTATGCAAGATGTATATAGATGTCTTATAGAATAGAGGAAATCTTGAGCAGAAATAGATAAAATGCTAGACTGATAAATATTTGTAGAGTGATTGATTAGCCGCAGAAGCCTAGGCGACTATTTTTCACCGCCCCTTTCGAAGGGGATGTCAATTAATCATCATCATCATTATTATCATCATATGCTGTGCACCTTTCTGAGAACCCGGTATCGGCGAACGTTAAGATGTTTATGGATAAACTAAAGCTCTATATTTAATAAACCCATGGCACTGCAGTTGAAACGAAACCTTATACATGGGATTTATAATCGATCAGCGCCACAGCATGCATAACTTTACCGACGATGACACCTCTTTGCACTTGTCCAGAAAACAACAACAACAGTGTAATAGCATAATACTGAAGTCACATTGTGAACAAGTTTTCCACTCCTTTAAATTCCTTGTATGGTCTGCTTCCTTTCATTACTGTCAAAATAAGTGAGCTGAAGCCGCTGACAGCTACTTTGCGTTGGGCTTAAAAAGGAGGCTATGCACACCGAACGAAACCCTTGGGGCATGCTACGTGAAGTGGGAACAAGGTATTTACCATTAAGGCTGCAATACACTTGCAATTTAAAAGGTCCGCTGCATAATGTCTATCGGATAATTGACAAACGATGCCTCCAGGCCCCAAATTGAGCAATCTCGCTGATCATATACTGAAGGATCGAGTCATGCCCTGGAGTTCTGCTTGGGATGCTTGTGGGTTGTTCATGTAGAATAAGCTTCAAACGGAAAGCACCAACGAGACGAGGACGCCGCTGATGCTGCTGCGCAAGAAGATTCGAATGTTATCGATCAGGAGATATGGAAGGCTAACCCAGGATAATTTTTTTTGTCAATGCCACCCCCCCCCCCTCCACCTTGCCAGATTTTTCTTATTCAGCTAAACCTACTACCAATAGTTGATCCCCTTTTTCATCGATTACTTCAATGCACACTGCAGTGGCGAAATCACAGTTTTCCAGTGCTCAAAACTACTAAGCAGGAATTCAGAGACTCACCAGTTAAGAGATGACAGTATCCATACTTATGACAACGCACCGTTGGCATTCTATTGATAATTTTTTCACAAATAGTTTCTTAGAATATGCAGAATAGAAATAAATGGGACCCAAATATATTTAGACGTTCATTCTCAGAGCGCATATCTCGAGACTTGTGCTATTGTCAGAAATAATGCTTATTGGAGATTTCTTATGCAATCACTGGTTTCAATTCTGCAATAGTGATATGTGCGCTAAAGTTGCTAATTAAAATGTAATTGTAGAAAGCTAGTGACCGCTATGGCTATATATTTGCGCAAGTGAAAATTCTTAATTCGTCTTTAATCCTTTGTATTTGACATATTGAAAAAAGTTGCAGTTTCACTCGAAGGCCGAAGCATGGTTTGCTATAGCAAATTAATGTACAGCTAAACGAAGCAAGGATAGCAGTTTTATCGGCCGTATGAACTTGTAAACATAGCCATACTAACTAAATTTACAAGCATGGTGTCATGCGTGCTGAAGCAAACATCCCACTCGATGACCGCGGAAACGCTTTGTCAAAACGCTGGAGCAGGAAGCGCGGCAGCGGCAACGAGCGAATCGACCTTTGCGCTGCGTCTCGCATCCCCCCCCCCCCCCCCCCCTATGCGAACTAAGCCACGAGACTACAGCGCACAGGTGGACTCTGTACCCGTTGCAGACGGCTTTCAAGATGCAGCGGCGCCGGCGGGCCCACGCGGCCGCCAGGGCCGCCGGGAGTTGAATGCACCCCTCCGTCCCTAGCCTCCGCGCGGAGCCGGATGCGCGACGGAATGTGGTGTACGTTATCCCCGCTTTCCCCGCTTGCGTGTGCGAGATTGAGCAGCGAATGTCGGTTCACGCTCGCACTCTTTCACTCGTACACTGAGCACACGGCGCGCGTCGACGATTTTATCGCCGTTCAACTTTATACCGAACCTCATGGCGAAGGCGGAAATGCGTCTGGAGTGTCCATATAATTGCTATCGCCATAAAAGTCGTCGCTGAAGCAGCTTGTGTATATATCATGAAGTGAACAGTGTGGCTGTGTTTCATAATCTCTGCAAGCTCGCATAGTACATATGTTATCTGCGGTGTCTTCTCCTCTGTCGTGGGGAATATTACGACTTTGAGGTGGTCCCGTAGCGCTCGTCACCCGTCTCGTGACAGAGCGTTGGTAGCGAAGACTCCGAGTCAGGCGTCGGTGAGAATAACAAAAGGGACTTTATACACTATATACAGATCATTATACAGGACATGATCGGATCGGCACTGGGGCCGAGAGCTCACAGCAAACGCGACTGTTTCCGCACGGCGACGTCCGGCGAAAACGCGTGACACATCTCACTCCAGTCGAGAGCGGCACTGGCTCCCGGTGGGTCGGCGGATCCGGTTTTCCAGGCGGCGGCGTCGCAGCTTATATTGTTCCCGGGAACCATTGTCACTCAAACGGCCCAATACAAAGCCAGCACTCGACGGTCGTCCGAGAGGTCCAACCAGCGACCGCGCTGGCCACCCGGTTCAAAGTTCGTGCGCGCGGTGACCTCCAGGAAAAGGAGGTGCGGCGCCGGGCTGTCTGGCACTTGGTGGCCCGTTTGGACACGTTGCTCGCCGATACTTCTCCGCAGGACACCGCTGCCTGACGGCTCAGCATCTTGACTTGTCAAGGGAGAATTAGGGCGCTGTGGCTTTCGGCGCAGCCCCGGGTTTGTCCAAAGGGCGCTCGCAGGATAAATTCTGCACCTTGTAGATTCGGAATCCGGGCTGGTGGTAATGGCACAACAGAACCCCGCCCTCAGATAAGTCGCCGGGAAGACGAGCTGCCTCCACGTGGCTCAGATGCCAGGCGCGCACGTTCGTCAGGCTCGTCCAAGTTCAAGTCCAGTGTCTGGACGCCAGGTAACTTCACGTGCCCAGGTCCCACTCGCCAGGACAGGAGCTCTGCTCACCGCGTTGTCGCCAAGGCACCTCGACCAGCTCCACTCGGGTCGTTCCTAAGCCCTTGCTTCTCGCCACTGGTCCCGGTTGGTCGTTCTGCAGCTTGCAAAACCGACCGGCAAAAGGCAACACCCAACAAGAACAAGTGCCCTCTGTCCCCCGTCAAACACCAGACAAGGCCATAATCCAAATCAACCTAACTGAATTGCTATCCCCCTTTTTGCTCCCGCTGCAACAAGAGGCAGGTGTACGATCTGGTACACAAGGCTCAAACAACCAGTTTTCAAATTAACAACACACCAAAATATCAGGAACAATTAATAATCAGCAATAATAATGACGAATAGAATGGTCCCCTTGAAATCACTTGGACCGAAAACACACTGCTGAGGAAGCAAGTGAGGCCATTCATTTTTCCCAGTGATATTTTCGCGGAATCAGAAGCTGCTTATATTTACGACCCTGCTTATCCGTGTAGCGGCGGTGCAATAAGCCAGATTCCTCGTAAAATGAAACCCTCTTTTTTTTCATTCCCCGTTTGACGCTCTTTCTCAGATCGGCTAGTGAACAGTCTTCCTGTTGCTCGCGAATCAGAGTTTCCCTTTCAACTGCAGCCTGCTCCTGCCAGCTGGCGGAAACCGGAGCGAGTGTGGAGCCCGCGTCGCCTAACTGCGGCGTCGCGTCCATATCGCGGCTAGCACTGCACGTGTCACTCCCATTCACTTCCAGGACCCGCTCGCCTAGGCCAGCCTCCGAGCTCTGCCTCTCCCGTGACTGCTCGCCACTCAAGTTACCTTGATCGGTCCGTGTGCCGCACCGCTGTTCGCTCACCGACGCAAAGTTCCCTCGACAGCGGGCGCGGTTTGGATCGCGTGAGGGGCTATGTACGCCACGTCTGCAAAGAATGATTTGCCATCATCCTTCAGCAGCTGCTCCGAGCTATTTGAGAAGAGGTAGGGAAAGTGCTCCGGGAGGGCGGCAAACACAGCGGCTTCTGTGTTAAGTTTCCCAAACTCTCCTTCAACGATAACCGTTGCGATCGGTAAACAGACACTCTCCTGCTCGGCCACATGTCTTATCCTAGCGCACTCTCCCGTAAAATCACTCGAGGAGACGAAAGACGGGTGGACAACGTCCATAGTTGCTGCAGAGTCCCGAAGTGCACGGCACTTCTTACCGTTTACCTTAATTTCCTGCATATACGGCTCCAATAGTCGTATGTTTTTGTGAGTTTCCTGTATCGTTGCGAAAGCAATTTTCTCTGGGCAGCTCGCAGCGATGTGCCCTTGCTTTTTGCAATTGTAGCAGGTTAACGGTTTCCGTTTTTCAAAAGAACGCGTCGTATCGTTTCGCTGTTCGGGACCATCGTTATCATTCTGAGATGCATTCTGTCCTTCCCTTACAGTTTCTTTGGTAAGGGACTCGTCTTCCCGAAACTCGCGACGCGTGTTTTGCTTCCGTTCTTCGGGCTTCCCGGAAAACCCATCTCTCCTATCTGCTTTTTCTACGCGCACTGCCTTGCTGCGCAAGCTGCGGCGGGTGTAATACTCTTCCGCTAACTCTGCTGCCTTGTTTAGCTTAACCTCCTTTAGCCTATCTTGCAGCCAGAGCCGGACATCCTCATCAATGCAACGGTAGAACTGCTCCAACGCGATGCATTCGACGATTTTGTCGCGGTCGTCGTAAACCTCTTCGCCCTTCAGCCATTCCACCAGGTCGGCTTTTAGACGAAACGCGAAGTCAACATTCGACTCCCTGCCCTTTTTTTGCATACCGGAACCTCTGCCGGAAAGCTTCGGGCGACAATTTGTACTTCCGCAGTAGCGCTTCCTTCACATCACTGTAGCTCTCAAACGCCTCTTTCGATAAGCAAGTTATTACGTCCGATGCCTCCCCAGGAAGCAAGGCTAACAGATTCTGTGCCCAGAGGGATCGCTCAATGCTATTCCTTTCGCACACGTGCTCAAATTTCACGAGGTATTTGGCCATATCCTCTCCGACGACAAAGGGTGGAAGTTGATCGCGTATTCTTGGACCGTTAGAAGTGAGACTAGGTGCCGGCGCGCTATTTCGGGTCTCCAACTCTTTCATTTTCAGCTCGTGCTCACGACTCTCCTTCTCTCTCCTTTCCTCGCGACGTTCCTTTTCTCTCCTTTCCTCCCTTTCCTCCTCGCGACGTTCCTTTTCTGCCTGCCACTCCCGACGTTAATTTTCTTTCCTTTCCTCCCTTTCCCGACGTTCATTGATATCCGCCCAGGCCTCTTCGGCTTCCTCAGCCGTTACGTCCCCAGTCCTCATGACCTCAAGGATCGCATTCTTTATTTTGGTTGAGCCCAACTCAATGCCCAACTCCTCACAAATTTGGAGAAGTTCCTTGACCTTGTACTTCTCCATCGTTCACACTGTCCTCCTGCTCTTTACCCTTTTTGAATATACCTGCCGTACGCTACTATAACGCTACTAGTAAGACATCCGCAAGTATTTCACACACTGCCCTGTTTACCCCCTCAGCATCCCCTGGTTTTCAAAACACTCATTAGGCTTGAAACACACAAGGTTAACACAATGCAACACCAAATCCTTCCCTAAGCTACTATAACCTGTGTCAGAGAAAGTCTGGTGTTTGAGGTAAACTTCAGGCACTCACCGCGCCGAGGTAGCCGATGCCGGTCAATCCCGTAGCTGCCATCCACTACTAGGACATTGCACCGCTGCCACCCCTATTACGACTTTGAGGTGGTCCCGTAGCGCTCGTCACCCGTTTCGTGACAGAGCGTTGGTAGCGAAGACTCCGAGTCAGGCGTCGGTGAGAATAACAAAAGGGACTTTATACACTATATACAGATCATTATACAGGACATGATCGGATCGGCACTGGGGCCGAGAGCTCACAGCAAACGCGACTGTTTCCACACGGCGACGTCCGGCGAAAACGCGTGACACATCTCATTCCAGTCGAGAGCGGCACTGGCTCCCGGTGGGTCGGCGGATCCGGTTTTCCAGGCGGCGGCGTCGCAGCTTATATTGTCCCGAGAAACCATTGTCACTCAAACGGCCCAATACAAAGCCAGCACTCGACGGTCGTCCGAGAGGTCCAACCAGCGACCGCGCTGGCCACCCGGTTCAAAGTTCGCGCGCGCTGTGACCTCCAGGAAAAGGAGGTGCGGCGCCGGCTGTCTGGCACTTGGTGGCACGTTTGAACACGTTGCTCACCGATACTTCGCCGCAGGACACTGCTGCCTGACGGCTCAGCATCTTGACTTGTCAAGGGAGAATTAGGGCGCTGTGCCTTTCGGCGCAGCCCCGGGTTTGTCCAAAGGGCGCTCGCAGGATAAATTCTGCATCTTGTAGATACGGAATGCGGGCTCGTGGTAATGGCACAACAGGAAAGAACGACCAGCATCGCCTACATGAAAGTTTTCTACTGCTCAACAACACGTCGAAAAAATTTATACAATGCGTTGTCTATGTAAAAAGAACTAAAACTGTTGCAGAAAGATGGTGACGTACGCACAGTTACTGGGGCATGAAATAAATTTCTAGAATCTATTAATTCCTGGCGCCTGTATTTTAAGACTTCAAAAATAAAATATCTTAGAACACCAACGAAACCCGGAATGGCTGTTGCTACGAAAACCAATTGCAATAGCAATTTCTTCACGCACATTTACATCCGTCGCTAATGGAAACTGACAATTTGAAAGCTGCCTGAAGTGGGCAAATGCTTCTTGGCCAGCCCTGCTTCCGTGACGTCGAATGTCAACACGAGTATATTAGGCGATGCAGTGCTTAGTTTCGGCGCCTCTGCCGCGCTCGATGGAAGCAATATGGCGCAGGAGAGTCTCCTCGTCGGCTCCTTGACGTTATTGCAGTTTGGCGCTGGGTGAGATAACGGCGCCAGCTGAGGGGTAAAAGGACCGTGCCGGTGCCAGACGCTGTGGGTGACAACAAGAACAACATAAAATAGCTGCAATGAATTCGCTGCACACTGGGACAGGCAATCATTTAACAGGCTTCATATTCGCTGTCGTTCTTCCTTCATTGGTGCCAGCTTGCTTCGCATGTGTTACGTGCACTACAGTTCCTTCTGCAAATGTAAAAAATGAAGCGCTCACTGAATCGAAAAGCAAGAGCAAATAATACCACCCCGTAGGCCTATTTCTTTCGCGTGTCATCATGGAAAGCTACGTGCCCATTGCAGGTTACATATTCTCGCTTTCAGTTTATGCAGTGAAAATGAGTCCCCAGTTTTAAAGTACATGTACCCTACTTTAGTAACAGCACTCGCATTCGATCCCATAGATGATATATATATATATATATATATATATATATATATATATAGACAATTATCAGTCATAGCACTCGTAGTGCAGCCCTCTGGGCCGTTCTCTTTTCGAAAGTAGTCTTATGAGGGTTATTAGAATTACACGAAGGTATGTCGCCCTCGTGACCAGCAATTCGCTCTTATCCACGGACGGCCATTTTTACAAAAAAGTATACCTTCCAACCACTCCACCACCAAAACCCACCATCGCGGACAATATCAGTCCCTTTCCACGTAAGTATGAGGTTCTGCACAGGAGCTATGGCGCTTCAAAGTAACCTGGGGCCTGACGGACCAACCGACTGAACTATCTCTCCGGGCAACATCCAAGGGTCACGAGTTCAAATCTCCTGTTCTCTTCCTTTTTTGTTTCCCTTTTTTTTTCTTCCCCCATTTTAATATGTCTTTTCTTTTATTTTATCACTGTACGGGGACCCTCCTAAAAAAAGAAAAAAAAAGAAAAACAATCTCCTCTATTATCTATGGCCACACATGTGCAGGTCATAAATACCAGGTTCTCTAGTTGAGTGCCATCTGTGAGGTATAACCGAGCTCAGATTGGTCCACCTTGACTGATGAAGTAAGGCACCACTGTAGGTTAAATGAGGCGTACAAATCCTGCGGAGGCGGTAGAGTATCCGCCTCGCGGGCAACAGGACCGTGGTTTGAATCCCGGTGCGGCGCAATTCTTCACCGAAAAAAAAAACCTTGTGTTGAGAAAATTGTACAAATAGGCCTGGAGTGCGGCCTGATCCCGGTGACCAGAACCGGTCACGCACTCTCTCACCAGAGCAGGATTGGCCACCCTGGTGCAGTACTTGGCCACAACCACCTATATGAATACAATGATCCAACCCCGGCCCTCAGTCCCCAGCAGCCGTGAAGCAACTGATCACGGCGGCGGTCAGATCTGTGACGCAGCAGAGGGTGCTAAGAATCCCTGGCTCCGGACAGGCCGCCATTGGAATCTGAACCTGGCAACGTTACACCTTAGAACGCTATCTAGTGAGGCGAGTCTAGCAGTGTTATTGGAGGAATTAGAGGGCAGTAAATGGGATATAATAGGGCTCAGTGAGGTTAGGAGGACAAAAGAAGCATATACAGTACTAAATAGCGGGCACGTACTGTGCTACCGGGGCTTAGCGGAGAGACGAGAACTAGGAGTCGGATTCCTGATTGTTAAAGGGACACTAAAGCAAAACAATAAATCAGTTTAGACTAATGAAGCATTGTTTGAGAACCCTGCAGGCAGTCATTTAAAAGAAATAGTTTGATTATTAGATGAGATAATGAAGGTCCAAGTCTCAGTATTTGAATTTCGCGCCGAAACCCCAGCGCCGGTACGTCAGCGTGACGTCAGGTATTCTAAAGTATGTTTTCGCATTTGGGCCGCTTTGGCTGAGTAAAGGTTCCCGAAACTTGCCATGTTTAATATTTGGTTCCTTTAGAACACAATGTAGTCAATCTGTACCGCTATATATAATTAGTAGGCCGTAGAAGATGTCATCAAAATCCAAGACGTCAAAGCCCCCGGGTGCGGAAAATTATGTAGGGGTCGCCACCAGTATTTCGTTCTTGCGCTTTTTCTGGCTTACCAATCGTCTTATCGTTGTAAGAGTGGTGTTTTTGGTGTTGTAGAACGGTAATTTACTGATGCAGAAGAAATCAATTTTCACTTTAGTGTCCCTTTAAGGATATAGCTGGTAACATACAGGAATTCTATAGCATTAACGATAGGGTGGCAGGTCTTGTTGTGAAACTTAATAAGAAGTACAAATTGAAGGTTGTACAGGTCAACGCCCCTACATCCAGTCATGATGACCAGGAAGTCGAAAGCTTTTATGAAGACGTGGAATCGGCGATGCATAGAGGGAAAACAAAATACACTATACTGATGGGCGATTTCAGTGCCAGTGTAGGCAAGAAGCAGGCTGGAGACAAGTCAGTGGGGGAATATGGCATAGGCTCTAGGAATAGCAGGGGCGAGTTATTGGTAGAGTTTGCAGAACAGAATAATATGCGGTTAATGAATACCTTTTTCCGCAAGCGGGTTAGCCGAAAGTGGACGTGGAGGAGCCCAAATGGTGAGACTAGAAACAAAATCGACTTCATACTCTGCTAACCCTGGCATCATACAAGATGTAGACGTGCTCGGCAAGGTGCGCTATAGTGACCATAGGATGGCAAGAACTCGAATTAGCCTAGACTTGTGGAGGGAACGGAAGAAATTGGTACATAAGAAGCCAATCAATGAGTTAGCAGTAAGAGGGAAACTAGAGGAATTCGGGATCAAGCTACAGAACAGGTATTCGGCTCAAACTCAGGAAGATGACCTTAGTGTTGAACCAATGAACGACAATCATATGGGCATCATTAAGGAGTGCGCAATAGAAGTCGGTGGTAACTCCGTTAGACAGGAGACCAGTAAGCTATCGCAGGAGACGAAAGATCTGATCAAGAAACGCCAATGTATGAAAGCCTTTAACCCTACAGCTAGAATAGAACTGTCAGAACTTTCTAAGTTAATCAACAAGCGTAAGACAGCTGACATAAGGAACTATAATATGGATAGAATTGAACATGCTCTCAGGAACGGAGGAAGCCTAAAAGCAGTGAAGAAGAAACTAGGAATAGGCAAGAATCAGATGTATGCTTTCAGAGGCAAAGCCGGCAATATCGTTACTAATATGGATGAGATAGTTCAAGTGGCTGAGGAGTTCTATAGAGATTTATACAGTACCAGTAGCACCCACGACGATAATCTGAGAGAGAATAGTCTAGAGGAACTTGAAATCACACAAGTAACGCCGGAAGAAGTAAAAAACGCCTTGGGAGCTATGCAAAGTGGGAAGGCAGCTGGGGAGAATCAGGTAACAGTAGATTTGTTGAAGGATGGTGGGAACATTGTCCTAGAAAGACTGGCCACCCTATATACACAATGCCTCATGACCTCGAACGTACCGGAATCTTGAAAGAACGCTAACATAATCCTAATCCATAAGAAAGGGGACGCCAAAGACTCGAAAAATTATAGACCGATCAGCTTACTGTCCGTTGCCTACAAAGTATTTACTAAGGTAATCGCAAATAGAATCAGCAACACCTTAGACTTCTGTCAACCATAGGACCAGGCAGGAATCCGTAAAGGCTACTCAACAATAGACCATATTCACACTATCAATCAGGTGATAGAGAAATGTGCGGAATATAACCAACCCTTATATATAGCTTTCATTGATTACGAAAAAGCGTTTAATTCAGTCGAAACCTCAGCAGTCATGGAGGCATTACGGAATCAGGGGGTAGATGAGCCATATGAAAAAATTACTGGAAGATATATATAGCGGCTCCACAGCCACCATAGTCCTCCATAAAGAAAGCAACAAAATCTCAATAAAGAAAGGCGTCAGACAGGGAGATACGATCTCTCCAATGCTATTCACAGCATGTTTACAGGAGGTATTCAGAGACCTGGATTGGGAAAAATTGGGGATAAAAGTTAATGGAGAATACCTTAGTAACTTGCGATTCGCTGATAATATTGCCTAGCTTAGTAACTGAGGGGACCAATTGCAATGTATACTCACTGACCTGGAGAGGCAAAGCAGAAGAGTGGGTCCAAAAATCAATCTGCAGAAAACTAAAGTAATGTTTAACAGTCTCGGAAGAGAACAGCAATTTACAATAGGTAGCGAGGCACTGGAAGTAGTAAGGGAATACATCTACTTAGGGCAGGTAGTGACGGCGGATCCGGATCATGAGACGGAAATAATCAGTAGAATAAGAATGGGCTGGGGTACGTTTGGCAGGCATTCTCAGATAATGAACAGCAGGTTGCCATTATCCCTCAAGAGGAAAGTGTATAATAGCTGTGTCTTACCAGTACTCACCTACGGGGCAGAATCCTGGAGGCTTACGAAAAGGGTTCTACCTAAAGTGAGGACGACGCCACGAGCTATGGAAAGAAGAATGATGGGTGTAACGTTAAGGGATAAGAAAAGAGCAGATTGGGTGAGTGAACAAACGCGGGTAAATGAGATCTTAGTTGAAATCAAGAAAAAGAAATGGGCATGGGCCGGACATGTAATGAGGAGGGAAGTTAACCGATGATCATTAAGGGTTACGGACTGGATTGCAAGGGAAGGGAAGCGTAGCAGGGGACGGCAGAAAGTTAGGTGGGCGGATGACATTAAGACGTTTGCAGGGACAACATGGCCACAATTAGTACATGACCGGGGTAGTTGGAGAAGTATGGGAGAGGCCTTTGCCCTGCAATGGCCGTAACCAGGCTGATGATGATGGTGAATGTACTTTACGAGAAGAAAGGGGGTTAACCGAGGGGCCCGATTTTTATTAGTCATATCATGAGAAGCCAACAAACACAGTCACCAAGGATAACATAGGGGAAATTACATGTGCTTAATAAATGAAGTAAAGAAACGATACATTAATGGAAATTAAAGTGGATGAAAAAACAACTTGCTGTAGGTGGGAACCGAACCCACAACCTTCGCATTTCGCGTGCTATGCTCTACCAATTGAGCTACCGCGGCGATGTTTCCCCATCCACTTTTCTTGGGTATTCATGTGTCCTAGTAGCACCCTGGGAGTGTCAGCCAGCACCACCGCTCACAGAACTTGGCGGCGCACGTGCAACGTCCTTTTTGCCGCAGGCGTCACGAGAACGTGATCTTTTTGGTGAAGGCAACTGGTCCATAAACCCGCGCATGCTACCTGAAGGCATCAATGTTGCCGGATTCGAGACCCTCGTTATGTAATAAACGAGAAGAAAGGGGGTTAACCAGGGGTACCGATTTTTATTAGTCCTATCATGAGATGCCAACAAACACTGTCACCAAGGATAACATAGGGGAAATTACACGTGCTTAATAAATGAAGTAGAGAAACGATACATTAATGGAAATTAAAGTGGATGAAAAAACAACTTGCCGCAGGTGGGAACCGAACCCACAACCTTTCTTCTCGTTTATTACCTAACGTTTAACCCCCTTTCTTCTCGTTTATTACATAACGAGGGTCTCAAATCCGGCAACATTGATGCTTTCAGGTTGCATGCGTGGGTTTGTTGACCAGTTGCCTTCACCCAAAAAGATCACGTTCTCGTGCCACCTGCAGCAAAAAGGGCGTTGCACGTCCGCCGCCAAGGTCTGTGAGTGGTGGCGCTGGCTGACACTCCCAGGGTGCTTCTAGGACACATAAATGCCCAAGAAAAGTGGATGGCGAAACATCGCCGTGGTAGCTCAATTGGTAGAGCATCGCACGCGAAATGCGAAGGTTGTGGGTTCGGTTCCCACCTGCGTCAAGTTGATTTTTCATCCACTTTAATTTCCATTAATGTATCGTTTCTTTACTTCATTTATTAAGCACATGTAATTTCCCCTATGTTATCATTGGTGTCAGTGTTTGTTCGCTTCTCATGATATGTAATGTACATTAAAGGACCCAGGGTGACTGAGAGCAGGTATATTTACGTTCCAAAAAAATAGCTATGCTTTCAAACTTACTAGGCATCCGACCAGCGGAGCCTTAGGATCGAGAAGAGATTTAATTTATGGGGTTTTACGTGCCAAAACCACTTTCTGATTATGAGGCACGCCGTAGTGGAGGACTCCGGAAATTTCGACCACCTGGGGTTCTTTAACGTGCACTTAAATCTAAGTACACCGGTGTTTTCGCATTATCGAGAAGAGAGAGATACGAGCACAGTAATGGCAACAGGGTCAACCAAGTAGTTCAGTTTTCTACCTGTAAGAGGGCAAATATCAAAATTGCGCATCAAGAAGAAAAGCGATGAGCTACGGAGGAACCACGCAAACTTTGCTCACAAATGAAACACACAATGTAATAGCAAACCGAGTACCAGCTCCCGTAAATCTACCTTCTTGACTGGCTCACTGTCGCTCGTGTAAAGCACCCCTACTTTATACAAGCAAAAAAAGGTCCGGCCACCAAATTCACGGTTCCCTACGTTCAAAGTTCCCTGCCAGTGCTTCTTCTGCTGTTGCTGCCACCGTCTTTTATTTTCCATCGTCTTGCGGCAAATATTTTTTTGTTTTTCATCTCGTTTGTTCTCACTGAGGGCTTTTTCGAGGCTGAAATTACGAAAAAGGGCCTGTATTAACAAAACCAAAATTCGACTCATCTCACAATGACTGTCGACGGAAGCGCGTTTAGCATTGAATCAATATAGCGACACAACGTACTTCCGCCATCTAGCACCGCCACCGCGAAGCGTGCGCGCGGCCTCTGAAATGCATGGCGCGCCCTATGCGAGCGAACGCTTAGCAACGCATTGTGTGGCAGCTGGGCTCCCCTCTCGCGTTTCTGTCCGGACAGGCTGCGCCATCTAGCGCCGAGAAGTCCGCGCGCGGCCTCCGAGACGAGAAGCATGGCTCGCCGGCGCCTCCAAACACTGAGAATTGTTCCCTCGCTGGCTGCACACCCAGTGGCACATGCTCAGTGACCGAAATTAGTGAGAAATGCATTGAAAACCGGCACACACCATGTGCATTCTTGGCGCGGCTCGCTAGAGCGTTGGCGTGAAAGGTGTTCATTGAAAAGCAGCGCATATACCTAGTACATTCGTAACGCACCCTGCTTATGCATCGGGTTGCTGTGCTTGAGGAACCCCTGTGACGTGGGTTCAATTTCGTTCAGCATGGGAGAAATTTAGGGGACCTTTTTCATCATTGTAGCGTGGCAAATTCCCAGGGACATATAACTAGTTACCCAAGTTGACATCAAATAGATTCATTGAAGACCAGCACAGACCGAGTGGCACATGCCCCGTGCTCCAAGTTAGTTCCGCCAAGCCGGTTAGTTCCGGGCCCCCCTAGGAACTAACCGGCACCGGCATACCCCCTTCCCCCTACCCGCGCCACCACTCCTCACGCACATTCCTAAAGTGCCGCCAAATAATTCTTGAGACTTGACAGCTATTCGGCGGTCAACATTTTCCTGCCTTTTTCACTCCTTTTGGATAGCGGTAGTAATCGGCATCTGCTCAGGTGTGAAGGCCAATTTTCTCATCAATTTGGTGCCAGCGCGATTAATTCGAGATACGTTCAGTTGTCACCATCTATTGCAACAGCCATGCGCATCACTGGTGCTTCTTTAGTTCAACCTTGTTTGTTTAGACTGATCCAGCGACCAGGAAAGGGATTCAATTTGTAGTCAGCTGTACCGTATGCTCGTGGAACGAGTTCCGGCCGGAGACAGACAGCTTTAGTTCAGCGTTTGCAACCAAACGTAAATGCATTACGTACGTAAAGAAATAGCGTTGTCATCACTGCGCATGCTCTTATTGGTTTAGTAGGTTTCTACAGTTTACGTGCGCTATGATAACGTACGTTATTTGGCAAGTTTAACGTTCGAGTGTTCACGTACGCTAAGAAATAGCGTTGTCGAACATGGCAGCACCCATGGCTCCCACTTCAGCGTGAATTCTCTTGGCTGCGCTATGACTCGCGTTGATCACCAGTAACTATACAAATGAGTTTTCGCTTTCTCTACACTCCCCTGAAACGTTAGTTATGAGCGCATAGCGTGTCCGATTTCGGAGATCGTTCAGCGATTCTGGCGCCCGTACGCAACGAGACGCATCGGCATAGCAACAACAGGATGATTGGTAATGGATTGGTAATGGAAGTCTGTGTCATATGTCGTATGTACTTTGTGCTTACCATTTCCTTTATAATCGCATTGACTTAGAGTAGCTTGCTAGGCATGCGCTTCCAGGAAAACATATCCCCCATATAGCCCAATTCTCTCTCTTCTGTCACATAATCTAGCTCTATACAGTGGCCTTCGTCATACCACACTTGGTCATCGTGCTCAATTGAGGGCATCTATGTTCTATGTCGGCGACCGAACGCGCACAGCTTCCGCCTGTTGCGCTGGGGAACACTGGTTCAAACCTCAACGTCGAAAGTGGCCCCGGCCGAGGCCAGATCAGCAGACATCAGGCACATAGTGGCTGGAAAAAGGGAAGAACGCTTCGTATTAAAATTTAGGTGCTTGGGCACCATCTTCCCTGTACCACCGCTAAGCAGAAGTGCTTGAGCACACTGAGGGAGCATTGATCTTGCTTTCACTTTGTTCTTCAATCTGTTTTGGAAGGACCACGAGCTGCTCGCATCAAACATTTTGTTTTTGCTGAATCTCAAGAAAAAGTTCGTGAAGGAGCGCGCATCAATCATCTTTTCTCTGGAGTTCTTGGCGTATGCAGTGAATCGCCATGGAACACGGGACCCCTACGGTACGCGGTGACCTTTCATGAAATGCGAGTAAGGTGTGTTTTAAAAGAATAGCTTAGTTGTGCTTATGATATTCAAAATAAATGGTTCTCTTGGGCAATATCTTATACGCAAGCACTTCCAAAGCAGTTGATCCTTTACTTAAAACTAAATGCGGGCCAGGTGAATTGAGAGAGCTCGCAGAAAAGTGAACATTATTGCGACTCTGTGAGTACAGCCTGATCATGATGCCCCCAACGCGAAATATTTTATGCAACTAAAACTCGGTCACAGGCACATCTACGAAAAGGGAAGCAGCGCAGGCGCTGTACTATGAACGGCGAACAATGCTGATCGCTTTTGGTCCAAAAGAAAACGAGGAGGTTAAGGAATACAAGAATAACGAAAAACTATAAGCGTGAATCCCGTTTAGCCCATCCGTCAAATCCTTATTGAGAGGCTTGCCTGGCAGCAACATTTGTTTACTGGAGAATTTTGAACAGAGAAAAATGGCTTCAGTGGCTTGTGAGCACGCCTGTGCCTCGCAATATAGCTATAACTTAAGATGAATTTCAAGCGCATATAATGTGCGCTTATACAAATTGGCTGAATTTCAGTCACCCTGCTCAAATGTGGGGGACGAATCGGAACCCCTTCCCTGCGTGAGGCTTCGTACATGCAGCACCCACATAAGGATTTCCGGGTGCCACTTTTAAGCGTGGAGAAAGCGCCCCAATTTCGGTGATTCGGCCTAATTGCAATCTTAATCTTTATCGCAGGGCGCATATATCAGACGCTGAAGAAGTATCTTGATCTTGTCCTCGTAACAGTGGTAAGTTCGCGGACATTGTAGCAAGCTACGTAACTTCTGCTGCTGCAACATGTTATTTTCAGAAGGAGGATTTTTTTTTTAATTCTCGGGTTTTACGAGTCAGAACCATGATCTGATTATAAGGCATGCCGTAGAGGGGGAGTGCGGATTAATTTTGACTACCTGCGGTAATTTAACGTGCCCCAATGCACAATACACGGGCGTACTTGCATTTAGCGAAATGCGGCAGCCCAGGCCGGGATTCGATCCCGCGCCCTCGAGCTTAGTAGCGCAACACTATAGCCGCTAAGCCACCGCGGCGGGCTCAGGAAGAAGTCAGGCACGCGCACGCGCAAGAAAGAGCCAAGCTCTTTCAGAAGATATTGTTTTCTTACTTTACGAAGTTTAAGGAGCCTCTCTGGTAATTTACTACAGGCCAAATGGCCTGCTGTGGTCTTCCGGATTTGAGAGACTCGCTTACGAAAGTTTTTTAAAACATTATTGCTAATAAATTCTGAAAGTATGACGTTCTCAAGCTTTGGAAGCTATATGGAGTTTATATGCGCGGAAATTTGTGGATGTAAAAGCTGCGTTTATGGT
The DNA here is from genome assembly GCF_023375885.2 of Dermacentor andersoni. Taxonomy (NCBI): domain Eukaryota; kingdom Metazoa; phylum Arthropoda; class Arachnida; order Ixodida; family Ixodidae; genus Dermacentor; species Dermacentor andersoni. The sequence continues at coordinate 168,691,648 of NC_092814.1, read as the reverse complement.
GCGATGACCTAAAGTATGCTCCAGTTTCTACAGACTTTAATGTTGAAAAGTTTAAATGAAAACATTATTTCTCAGATCAAATAAACATACATTATGCGTACTAGCCTAGTGTGTTTGAACAGCAAACGCCTGGGTTTTAGCGGCCATGTTCTCAATGGAATGTCCGGGTATTTGAAGTCTTCATAGGTGAGGACTAACTACAGATGTCCATTCGTTTCAACCACAATTTTTTTTTCAAGTGAACTGTTACGATTTACAAGAAGGGTCAACCTATTGTGTATAGCAGAATGCAGGATATAGCCAGAAGTTGGGTCCCTGTGGTGATGACCCAAGTGTGATGAAAATCTGCTGTACCAGTAGGACAACGATGATTCTTGAACATCGAAGCCAAGCATTGTTGTTAACTCCTTCAGGTGCCAATTCATTCTGTACATTGAAAATTAAGTTTCAAAATCAGGAAGAGCTGACAGCTGCACAAAAAATTGAAAATTGAAACATTTTCAGTTAATTTTGTCAACTTTAGCAAATGTAGACTCCACGCGAGAACACTAAAAGGAATGTCAGATACGAGAAAATAAATTATTTCATTTCTAACATACATAAAACGTCCTATTCAGCCATTTGTAACTGATCTTAAACATTGTGTGAAACATTGAAAGGAGAGATCCTACTACATGCGGCATACTCAGTCCTTATATTTGTAAAACTATTCAAATTGTTTTATTCCAATTTCCTGACGTCAAATTTACGTAACCGCCAACGCAAGGAACGGGCGGTGACTCGCAGGCATATGAACAGCCTAATCAAACAGCCTACTCGTTTATAGGAGACCACTTTTGTTTGCTTTGAAAGCGAATAACAAAGCCTACATTGAGCGGTTTTTCTTATCTAATTGACTGAGAAGAGGCCAGGAGCACGCAGAAGTGGAGAGGGTTTCGGTGGGGCCGAGCTAGCGCAGTGCAACTGCATAACCGAATGACGAGAGTGGTGGCGGCGTGCGCGTTTGCACTGCTTCCTCTTTCTTAGCTTGCGGTGGCTAGGGGAAAATCGCGGCGGCGGGCAACGGAAGGTTAAAAACGCCGCTAACACGGATTCTCGCCGACGAAGAGTTCTCAGAGCGATGTCGTATACGTGTGAGAAGTGACCGAGAACGACGTTACATTGGAACGTATTTTTTTTTTATTATAAGCAAATAAAACCTTTCTCTCCGGCCCCTCCGACTAGCCAGTGTCAGAATGATCGGCGGGCAGCGATCTGCTATTCCTCTCGGCACGGCGCAGCCCTCGGCTTTTCAAAAAAAAAAAAAAAAAAAGTTCGGTTTTCTTCGACATATCGATGCCTCTTTAATGAGTGCACGTCAGTTTGACGAGATGAGCTTTCGCGGTTTTGTGACGTCGCATGGCAGACAGGCGAAGTTGGTGAAGCTCGAAAACGTTTTACCAGTAGCGGGGGGCTAACGGCGAAAAAGGTGCAGAATTTAAAATAATTATTTTGCTTCTGTTCAGTGCAGTTACTCATAATCAGTGTGTGCACTTCGTAGCAAATGGAGAGTTCTCGCTGCTTTAGTTACGTCACGTGACAGACAGGTAAGTGGGGGTGGCCCGAAAAATGTTTGACGAATCATGGAAGGTAAATGCCATAAATGGAATAGAAACAATTTCGAATAGCTTTACGCTATAGCTCTGCTGGTAGAGTGAGCAAACATGCCACCATCTGCCTGCCAACTCGTTTTGTAAAAGCACTTTACGAGTAATGTTTTAACTGGTAGCACAAGTCCAATCAAAGGTGTTTAAAGATGTATTTGACAAGTTTTAAACATCAATATTTTTATCAGTGCTATTTCGTTTGATACAATATGTTGGCGTGCACCACTGCGCACAAAGCACCTGAAAAGGTATTACCACCCTCTCCCGACATGCCTAAGGGAGCGTAGAGGGCTATAAAGCTTCCTCTTAAATGCTATTTTTATCCTTCGGGAGCTTTACCCACTTCGCAGTATACATGATATACCCTCTTTTATGCCACAACTTGTGTCACAGTGTAGGCGCCACTGGGTGTCTTGCCCGAATAGACCACAACTTCGACCACTGGGTATGGGCCCATTCATGGTCATTCTTGATCAATAGTGACCTTCGATTGCATTTATTCAGTCGAGAAAGTCAAACGACACATTCGAGCACTATAAGGCTAGTAACAAAAACGCAACGGCATCAGTTAGCGAATAGGTCTTACGAGTTTCCGAAGTAAATAAAAAAATATAAAGTAAGAGCATTGGGTAAACGTTTCTCATGGATATAAACTTGATTTTTAAAATAATACTATATTCATCTGACTAAATATAATGATGATTTGGGATTTTTATGGCGCAGCAGCCGTGCAGACTATAATGCGCCAATATCTGACTAAATAAACCAGCCTGTGGCAAAGGCACAGTTTAAATCAGATCACTTTTAAAGAGTGACTTCCATGTGAAAGCAATACGTTCGCACGAAGGATAGTAATTCGTACTGTGGGAATCAATGTTATGCGAAGCAGTCTGCGGGGAGCCTACGAAGTTAACGAAACTACCATGAGAGCACAAAGACGTATGTGGATGTTTCATGACCTACATGACACGCATTTCATGACATTCATGTCCTAACGTATCATTTATGTCCATCATACTCTCTTGTCATACTATGCCAATTTTGGTACTATGTCAGTTTTGGTCATACTATGCCAATTTTGGGGATCTGGCGCCGCCATGGCTGCCGCAAACTTATGTTTTGTATTTCTTCATTTGATATAGTTCACGGTGATTGCTCAGGGCACCGCAGCGTTGATGTGTCCAGCTTTGGAGGACATTGCCGTAACACAAGACTTCTGCCAGGATTTTGTTCGCCTTCTTTTCGGCCCGAATGCCCATTGAAATGACAACGCTGCCGGCGGTATCGTCATTTGGAGGCAACCAACAGTGCAGCTGGCAACACTGGAAACCCTGGGACAGCGAAAGACTACAAAAGCCCGCCCACCGTAAAGCCATGGCGCCGCCATGGCGGCCGGGAAGTTAGTTTTTGTATTTCTTCAGGCTAGTTATTTTTTATCTCCCGGTACAAGGTAGATTATTTAAAAACTCGGCATCAGATCCCATTCCTATTGTGCACAATGTTTTGTTACATGTCTGCTCTACGCACAAATGCTGCTGCGTGCGCTCATACGCTCAAAACGCTGTTGTTATCTGCAGATAGAGAGCGAAATTCGAGCCCTCTAACACGCCAACAAGAAAAGCAGATATTTGACATCATCGTGACTATACCCTCAATGCAGCAATCCCAGTCTGCAATTCTTGATGTATTAAGCTCTACGCGAGCAAATCACGAGTCTTTCCAACAAAAAATAACAGAGGATATCCACTCGATACGAAAATAAGAACAGGCCCTTGAGCGGAAATTAGCAGGAGTGACAGAATAACGCGTCTAGAAGATAACGCCTCGGTAGTTATTGCAGCCAAGAAAGAATATGAGCACCTTACAGCCCAAACGGAAATTCTTGTGGGCGCATGCAGGGCAATACAGTATAGTCAGGATGACATCGAAAGTAGGTCTCGCCAAATAATCTTATATTTTGCGGTCTTCCAGACACTGAGAATGAAATGTGGGGGCAATCCGAGCAAAACTGATATCCTTCTGTTCTAGTAACCCAAAACTTGATATTGCCCCCGAAGCCACTGAATGAACTCACAGATTAGGCCATTATGCAGCGCCAAAAAGAAGGGGGTCCGTGATAGTGAAGTTTCTATCATTTAAAGACAAGGAATGTGTATTGAAAACTTCCGGAAAGCTAAAGGGAAACGAATTCGAAACAAGCAAAGGCTATTCGCCCAAAATGAGGCAAGAGAGGCAAAAACTGACAAAATATGCCAAGGAGAAGGACGGTGATATTAGGCTTCGTTTCAACCAATTACTTATGAAGGGTCAAATCTTCGTGTACAAAAGCACCGCAGACAGCGTTGTGCCTATCTCTAGATAGGCACCTTCGCGGAACGTCGCACCGCCAAAAAGAGAAGCTAGGAAATGTGAACTAACATCCATTTTAGTTAACTGTAGCAGTTTGAAAAATAAGAAAACAGAGTTCATCTCGTTATTAGAAATGACTAAACCGCATATAGTTATTGGCACTGAATCTTGGCTCAGTAACACCATCACAGATCATGAATTTTTCCCGTTGACCTATACAGTATATCGAAAGGACCGGAAGACTCACGGCGGTGGTGTTCTTGTACTTATCAACAACAGTCTTAGCAGCGTCCAAATCGATACTGATAATGACTCGTGTGAAACGGTGTGGTATAAAATAATTATTACTAATGGCTCCACTGTGGCTGTTGGTACGTTCGACAGGCCTCCTGGCAATGTAACACCGTAACCTATGTTTACTTTAAGCAATATTTTGTCAACTCTCGACACAACTTATGTAATGCTTGCCGGTGATTTTAACCTGCCAGATGTGATGTGGACCTCATTGAAACCAGTAGCCCACAGTGAGTCATTGCTGCATAGAGCTATCAAAGAAATTGCGAATGTTCATCAGTTACATCAGCTTGTGACAGCCCCTACGAGGGCCTGCAGTTAAACAGCAAACGTGTTAGACTTGTTCGTTTGCAATGATCAAAGCCTTGCATCTTCTGTTCTTACAGTGCCAGGAATTAGTGATCATGGTGTTGTAGTTGTGAGAATGTGTTGTGCTGTGGCACGACAACACGCTTCAGTGCCACGCAAAGTGTTTGTATATGAAAGAGGGGAATGCGCCTCCATTTTGAGAAATCTTGACGCTTTCTTTTCGGAGTTTCAAGAATTATGTTTGTGTTCTGACGTGGATACACCAGGAATGTACTGAAGACAAAACTGTTATCGCTAACCGAAACTTTCGTCCTATCGCGAGTCATATCAGCCAAACACCGAGATGATAAGCCTTGGCTAAACAAGAAAATTCGAACCCTCAAAAATAAAAGAGGTCGTCTATACCGTAAATATTGCCAGATGGCAGAGGCTGAAACGTACACAAAGATGAAAATACTTCGAAAGAAGATAGGCCAGAAATTTGCGTGAGCCAGAAGTGCATATTTGAGTGACATAAGTAATAAAGTGAAAACCAACCCTAGATTTGTCTGGAAATTTAATATGTTAAAAAAAAACACTAAAACTCATGGCGGTATTCCGGATGTAATTGATGGTAATAAATACCTCACCGATGATGCGAGCAAAGCGGAATGTTTAACCGGTATTTTTAGACCGTGTTTTCAGCACCATCAGCTGTTCAAGCTGCAACCTACAATGCAGAAGCGTTATCGGAAATGGCCGAGTTAGATGTTTCCGAACAGGGTGTTGCATCCCTTTTAAAGAACCTTGCTACAAACTCAGCGCCAGGTCTAGATAAGGTTCCGAATTTCATTCTCAAAAATTGTGCTGGTTCTATTAGCCCGTTTATTACAGCTCTGTTAAGAAAATGATTATCGCAAGGGGCATTACCTGATAAGTGGTAACGAACAAACGTCACTACCACCTATAGGACTGGTGACAAAACGAGCACTTGTGATTACCGGCCTATTTCTTTAACATGTGTGTCCTGTAAAACTCTTGAGCATATCATTCATACAAATTTAATAAACCACCTTCAGGCTAGTAATTTTTTCTGTCCGACACACCATGATTTTAGATTTTCGGCGACACGCCAACTAATAGAATTTACACATTACATCGCCGGAACGTTAAATTCTGGTAGCCAAATGGATTGCATTTTGCTCGATTTCAGCAAGGCCTTTGACACTAACACACTCGCTCCTTTCGCTAAAATGATAGTGTCTTAACTTATCCCCTAACACACTAGCATGGTTACAAGCCTATATTTCACGCCGAAGACAACGCAAAGTCCCTGATGGCGCATCATCATCCGGAAATTTTGACCACCTTGGGTCCTTTAACGTGCACCTAAATCTAAGTACACGGGTGTTTTCGCATTTCCCCCCATCGAAATGCGGCCGCCGTGGCCAGGATTCAATCCCGCGACCTCGTGCTCTGCAGCCCAACACCATAGCCACTGAGTAATATACGATACGAACACACGTTTCAAAGTAATTTACAAAATCTTTACTTTAATTATAACTTTCAAATCACTGATATAACTGCATTGTGGTCGCTATGATACACACTGACGTTTTCCGTACTTATTTGAGAAATGTTTTTGGCCAAAGTTACATGATGCATGACCCGTGTGAGGTAGTCGGTTGACTCGGATCGTTGAAGTAACCGAAGCCAAACTTTTCCACAAGATGGGTGAACCACAGCTTTGTTCCCGGTTCGGAGATGTCGACGTTAAAATCTCCGACAACGACCACCGGCGAGGGATTGGTGGCAACGTAGGTTGATCAATGCGGAAGTGCGCATACGTCGTTATCGATCATATGGCTTGACGACTTTTTTTATTTGTTATTTTCGCAGTGAAACGAAAGCTCGTCTGTATGTTCGCTTCATACTGGCTTACGGCGGTTTGAGCCATTACTCCTGGCACTGCAATGCCGCCGAGATTGGCCCACCTGGATTTTCTGTCGACGCGACGGAATCCCGATATCTTAGCCGTGAACAGCTTGGGTGTAAAAAACGAAGTGTAATAAAATAGATGCACACAGCAACCACGACGCGTGGTCGAGCAAATGTGGCAAGTTTCTCGCCATGCGCGTGGGACACTCCGCGAGGTGTGCATCAGGCCCACGCATTTCCAGGCGTGGAGTCGGCACCAAAATTTTAAATTATGGGGTTTTACGTGCCAAAAGCACTTTATGATTATGAGGCACGCCTTAGTGGAGGACTCCGGAAGTTTTGACTACCTGGGGTTCTTTAACGTGCACCTAAATCTAAGTACACGGGTGTTTTCGCATTTCGTGTCCATCGAAATGCGGCCGCCGTGGCCGGGATTCGATCCCGCGACCTCGTGCTCAGCAGTCCAACACCATAGCCACTGAGCAACCACGGCGGGTAGGAGTGGGCACCAAGCATATACTCGCGTGAAGTATGCGACTAACGCGCACAAGCCTGCACTCTTTCGACGCCCGAGTTCATTTAACAGAGCGGATTAAAACGGCGCTGTAAAGGTCTTCCCGTAAGCCGGGGTTATCGCTGGTGGCAATATTTGCAGGCCACATTAGATTCACGCCTCGACAGATGATTACGCAATCAGGCAATGGCTGGGCTTCATTTGTGGGTCTTCATTTCTGTGCAAAATAATAGCTTCACAAAGTTAGGTGTTGGATTTCAGCAGCGAACGAGGTAAACAGGACACTTGATATGGTAATGTGCTCGTATCAACTAAAGTGCAAGCTGTTGCTATAAACGGAAGCGGCAAGCGTGAATAGATTATTAAAGGTAATTTCCAGTGCATCAATAGATTTGTGTCCCAATCCAGTATTCTATTGAAGCAAATTCACGAGCCCCGAAATGTGCAACTCACACGCATGTGTCAAAAGTACACATTGCAAAGACAATTCTATAGGGAAATTGGCACTGACATCCCTATTAGACTTTCGCGCCTTTACTTTTACTTTCTTCTTACTATATTACAGCCAAGTTGTATATGGCTAGCCGATTCGTCCGTCCGTCCATCTGTCGGCCACCTGTACGCCGAAAACTCCTCTGGCGCAACCCCATGCGCATGCTCAAAAAAAAAAAAAGAAAACTTAGAGGACGCTTAAGCTTCGCCTTAAGAGTGGAACGCGATAGCGTTATTGCACCCCGTTCGCACCGCCCACTCATTTGTTCGGCATGCTCTTGAGTCACACAAAGACGAAACGTTCGCCTGAGCAAGCGGAACGAACCAAAGAACTCGGTGTCTCGGAGGGAGAAACGATCTACGCGAGCCAAACGTCGATCGGCACGGACAGCCGGGCCGCGACGCGCCATGAAGGGGAACGCGATCATTCGGCTGACACCTCGATGGGATCGTCCTCTATCTCGCTTGGGAGCACCACGCAGACGCATGACTCCTCGCCAGCAGCACGGCACGCATCACAGGGGACGCTGTCCCACCAGACGCACTACGGCGCAGCAATCACGTCAGAGGTGTCCCGCATCGGACGCTGCACCTAAGAATCGCGCTGTGAGCGGAAAGAGGAGCTGCGTCGCCTAAACACGAGGGTTCAAGTGACGTACGCTGGAAGTTGGAAGGGGAGAGAGGGAGAAAACTTATTGAACGCAAGGGTATTAGGGCATCCTCGCACCGGTCCCCGCACGGCCCCAATGCGCTCAAACGAGACGAAGGGGAGAAGCGGGCGAGTGGCGCGCCACCTGTCGGGGCAGCGCAGTACATTGCGAGGAGGGGGTCTTCCGTGTTTGCCGCAAGATGGCTCTACGTGTGCGCCAAGCGCAGAAGAAATGTAGCGGAAACGTACTTCGCTACGCGTTTAACTGCGACTTCTGTAATTTACATGCTCATAATTACCGATATACACCGCAGTGTAACTTTCTACGCAGGTAGCTTTCGATCAGCAACGCCACGAGCAGTACCGGGAACGAGCTCATCTACGATGCGCCGATGCTGCAGCCCCGTGTAAACGCGAGATTCTGCGTAATTCTGATGCGAGGCAGATGCTGTTGCTGCTACAGAGTGCTCTCCCCTTAGAGAGGAAGAAAGTGTAACGAGCGATGGAAAGCCCACGTGACGCGGCGTGTCTTAGGGGTAGCGTGCGGAGTCGACGTCGAGGGATGCAGCAGGGTTGCGTCCCACAGAGGTGGTGTCAACGGCGAGGGTGCTTCAATGTAGGTGGGCTTGAAATGTTCCAGGGCAATTGTGTCTGGTCGGCATTTGACGTTCACGACAAAAGTCGTCGGACGGCGCTCGAGAACAGAATATGGTCCGGAGTAGTGTGGCTGCAAAGGCTTTCGCACCGCACAGTTACGCACGAAAGCGTGGGCAGCAGTGCTGAGCGCAGGAGAACCGTACGGAGACCTTGCTTCTTGCGAACGTGTAGGCATGGGGCGTATCTGGCTGAAGAAAGCTTGCAGTTTGGCAACGTAGTCGGCAGGTGATTGCATAGGTGTTTTGGTGGCGGCGTCAAAGAAATCGCATGGAAGGCGTAGGTGAGCTCCGTAGACTAGCTCAACATAGGAGCAACCTAGGTCGCTCTTGAGTGCGGCTGTCATGTCAAGTAGGACGAGGGGCAAATACAGAACCCACTTCGGCGATTGATGCGTCATAAGGGAGGACTTGAGATGCCTGTGAAAACGTTCAATAAGTCCATTTGACTGCGGGTGGTAAGCAGTCGCGCGAAAACGTGTCGTTCCGAGAAGTTTGAGTAGCTCGTTGACAAGCACCGAGTCGAACTGCCGACCGCGATCGGTGACTATTGCGGATGGACAGGCAAACCTTGCAATCCATGTCGACACGAAAGCTGTTGTTTGTTGCCGCTGAGATGTCGGATATGGGTGTAGCTTCTGGCCAGCGTGTATATCGGTCGATGCGTGTTATTATGTACGAGTAACCTTTCGAAGGTGCGAGAGTGTCAAAGCGAGCATCCGGTGGAAGAAAAGATTTGGCAGCCGGGATGGGGTGACGCTTAATCTTGGAGCGTTGACACGAGAAACAGCTGCCAACCCAGTCGCGAACTTGCGCGTTTAGCTGAGGCCAAATGAAACGACAGGAAAGAAGCTTCTGTTTAACAAAACTTCTTGCTGAGCTTGTTGTTTCATGACACACTGCAATGGGACGCTCACGTGGATTTTATACTCCAGAAACTGAGCCGCACAACAGGTATACTACATCGAAATCAGTACCTTTCACCAATGTCAGCTAAATTGATCATTTATAATGCACTGTTTGCCTCGCATGTAAATGATTGCCAACTTGTATGGGGCTTCCCATATCTCTAAAATACTACTGATACAAAAAATAATACTACGCTATTGCAGATCTGCCGTACAACTCACACACTGAAGGTCTTTTCACCAAGTACAACATATCATCATCTCTACAAACTCTCCTATACACGTACTACTTTCAGGTTAAAGATAGAAGCAACTTAATAAGAAATATAGAACTAAGAAATACGTACGTATAAAATACGTACGAAATACCTATAAAATTAAGAAACATACAACTCCTACACTGAAGGATTTTCACCAAGTACAACATAACAAAAAGTCATCATCTCTACAACCTCTCCTACGCACCTACTACTTTCAGGTTAAAGATAACAGCAACTTAATAAGAAATATAGCAAACTTAAAAGGCAATACACCCACATATGACACGCGCAGCCATGAAAAATGGCTAATACCTTTTTCGAGAAGAAATTACGGCCATCAAATGGTCGCAAACACCTTGCCACGGCTACTAAATTCCTATTTAGAAGCCGGCATTGACATCCATGCCTTGACAGCAACGGAGCTGAAAACTATAATTTAAATCACCATGGTACAGTGAAGCCACGTGTATTCACAGTGAAAGAAATTTAATTACTCCCTTTAATTGATGTAACCCACTGTTATTTGTTTTTCATTTCTGAAAGTGTTCTCTGCCACCGGTCTGCCCGCAAGCTGCCAATAAGTAGCTTTTACCTTCCATTTGCTTGTAAATGGACCCAAATAAAATAAAATGAAATGAAATGACTTATAAACAAAGGTTACGACGCTAAGCCGACGAGGACGAAGTGAGATATAAGCCACATATGTGGGCGCCCGTGTGTGCCGTTTGTGCCTCACTTCGTCTTTGTCTGCTTAGCGCAGTAAGCTTTGTTTTGAAGCTTCTGTGTCTCGCGAATCCCACGATGCGACAATTGGGGATGATTTCGAAAAGACGTCTGCGAAGGGATGCCGGAATGTATGGTCGAGATTTGGCGGTAGAGGTGGCGCAGAGGACAGATGTACCATACGTATAAGGGGACATTGCACTAGCGCATAAGAAAGGACACGGACAGGAACATGAAAAAGGTACCATGAACCGTCTGGAGTCAGAACCACGTCCTCCATTTTCAGGCGAGTTGACAAAGTGTGGATGGTATGAAGTTCGGTGTCGCCACGCTGTTGGTTGGCAAGTACATAGACATCGCTGATGAAAGGTTCTGACGTCGACGTGGAAACGGCATTGACGTAACTTAGGACGTCGGCTGGAACGTTGTTGGTGCTCGTTGTATGACGGAAGGTTGCTGTAAACTCCGAGATGTAGTAAAGGTGTCGACTGTTGCGGAGCGAGTAACAGGACGCCGAATGGTTCATTGCGCACACAAGGAGCTTGTGGTGTGTCAACACAGTAAATGCACGGCCTTTGAAGCATTGGCGAAAATGTCTGGTAGCCATGCAAACAGTGAGTAATTCACGGTCGAACACGCTGCAGCGGGTTTACGCAGGCTTCAGTTTCCTGGATATAAAGGCGAATGGTTGCCATGCGGTGTTGATGAATTGCTGCAGAACGGTGCCAACAGCTGACAAGTGAAAAGCAACTGACCACGGCGGCGGTCAGACCTGTGACGCAGCAGAGGGTGCTAAGAATCCCTGCCTCCGGACAGGCCGCCATTGGAATATGAACCTGGCAACGTTTAATGCTAGAACGTTATCTAGTGAGGCGAGTCTAGCGTGCTATTGGAGGAATTAGAGGGCAGTAAACGGGATATAATAGGGCTCAGTGAAGTTAGGAGGCCAAAAGAAGCATATACAGTGCTAAAAAGCGGGCACGTCCTGTGCTACCGGGGCGTAGCGGAGAGACGAGAACTAGGAGTCGGATTCCTGATTAATAAGAATATAGCTGGTAACATACAGGAATTCTATAGCATTAACGAGAGGGTGGCAGGTCTTGTGAAATTTAATAAGAGGTACAAATTGAAGGTTGTACAGGTCTACCCCCTACATCCAGTCATGATGACCAGGAAGTCGAAAGCTTCTATGAAGACGTGGAATCGGCGATGGGTGGAGTGAAAACAAAATACACTATACTGATGGGCGACTTCAATGCCAAGGTAGGCAAGAAGCAGGCTGGAGACAAGGCAGTGGGGGAATATGGCATAGGCACTAGGAATAGCAGGGGAGAGTTATTAGTAGAGTTTGCGAAACAGAATATTATGCGGATAATGAATACCTTCTTCCGCAAGCGGGATAGCCGAAAGTGGACGTGGAGGAGCCCGAACAAACGGCGAGACTAGAAATGAAATAGGCTTCATACTCTGCGCTAACCCTGGCATCATACAAGATGTGGATGTGCTCAGCAAGGTGCGCTGCAGTGACCATAGGATGGTAAGAACTCGAATTAGCCTAGACTTGAGGAGGGAACGGAAGAAACTGGCACATAAGAAACCGATAAAGGAGTTAGCAGTAAGAAAGAAAATAGAGGAATTCCAGATCAAGCTACAGAACAGGTATACGGCTCTAACTCAGGAAGAGGACCTTTGTGTTGAAGCAATGAACGACAATCTTGTGGGCATCATTAAGGAGCGTGCAACAGAAGTCGGTGGTAACTCCGTTAGACAGGATACCAGTAAGCTATCGTAGGAGACGAAGGATCTGATTAAGAACCGCCAATGTATGAAAGCCTCTAATCCTACAGCTAGAATAGAACTGGCAGAACTTTCCAAGTTAATCAACAAGCGTAAGACAGCTCACATAAGGAAGTATAATATGGATAGAATTGAACATGCTCTCAGGAACGGAGGAAGCCTAAAAGCAGTGAAGAAACTAGGAATTGGCAAGAATCAGACATATGCGTTAAGAGACAAAGCCGGCAATATCATTACTAATATGGATGAGATAGTTCAAGTGGCTGAGGAGTTCTATAGTGATTTTACAGTACCAGTGGCACCCATGACGATAATACAAGAGATAATAGTCTAGAGGAATTCCAAATCCCACAGGTAATGCCGGAAGAAGTAAAGAAAGCCTTGGGATCTGTGCAAAGGGGGAAGGCAGTTGGAGAGGATCAGGTAACAGCAGATTTGTTAAAGGATAATGGGCAGATTGTTCTAGAGAAACTGGCCACCCTGTATATGCAATGCCTCATGACCTCGAGCGTACCGGAATCTTGGAAGAACGCTAACATAATCCTAATTCAAAAGAAAGGGGACGCCAAAGACTTGAAAAATTATAGACCGATCAGCTTACTGTCAGTTGCCTACAAACTATTTACTAAGGTAATGGCAAATAGAATCGGGAACACCTTAGACTCCTGCCAAGCAAAGGACCAGGCAGGATTCCGTAAAGACTACTCAACAATAGACCATATTCAATCAGGTGATAGAAAAATGTGCGGAATATAACCAACCCTGATATATAGCTTTCATTGATTACGAGAAAGCGTTTGATTCTGTCGAAACCTCATTAGTCTTGGAGGCATTACGGAAGCAGGGTGTAGACGAGCCGTATGTAAAAATAATGAAAGATATCTATAGCGGCTCCACAGCCACCGTAGTCATCCATGAAGAAAGCAACAAAATCCCAATAAAGAAAGGCGTCAGGCAGGGAGATACGATCTCTCCAATGCTATTCACAGCGTGTTTACAGGAGGTATTCAGAGACCTGGATTGGAAAGAATTGGGGATAAATGTTAATGGAGAATACCTTAGTAACTTGCGATTCGCTGATGATATTGCCTAGCTTAGTAACTCAGGGGAGCAATTGCAATGCATGCTCACTGACCTGGAGAGGCAAAGCAGAAGAGTGGGTCCAAAAATCAATCTGCAGAAAACTAAAGTAATGTTTAACAGTCTCGGAAGAGAACAGCAATTTACAATAGGTAGCGAGGCACTGGAAGTGGTAAGGGAATACATCTACTTAGGGCAGGTAGTGACGGCGGATCCGGATCATGAGACGGAAATAATCAGTAGAATAAGAATGGGCTGGGGTACGTTTGGCAGGCATTCTCAGATCATGAACAGCAGGTTGCCATTATCCCTCAAGAGGAAAGTGTATAATAGCTGTGTCTTACCAGTACTCACCTACGGGGCAGATACCTGGAGGCTTACGAAAAGGGTTCTACCTAAATTGAGGACGACGCCGCGAGCTATGGAAAGAAGAATGATGGGTGTAACGTTAAGGGATAAGCAAAGAGCAGATTGGGTGAGGGAACAAACACGAGTCAATGATATCTTAGTTGAACTCAAGAAAAAGAAATGGGCATGGGCCGGGCATGTAATGAGGAGGGAAGATAACCGATGGTCATTAAGGGTTACGGACTGGATTCCAAGGGAAGGGAAGCGTAGCAGGGGGCGGCAGAAAGTTAGGTGGGCGGATGAGATTAAGAAGCTTGCAGGGACGACATGGCCACAATTAGTACATGGCCGGAGTTGTTGGAGAAGTATGGGAGAGGCCTTTGCCCTGCAGTGCGCGTAACCAGGCTGATGATGATGATGATGATGATGATGATGATGCCAGCAGCGGTGTTTGACGCGTCTGTCACGATGACAGTGGTCGCGTCTGGCTTTGGGCGTCTGAGCAACGTGGCGTCGGCGAGGGCGGACTTGACTCTTGTGAAAGCGTCGGTGGCCTCTTCACTCCACTGAAGCACTTCCTTACGCTTGTTTCCCAGCTGAGCGTCTAGCGGAGCCACAAGTCGTGCACAATAGGGAATGAATCGGCGGTAGAACTTGACGAAACCGAGAAACTGGCGAAGCTTGGTGAGTGTGCTTGGTTGTGAAAAGGCTTCGATGACACCAATCTTGGAAGGCGGTGGTAGAATGCCGTAGACTGGTGGGCCGGAGGTGATGATGTGGTGGCGCACGTCATGTTGGACCGGTTGCGTCCAGTACGGTAGGCGCGTCAAAGTGGAAAACTCGTGTAGGAGCTCGGCAAACGGTTCGTCCAACATGGCGGAAATAAGCGCAATCGACGATGTGCTTGTTGCTGGGACGCGGGGAACGGACAGCTGGGTAACGGAGTCGATGAGACGGCGTCGTTAAACTTCGACAAGGAGGCCATAGTTGTGCAAGAAGTCTGCTCCAATGAGTGCACGACGGACGTCTGCAACCAGGAAAATCCAGCGGAACATTCGTCGTAGGACAAAGCTTATAGCATGACGGAGCGTGACGGAGCGTGACGGAGCGGGACGAAAAAACTGGACTACTGGTGTCATTGACGGCTTGCAAAACCGACAGAAGCGTCGATTTTCGGTCGGAGCATTGAGCGAGCATAATGATTACGTTAGCTTTTGTGTCGAGTAAGAACTGTTGTCCCGTAACTCTCTCCGTCACGTAGAAAAGGTGACGTGTGTGTTCAGTCGGACCACTCGTTGCCGCTGGAGGTGGGCTGGCCTGTTTCTTTGCCAGGCGCAGAGATGTCGATAATAAGGGGCGTCGTTTCCAAAACGGTAGTGGTAGTAGCAAACGCCAAGCGTTCTAGGTGAAGTTTCATTGCGGGTGCCTAGGCGTCTTGATTTCCTGGCACTACGCTTGTGGGGGTGATGAGATGACGTGCGGCGACGTTCCGCGGCACAGATGATGAATTCCAGGCGCTCACACAAGGAGTCGAGAGCTGACTGCGCTGCTAAAGAGCGGGGGAGGATGTCACCCAGAGACGATGTCGTGGATGCGATGCTTGGGGTGGCAAATTCTATGACTGTCGGCGAACGCGGCAAGTCTGGTAAGATCCATGATAAGCTGTCACCAGGACCATCTGTACGTTAGCCGGGAGTCATTGCAAAAACAATTCGTGCAACAGCGTATTGTCGATGGATCTATCGTTGTCTCCGAGCAACTGCCTCATTCGACGAAGAACTCGACTAGGGCATCGGTCACCGAGTTCTTCAGCGGACAAAAGCTGCTGGATGCGAGAACGCTGTGAAGCTGCGGTGCGCTTTGGCACGGATGCCTTGTGATCGTCATCAGCGGCGGTAGACAGTGGGGCGTCCAACATATCTGCTACTTGGTCAACGGCGGCGAGTGAGAGCGTTCTGACGGCGTAATGATACTTTGACGCTTGAGAACGTATACAAGGCACTTGGAATTGCGACTTGGCTTAAGAAACCACGCCCGAGGGATGCTGGTTCCAGTACTGTGGGAGGCGGACGGTGATGGCCGAACAGGAGGGCTCATCGCCTTCCTCGGAAGCGTTCTGACTCTTTGCACTCGTAGCGTTGGTCGGGTCTATGGTCGTCTCTACCACAGGAACGTATCGCAGGATCACGTCCGAGGTCACCAAACTGTGGCGAAGAGCGACCGCGTAGACCAGTGGAGTCTCGGCCTTCCGAAAGAGAGAGAAAACCAACAAGCTATAATAATAGCTAAGCTGACAGATGCCTCTTTGCAAATCAACTCTCGAGCGAAAAGAATTGGCAATTATCCAGTCAGCCATACAATTTATTGCGTAATGAAGGATAAAGCACATTTACTTCGTGTTCGGCTGAAAGCCTGCTCTATATTAAGCGAGTAAGCGTGACGCCCTTCGAAGGAAGCAATGATTTGACTGCTTCTTTTTCCCTTTAGGGTAAGGTTATATGTTTTTTATAAAATAATAGTAACACTAAACATAATTACTGGCCAGCGCAGTCTTCAATCGGTGATAGTGAAAAGAACCTCATATGACGTTGTTGGTTGCGCTGTAGACAAAAGTAAGTTCTTAATTCTTATGAGTTCGGCATTTTACATTTATAGATTTCGCGTATAGGGGAGTTTTCTCATGAGTTTTTTTTTTTAGTTACCACAGTTGCAAGTAAAATAAAAAAGTCAGGCTTTGGAGACAGTTTGTTTCACGAATGAAAAGATGTTGGCCTTAAAAACGCTAGTAGAGCTTAGCGACGACATGTCCTGTTGGAGTTTTTTCTCCTCTGGATACAGTATCAGCTCTATTCTCATTTCGCAACCTACAATCCCTTCTTACTGCATACAAATACTTCCTTTGCAAATCCGATCGCAAAAATGATCATAAAATACAAAAGAACATAAAAAATATTCTGGGAAAAATCTCCATTCGCATTGCAGATTTACCTTATACCATCTCTGATCCCTCTAAGCGCGTGTGCAAATGGAAGAAAAATGAATAGCTCTCTAGAAGCTTCAAACGTTTCAAAAGTACGCATATCCGCAGTTCGTTGCCGTCTAGCGTAGATTCTGCGATATATACTTTTTTTCGATGGTGTAAGCTAAAACACACGAACACCACATTTTACAGTACCAGATCTCTCCTCAGACTTATATGAAGTTTTTGAAAAAGCAGTAAAATACTCGATCGCTCATACCAGCGGCTTGGGGCGCGATAGGAGATCTTTGTTCGATACGCGTTCTGTTCGGTTGCTGCAACGTCACAAAGGTAGTATGGAAAATTTGTGAGAACGGGAGGGAGAGAGCAGCCAATCGGCAAGCGGTGAACTCCCCGGAAGTTTACTTGCCTCGTTTGTCATCTGCTTTCAGACAATATGCTACAGAATGAAATGTTTCTCGTCTTCTAATGAATTATATCCTTGTACAAAAAACGTATTTTTTTCTTCTCAAGCTTAAACACGTTCTCAAATAGTAATACGTATGAATACTACAATTTATAACTATTAGTTTCCCTGCGTGGTCCCTATAGGTGGTGTCGCGCACAGCGAGGAAAAAAAGAAACGACGGGAACAGTGGCGCACATTTCAACAGGCAACAACAACATTCCACTGGCTCGCTGGCATACGATGATGGGGTGGAGTTTGCCGCACAACCAACGTACTCTTTGCTTCGAGAAATGAAAGCGATGCCAGAATTCGTTTTCTGTCTCCTCTTCAAACGCGTTTCGCCCCTCCACTCTTTCCTCTTCGAGCAATACCAATGCAACAACCGAACTTCCCATCGCAAGCACCATTTTCTCAAATTAAACTATGGATTGGATCCGAAGGTACCATTCCACTGCCGAAGCCGCCGCTTGCATCCAATCCAATCCACCAGACTTGCCATGCGAGGCCGGTTTCGTAACGAGCGTATCATCGCTTCAAATTTCCCAACTTCCGTCGGGTTCGGCGCCAAGCAGACGACGTGCTGATTGATGTGATGATTGACAGGAGCGTGTCGTAATTTTGATGTCACTAAAAACGTGGTCGCGCCCCGCGGCTGGCGACGTCGGCGTTGGAGTAGGCCAATCAATCACGCCGGTAACCGAACGAACGCGCCGAACAACGATCTGAGATCTCACCCTCGGTGTCGACAATAGTCACAAGCAAGGGATTATGTATTATTGCGATAGCAATTAAAAAGACATTTCAAGTGAATTGCAATGCGCTACCGTGCGATAAGATTGCGCTGATTCCAGGCACCGTCTGTTTTGGGTGCGAGGGAAGGCGTACGAGTGTGATCCTAGAAGGAGGGTGGCTTGATGTTGCTTGGTGTGCACCGTCCTCCGGCGCATAATATGTTTGAAGTCCAGTGATGAAACACGCGTTTGGGCGGGGAGAGGGGGGGCGGATAGAGGTGAGTGGCGGTAACCTGATCAAGCGCGTGATGGAGGAGGGGCGGGGGGGACAGGTAAACGTGCGTCTCCTCCTCTACACCAGCCGATGGTTTTTATTATTATATGTTTGCTTTATCAGTTCTATAATAAATTAACATAGAAGGTCCCGACTGCTATTTGTAACCTTGGGACCTCCTTCTTCATGTTTATCTGTATTCCATATTCTTATCTTACCCCTAATAAAGATTGAAAGAAAGATTAAAAATGGATGCTCAGAAGCACATAACACAGTTGTCCATACTTTGGTCCTCTTTGTAGGTTCTATGTATGCATAAGACTAGAGCATTCATATAGGCCAGACCCGAGACAGCCCCTTTGTTATGAAGGTGCGAGGTTCCCACAGTTGCAAGGGATAAGCGACAAGCTGTGGAAACATGCGATTGAAAGCACTATTTTCTTACGCTGCAATCACCATGCAGAACTTCCTTTTTGATTAAGTGTATTTAAGGAGAGGTTGGTGCCTATGTGTGACGCCGGCTACTCCTCTTCTCTTACGTGATAGTTATCGTCGGAAAGTTGTGAATAATCACCATACTAGACAAATAAACACATGAACGAACACTCCCGTACTATGTCTAAATACTGCGATATAAATAAATGTTCGCGCAACAGAAAAGTTCATATGGCATAAATACTCACAAAACCCAACGGTTGACACGCAACACATGAGTTCGCACAGCATAAATGTTCACAAAACCAGGATGTTGGGTACTTGAATGCCGCACTCTAAATGCAACAAATACAAATGCTACATGAACACGAAGACACAATGGACATGTAATTAAGGGTGCCCGTTACTAATAACAATGCGCGCAATAACTATTGTATGACTTAGTATCTTTGTGATATTTTTGATTCCTCCAAAAATTTTACTAAGGCGCACGCAGCGATGGTTTGAAGTTTTTCTGTTGGCGATGGACTTAAAATGTTTCCTACGGATAGTGGCCGTCGATCCAAGCCATGTAGTTTTTTCAAGAGGTTCTTCCGGGGAGCATCGGGGTTTTTACAGTGTAGAAGAAGGTGTTCTATGTCTTCTGCAGCCTCTTCACATGAGCATGTAGCACTGTTAGTTTTTCTTATCCTATAAAGGAAGCTTTTGGTATACGCAGTGCCTAGTTGAAGCCAATGAACTCTTGTTTCAACAGACCGACTAATCTTAAACGGAATATTGAATTCTATTCCAGGATCTATATTATATAATGAGAGTTCTGCGCATCATTTATGAATGAAGTTTCCTTGGACAATCTACCGCACAGTTTGTTCAATAGACATCGCGCATCATTCGCCGCTAGAGGAAGTAGTGATAATTCATTCTTTTGATGTGCTGCGCGTAAACTGTGATCAGCTGTCCCATTTTCTATGATTTCACAGTGACTTGGAATCCACTGGAACGTTATGTCGTGTCGTAGATATTTCGCTATGGCGTATGTCTTCTGTATTTCGTATGTCAATGTGTTGTTTGCTTTTCTTAAGCTAATTTCATTTAAGCAATGAGGCTTGTGAGTCACTCAGATTTACCCAGCGAAGTGGTTCTGACTACTGACATATGTAACGTAAAGCAGAAAGTCTTGCCTGAAGTTCTGCCGTTGTGAAGGTTGTAAATTGGCAAAGCTTATAAGCTCTTTTCTCTTGGTATGCGGGTATATAAAACGCAGCTGTAGAGCCTTGTTTCAAGCATGATTCATCCGTACACAACGTGAATACGATCTACGTACTTAGTGTAAAGTAGTGATAAAGTTAATTGCTTTATCCCCACTACGGGCATATCAGATTTGTGACCCACTCCAGGAATTGAAGTGACTAATTCTGGAATTGCGAGTCGCCATTGGGAATGAGCTGAGCAAGTAGGCCAGTATTTGTAAGCAGGCAGTAAATTTTCGCACCACCGTATTTCTTCATGTATGTGTGCAGCGGTTCTATTCTGAAGGTGTTGGCATAGTGGATGATTAGCGTGTTCTTGCTATCTCCCTCTTCCGCTCTGTTTCTCTTTTTATCCCCCTTAACCCTTCCCCCTGCGCAGGGTAGCCAACCGGAACTACCTCTGGTTAACCTCCCTGCCTTTCTCTGCATTATCTTATCTCTCTCTAGCGTGTTGTGGAGTCAAACGGAAAAAGTGACAAGTTTCCGTAAATCTTAGTGCATGAAAAGTTGGTTGGCGGGACTCAGCAATTACCAAAGCACTGACATTTATCGATGCTTTTACTTCTTCGACATAGTTACTGTATTCAGGTGTGTCTTACTGCTGCACTGGGCGTGTAATAAGCTGACAGGACTCGTTTGCAACGGTCGTTTCCGGTACTTTATGGACTAAAGGTAGAGCTATGAATGGTTGTTGGTGCGTTACCTGCCCATTCAAAGAGCGCGGAACATTCCATAATTTTGATTCTGGTGTAAGGGCAGTAAGTGAAGTGCAGAATTTCTGCCAGCGCTTTGTACCTAGGCGCCCCAGCTACCGACCCATACGATCGTACATCTTTTGACATTCTCCGTAACATTCAATAAGGCCTGTGCGTCGGTATTTCCTTTCAGCTTCCTTCTTAGCACGCATGATTGTGTGTCGTGAAATATGGGATATTGTTTTCAAAATAATGAGACACGTTAAATATCACATCAGAGGACATATATTTTAAGAATTCTTTACCTCCGATTCTATATTATGCCTTATTATTTGTCGCACCCTGAGTGGCCGATATTAGCGACAGGGGCACCCCGGCGTTATGCGAGACAATTACCGAGGGAGAATGGACAGTTAAAATAATATTAGCCCAGATAACTTCCTCGGTAATCAAAAATAAAGCTGAAATAACCAATGTGAGCATCCGAAATTTCGAGAGCGAGTCGAATGGAATGAAAATACTTGTTGGTGAAATTCTATATTTAGGTTCTTGAAATATTCCGTTAGAGTGGCATGAACACGCTTTGCTTTATTTTTGAACAACGCTGACCTAGCAAATGGACCACGCATGTGATTAGGCCACACTGCAAGTGTCTCCTGTATGGGACAACCTTGCCATTAACACTTCCCTCTTACAGCAAACTCTATTTCCACTAAAACATTCGTATAAGGCAGTTCTAGAGTGCATAACCGGCGCTTATTTAATCTCTGATACAAAAAACACATTGTATAATTTCCCGCAATTGCCTAATGATGCAATGTTTGCATTTGGACTACCTCGTTGTTCATTACCACGATGTTCGTGAACCTTTTTTCGTATAGTTAAAGTCCCTGCATTTTCGTCAGTAACGGGATGTACCGCTCTCATTCAATTTATATCTTGCATTCTCACGCTGCAAGCATCTTAAAATTTCCCCAGGTGATACTTTATTTTGTATATTATTAAGCTGTCCTAAATGCGCAAGCCCTGTGAACTCAAAATGTTTCCTAATATACAGGCTGTTCAGTTGAACGGACTTGACAATCATAACAAAGCTAGTAAATACAGCATCAAAACAAAAACATTAATGTATCCTAAAGTGGCGCAGGAAGTAACTTTCTTACCAGATGTGTCCCATTTGCACTAATGCAACTTGTTCAAATGCCAACAAGACAAAATGAGTAGTCAGCAAGCTTTTTCTCATGCCAACACAGAGCGCCATTAACGTCTCTTCTCTCACATAGTTGTCTGAGCTGAGCGATCATACAATGAATCACCGTTCAATTCACTTAAAACTGCAGTATATTGAAAACCTCATAGTAGACGAGATGACGAACGCGGAGCCAGCAGAATAATCTAGTTGTTTGCTCCGCAATTTTAACAATGTGCTTGTTGGTAATGACATGTGGCTATTCAAAAACAAGATGCGTTACATAATTAACATGATTGTATTTACAGAGAGCGGCCGTCACCCCCTTGCTTCCGAGCAAGCCGCAAGCCGACAGTCACTATAGCAGAGAAGCTGCTTTCACTTTCCGATATATGTTATTATAACGCAACCACTAGGAAAAGACACCACACCAATAAAAAAAAATATTTGTAAGCCTCGCCGGGAAGGACAATCATAATTTTCCTCTTCTTACGTGGCTATCTAAACAGTCCTATTCTTGTTTGTAATGCTCATAATGAAATTTATGCATTTTTTATTCCGCGTGGTCATGAATTATTCTGATAGTACGTTGCATTGTTTCATTGACGTAACCTTTTACATGGCGAGATTATGCGGATCATGTGGCGCGGAAGATGCCTGACGCCCTCTCTCTGTTGTCGTCCTCTCAGCACGAGGTTGCGGGATCAAATCCCGGCCACGGCGGCCGCATTTCCATGGGTGCGAAATGCGAAAACACCCGTGTACTTAGATTTAGTTGCACGTTAAAGAACCTCAAGTGGTCGAAATTTCCGGAGCCCTCCACTACGAAAGGTCTCATAATCAGAAAGTGGTTTTGGCACGTAAAACCCCATAATCTAATTTTTTCCTCTCAGCGCTGCGTAACTCAACGAACATAAGAGTTCTAAAGAATCTAATCTATAAAAACAAGAAAAAACGTAGTTATAAATTAGGATTTAACATACATAAGGAAACAACTTGGGAACATCTTGGACAAACAAGCTACAGGGCAGTTTGTATATTACTTAATATTTAGAGTCCACAATGTATATTCGTAACATCTGCAACTGCATAAAAAAGAAAACATCATCTGGTCGAAGTAAAGGTTGTTTCGTGGCGTACAAATGGAAAATTTCAATTGACATGTCACGTATTTCTAGGGGTGGCATCATGATGTTACTAAGTTAAATAACGTCTTCAAACTGGTGTCCTCAGTAAACGTCGATAAAATCGATCCAAGGAAGGTAAAAAGAAACACTAGCCAAGCGTCATTATATATTTAAGTGATAGCTGCTACTGGAAGTACTGCCAAAGGATTGAAAGGTGAGCAACGTCACATGATTGCAAAGAAAGGTTAGTCATCGTCATGCCTCAATTAACAACCACTTGTTTGACCAGAGTGCTTGTGTCACGTGGTAGTGAAGGTTAAGAAAGCAGCAAAACTGTGAATAACCAAACTAGCGTTTTCTGGGCGAACCTGTGCACTCAAAAACAGGCTACCCTGAAAGTACAACGATAGCGGCGAACACCCCCACTCCGCGATCGTCGAAAATTTCATCTGCCCGTCAAACGCGTCGGCTTCTATACACGAGTCATCGAAAGTTCCAGAGTAATCGGTGGTGCCCGCGTGTCTTCCAGAAAAATCTACAAAATTCCCATCGCACATGCAATCCAATTACACAAGCTTCGGGAAC
Organism: Dermacentor andersoni; assembly: GCF_023375885.2. NCBI lineage: Eukaryota > Metazoa > Arthropoda > Arachnida > Ixodida > Ixodidae > Dermacentor > Dermacentor andersoni. The sequence continues at coordinate 168,667,995 of NC_092814.1, read as the reverse complement.
AACAGAACCATCGATAACATTCGAGAAACTTCCCATAAATGCGGGTTGTCCCGCGCTGAGCGATAACATTTGTTATACGGTAAAAAGCACTAACCCGAAAAAGATGAACAAGTCCACGTGTCAATGGCCCCCTCTCAACAAGCATCATCCCAACGTCATAAACAGGAGAGCGAAACATTAAGGACACTTACTAAAACTAAGCACAAGTAACAAAACAACAAATAAACAAAGTTCAAACTAACACAGCCCAAAAAAGAAAGTCTAAAGCTCAGCTATGCAACGACAAGAAAGTTCATTAGCGCTAGTAGAACGGCTTAAGTCACACAACGTGGACTAGTTCAGGTCGTGAGCGGCGCTGCTATGATAGGGAATTGCCATCTGGCACGACCTCATAGTCGAGTGCGCCAATGCGGCGGATGATCTTGTAGGGTCCGAAATAGCGGCGTAAAAGCTTTTCCCTAAGTCCTCGTCAGCGAATTGGGGTCCAAACCCAAACACTGTCGAGGGGCTGGTACTCGACGTAGCGTCGTCGAAGGTTGTAGTGTCGGCTGTCGGTCCTCTGCTGGTTCTTGATCCGCAGCCGGGCGAGCTGTCGGGCTTCTTCGGCGCGCTGGAGATAGGTGGCGACGCCAAGATTCTCTTCGTCGGTGATGTGCAGCAGCATGGCATCGAGAGTCGTCGTCGGGTTCCTGCCGTAAACCAGCTTGAACGGGGTGATGTGTGTTGTTTCTTGGACCGCCGTGTTGTAAGCGAAGGTTACGTATACGGCAGGACGGCATCCAAAGTCTTGTGTTCGACGTCGACGTACATTGCTAGTATGTCGGCCAGGGTCTTATTCAGGTGCTCAGTAAGACCACTTGTCTGAGGGTGGTAGGTAATTCTCCTCCTGTGGCTTGTCTAGCTGTATTGCAGAATGGCTGGGGTGAGCTCCGCTGTAAAAGCCGTTCCTCTGTCGGTGATGAGGAATTCTGGGGCGTCATGTCGCAGCAGGATGTTCTCGACGGAGAATATTGACACTTCGGCTGCGCTAGTTTTCGGCAGAGCTTTCGTTTCAGTGAAGCGGGTGAGGTAGTTCGTCGCCTCGACGATCCACATATTTCCGGATGTTGACGTTGGAAAAGGTCCCAACAAGTGCATCCCGATCTACTGAAACGGTCGGCAAAGATGCTCGATCGGCTGTAGTAATCCTGCTGACCTTGTCGGTGGTGTCTTGCGCCACTGACAGTCTCGGCATGTCTTGACGTAACGGCCGACGTCAGCGGTCAGGCGCGGCCAGTATTACTTTTCCTGTATCCTCGATAGCGTCCCGGAGAATCTGAGGTGTTCAGCGGTCGGATCGTCATGTAGGGCCTGTGTCACTTCTGGACGCTGCACTGAGGGAACAACAAGGACGTAGTTTGCACGCACTGGCGAAAAGTTCTGCTTTACGAGTGGGTTGTTTTGAAGCGAGAACGAAGACAATCCTCGCTTAAATCCCCTCGGGGCAACATCCGTGTTGCCTTCCAAATGTTCGGCAAGGCTTTTTACCTGCGGGTCGGCTTGCTGCTGTTCAGCGAAATCTCCCGCACTTATTGTTCCAAGGATGGCGTCGTCATCCTCGCCATCTTGTGACGGCGGGTCAATGGGGGCGTGGGATAGGCAGTAGGCATCAGAGTGTTTTCGTCCAGACTTGTAGATTACAGTGATGTCATATTCTTGCAGTCTGAGGCTGCTCCGCGCCTGGCGTCCTGAAGGGTCCTTTAAATTCGCTAGCCAACACAACGCGTGATGGTCGCTGACGACTTTCAACGGCCTGCCATATAGGTAAGGGCAGAATTTCGCTGTAGCCCAAATGATGGCGAGGCATTCCTTTTCGGTGGTAGTATAATTGCCTTCCACTTCTGACAGCGACCGTCTAGCGTAAGCTATGGCCCGTTCAAGGTCGTCTTTCCTCTGGACTAGCACGGCACCGAGACCTAGGCTACTGGCGTCAGTGCGGATTTCGGTATTGGCGTCGTCGTCGAAGTACGCAAGTACCGGTGGCGACTGCGTGCGTCGTTTGAGTTCTTTAAAAGCGTCGGCCGGCGGTGTTAGTTAGATGTGTCGGCGGCTCAGCGATGCGTAAGAAGTCCTTGACAAAGCACCTGTAGTAGGCACACATGCCAAGGAATCTACCCACTGCCTTCTTGTCGATGGGCTCCTGGAACTTTGCAGTGACAGCTGTCTACTGCGGGTCGGGGCGTACTCCGGATTTGCTAATGACGTGCCCTAGGTAAAGAAGCTCATCGTAAGCGAAGCGGCACTTTTCTGGCTTCAGAGTGAGCTTTGATGACTTGATGGCCTCTAGTAGTTTCGTAAGCCGGCTAAGGTGAACGTCGAAATTTCCGGTGAAGACAAGGACGTCATCCAAGTAAACGAGAGGTATGCCACTTCAATCCTGCTGACACAGTGTCCATCCCGCGCTGGAACGTTGCAGGCGCCGAGCAGAGTCCGAATGGCATGACCTTGAACTCATATAGGCCGTCGGGCGTAATGAAGGCTGTCTTTTCGCGATCCCTCTCGTCGACTTACATTTGCCAATAGCCAGTCTTGAGATCCATCGACGAGAAGTATTTAGCGTTACAGAGCCGATCCAATGCTTGGTCTGTCCGTGGGAGGCGGTATACGTCCTCCTTCGTGATCTTGTTCAGTCGACGATAATCGACGCAGAAACGTAAAGTACCGTCTTCTTTTTTTCAGCAAAGCTACAGGAGATGCCCACGGGCTTTTCGATGGCTGCATGATGTCGTCGTGCAGCATTTCGTCGACTTGTTGCCTTATAGCTTCACGTTCTCGCGTCGAAACTCGGTAAGGGATCTCGCTGAGTGGTCGAGCGCACTCTTTGTTTATTATGCGATGCTTTGCAACTGGTGTTTGTCGAATCCTCGATGACGTCGGCAAGCAATCTTTGTATCATCGGAGAAGACTTCTGAGCTGTTGCTGCTTACTCATGTGGAGACTTCGTTTTATGTCGAAGCTTGGTTCGGGAACTATGGTCGTCGACTACTCATGGCGGAGTACTCATAGCGGAGTAGTCGGCTCCTGTGTCTACTAATGCGGTGACTGTATTGCCTTCTAGCAACACGTCGAGGTCGGTGGCTCTTTCTTTTGCTAGTTGGGTCTTGGCGTCGGATCACGGCTGCGTCGCACTGACGCGTGGCTAGTACGTCGCGTCCTCAAGTCCTTGTTCGGTAGATTCTTTGCTTCCAGGCTTCGTCGGGATGCGGCGTGTCGTTGTTATGTCGTCCAGATAGAGCCTTCGGCGTGGACGGCAGCGGAGGATCTTCGCATTTTCGACGAACAGCAACCGCACCTCCATCGGTTGCTGCTTTTCGAATGAAGAAAAAAAAAGAAAAGTCATGTAGACCGTTTTTGAGCAGGATATCCCCAAATCCCAAATAGACTGCGCTGCATTTTTCTTAAGAAATGTTCTCGCTTCATTGTTGTTGTTGTTATTGTTGGTGGTGGTGGTGGTGTTTCGTGTTTTAGTCTGAGTTGGTGGAGACGAAGTTCTGCGAGGACAGAATAAAAGGAGCCCTTCAACACCTCCCTGGTCCTCATTTCTTGCGTTTCAAGTCCTTCATAGAACCTTTCTCTTCTCTTGTGTCACGATGCGTACTAACACGCCGCTGGTCAGTAAATTGGCTATCGGCATTTTTTTCGCTCGGCAGGACAGAGCGTGGTGACAGGCTGATTATAGAAAAAGAGAAAGAGGGGCGGCAGCATCATTGTCCATGATTTGCAGAGTTTAGAGATCGATATACCTTGTCTTACCGAGTGCGCTTCCTGAAGAATTAAAACGGCAAGCAGGCGAAAACCAAAGCATCAGTTGCGCCAGATAGAGGCGCTGCTGAGCCACATGAAGGGCCAATGCGTAGGACCATATCTTCTTTGAACAGTCACCTCTTTAGTGTTCAAGTTGATATAACTAAATAACAGTTGTTCTACTTTGGTCGAAAAAGTAAGCAAATACGACGCCTAACAGAAGTATCTCACAATGAAAGACTAATACGCCATCCTTCATACTAAATGTTAGATGTTATATGAGCCCTAGCACACGAATGATCACTGATGTTGTATGATACTATATGAGCCCTTGGAGCGGACAGCCACATTCCGCGTCACCTATTGTGGCAGCTCAATGACCATGGCGTGCTCAGCACGAGGTGCCTGGCTCTTTCGCGGCAGCCACAATCTTACGGGACACAACGCAAAAAGGCTTGCGTACTTATGTTTACAGCACGTAATTCAATAACGCTTGTCGACTTCGCTTTAGAGCGCTTAAATTCGAGGTAGTCAAAACTAATCCACCACCCTCCACTTTGGGAGAGTACACCTCGGTAAATGAATCAATGTGCCTGCACCTGAGCACTGGAAGGATACCTGACGGATTTTAAGGTTCTGTTGCAATCACTTGAGAATACAAGGTTTCGCTTATTCATTTCCCTATAGAGACCAACGTGGTAAAATAAGGGGTGGTACAGATCTTTGCACACGCGCAGTCATTGTGTTTATTATCACGTTCTATAAGCCAACAACTGTGTTAATTGTTCAGGCTTCAAAAACTCCTATTCGTATTGCTGTAGCAGTAAATTAGTAGGTCGATTGTTGAATTGAAAACTAGTTACCCTCCTGCTTACACAAACCAACTAAAGCAAGTTACACTGCTTCCGTTCTATTGAAACCAAAGTTTCCTTTAGGCGTAAGAAAACAGATCGAGACACTGATTGCTATAAAAACACGCAAATATGCATGTTTCCAACTGAGAGAATCTGTACGTCTACTATCGTAGATTTAAACATATATTCCTTTGTTAATATTCCATGCAGGTATTTCTCGCAGCGAGAGCAGCAACAACAAACCGAGCAACAATATAAGCCCACGAAGAGGGCTTTCACAACACCAGCATTTCCTACGTCCAAATATGAACCAACTTCCTTCGCAGCTCATCACGCCTTATCGGACGTTGAACATACCCCAGAAACGTAATGACCAATTGACAATTCACTACCTAGATGCAAAGTTCTGTACGCTTCAGGAAACGCACCAGTTCCAAGAGAGCTACACATTTGTGTTCCCCGATCGGTTTACATCAAATGACTGCTCGACTATTCCGTACTCCGGCCCGTAAAGTAGACAGAAGTGAGCTATCGCACCAGGCGTTGTCCATTATACGACAACTGTTTGGAATATTACAAGCCTCAAGATTCATAGCCGAGAGCAATCGCAGTCCACACTGGATGATATACACCAACTCCATAAAAGGATTTGCAATCATATAGAAAACTCTGTAGTCTGGGAATTTATGAGAACACAGGGCCATTGTTTCTCTCGCTCGTCACGAAGTGATTTTTCATTGGCTACTGAGCCGCATGAGTATCTCAGCAAATAAGGTAGCTACAGATTAGGCAGTGCAGAGCATGAACCAATTATCTCACTCCCTTTACATTTTTTACATTCTACGCCAGGAATGTTTTTCTCGCGCTGCAGCACAAATTTCCAAAGACATAAGTTTGACCAATGGGTAAAGTCTTGAGTCCTGTACTGTGGCTTTCACAGAACCACAGTAATTCGTGTTTGCTCGGCAAGTTACTTGCCGATCAAACTGGGTCGATGCCGAAGACAGTGTGACTGTAAACTGGGCTAATTCCGGATGTTATGTAAGGAAGACTGGATCGATCCTGGAGTCTGTCTTACCTGCGATTGCGTGGGTCACATCGGTCGCATTGGGCGAGGGGGGGGGAGGGCCTCCGCAGTCACGTGGAGTGGGATAGTGGGTAAAGTTGAGCATATAAATATCCGCACTGCTATCCCTATTAATGTTTCGCTGTCGGGTGACACTTCAAAAATGTTTATTTCCTTTAATGCCTACGTAGCGGCCATGTTGTCCTTCCGCGAATAAATTTATGTGCCAATTTTGATGCTGCATATATATCTATACATGAAAGAAACTGCGTGTACTCCACTCTTATGCGACGGGCGACGGTTGCAGGTGCATGGCTGTGCTTTAGTGCTGATTCCAGTATATCTACGTTATTTGCGTCCTAGTGACTTGTACTCGTGTTTGTAGCGCGCGTTGGTATTGCTTCCTACTTGCTTTTTCTTCTTTATTCTTGCCTGAGTACTTTATTTGGGATATTAGGATAGACTTCCCTAGAGACTACCTTTTTAGAGCTTAGAAGAAAAATTCACCGGTGACCACGATACTTTATAATGCAAAATTTGAGCGCAGGTCTATACGTGCTTTTATTTCACTATATATATGGCTGGCTCGCACAATCTGTCTCGTGCGGCACGTTGCAAACGGAGCGAAGTGTGGCGCGACTGCCTTGCTAATCGGAAGATCGCGTGAAGCAGCGCGTGGGTGACGCGTGGGCGCGATTCACAGCACCCACTGCAGACAGACCTTCGCTCATGCAGCGCTTTGTTTCCATATGTCTGAAGCGCGCTTTTCTGGAGCCGTATCATAGCCATCGTCGCCGCAGAGCGCGGCTGGTGCGGCATTGCACTTTTTTCCTCACGCTTTCGTCATACCGACCTCTCTGCTTTGCTCCTCATGCTTCCGCTGCACCCTCATCCTCTGCTTTCCTCCTCGCGCTCTCTTCTCTATCGCCGTGTTTCACCCCTCGCTGCGCTCCGCATTTTCTCTTTCTTCCTTCGCTGTGCTTGTTCACTCGGCTACGAGGAACGCCTAGGCACACTGAGACTCAACGCAGGAGGGGGCGCCTAAGAGATGTGCTCTCAAAAAAAAAAAAATCTGATGATGGACAGGCTTGAAACAACCGAAACGTAGACTGTGCGGGCGAAATGTCATACAACAGGTTTTTTTTTTAAACTATATTTTTCAGGCGAATGAAGCCAAGTGTACGCTTTTAGCAGTCACCTCAAGAAGCCTGTACTATTTTTGGGCCATACTCAATCACACTGGCTTGTAATGATGAATTAAACAATGTTGAATTGTTATATTTCTGGCAAATACGTCGATACTAGATCCTGTAAGGATTTGAAAACATCAGTTTCTCTTCATAGCTATACCTGAACAGCGCCACGGAGCACACACAAAAGAGAAAAAAGAAACGCAGGAGATGGCACTGTTCACCTGTCTTATGTCTGTCTTATGCTTGCGTTGAATGGGAAGGGATGAGGAGCGAGGAGAAAGTTTATATCAACAAGGGATTGAGGTAGGGGTGCCCTTTATCGCCACTGCTGTTTATGATGTACATGGTGAGGATGGAGAGGGCGCTGGAAAGAAGAAATATCGGGTTTAATCTCTCATACAAACAGGCGGGTACAGTAGTAGAACAGCAGTTCCAGATTTATTTTATGCGGGTGACATTGTATTGCTAGCTAACAAGCAAAGTGATTTGCAACGTCTGGCTAATATCTGTGGAGAGAAAGGCGAGAATTTCAGTTTGAAATTTAATGTTACAAAGTCAGGTGTTATGGTATTCAATGAAAACAGTGAACAGACAGTGGCAATACAGGACCAGGAAATACCTCGGGTAAAATAATATAAATATCTTGGTATATGGATAAATTAAGGCAATAGTTATATGGAAACACAGGAAAAAGCAATAAATGTAAAGGGGAAGCGAAATGCAGCCACATTGAAGCACGGAGCGCTATGGGGATACAATAGGTACGAGGTGCTCCGGGGTATTTGAAAAGGTGTAATGGTTCCAGGACTTACTTTTAGAAATGCGATTCTTTGCTGGGAATCAGGGGTACAATCAGGACTCGATGGCAATCAAAGGTCAGTGGGACGCCTCGCATTGGGCGCTCACGGGAAGGCTACAAATGAAGCTGTGCAGGATGATATGGGCTAAACAAGTTTTGAAGTGAGGGAAGCTCACAGTAAAATTCATTATAAAGAACGCCTGAGGAACATGGAAGAAAGCAAATGGGCTGGGAGAGTGTTGAGGTATTTTTACAGAAAAAGCATTGATTCACAGTGGAAGAAAAGAACTAGGAAGCTTACCAGCAAGTATGCGGTCTGTAGGGTGAGCAACACAGCAACAAAGAACGTCCGGCGGAAAGTCAGAGATGCTGAAATACTCTCGTGGCTGGCGGCAATGGAAAAGAAACCTGCCACGAGTAACTACTGAAGAGGAAAAAACGAAATCAGGAAAGAAACAATTTATGATAACTCAAAGGGAAACTCATTACTTTTCCAAACGAGATCAGGATGCCTTAAAACACGCACATACAAAGCGAGATATAAGAACGAAGAAGAAGCATGTGCTTGCTGCGGTAAAGCTAGGAAAACGATGGAGCATGTTTTATTAGAATGTGAACATATCTGCCCAGCGGTCAATTTAGGCACCACTGGAGTCTTTGAAGTCCTTGCGTTCAGCGAGAGCAGGGGGAAAGTAAACATGTCCGAAATAGAGATTAGTAAGAAGCGATTGGAAGATTGGTGGAATAAAAGTAGAGAAACCACAAAAAACGGAGACGTACAAAATCAAAGTTCACAATAGGGGGTCAGAAAATTTGGTTATGGGAATTCATCGTGTGTTTTTTCTTTTTTTCTTTCTCTAACTTAGATAGGGCATTAGGCTGTATAATAGCAAGAGCTTGGTGGTGCAACCCACCGCCCCGTTCTAAAAAGGACGCTCATAACATCCATTCATCCATCCATCCATATCCGTGTTCTGTCGCGCCACCCAAGTACAGCTATACACTTGCCACCAACTTTCCCGCATTTCGGTCAGTGAACTTCTCTTGTTGGCGGCCAGCTATATTGCCAGCGGCCAGCTATACGGCCAGCTATAGCGAACAGAAACCCTTCCTCCACAAGGCGAGCGAGTGAGTACAAAACTGAGAGTTAGGGCGCGAAAAAAACAGCTTAGGGAAGGAGATCGTCCCTTTCTTCCGCATCGAAGCCCGGTTTTAGCGGCCACCTGTGTCTGAAACCACGTGTCTGTGACGTAGTTGGCTCCGACGGGAAACTACAGAGGGACAGAGAACGCTCTCGCATCGAAGCGCGCGTTTAGCAGCCACGTGTGTTTGAAACTACGTGCCTGTGACGTAGAGCCAGCCCGATAAGGGATAGATGCTCATTTTCACCCTGAAGTTGTCATGGGACGGCCGCCAGTGGTTCGTACGCCCGAGGGACAGCGAATGTACGAAGAACGACGCCGAGAGCAGCGGCCGGAATGTGACCGTTGACGTCGCGCCGCCGAATGCAGCCGTCGACGTCGGACCGATCCGGCTGCCCGGGTAGAAGAGCGTGCCCGCGACTCTGAGAGCAGCGGCTGGAATGTGACCGTTGACGTCGCGCCGCCGAATGCAGCCGTCGACGTCGGACCGATCCGGCTGCCCGGGTAGAAGAGCGTGCCCGCGACTCTGAGAGCAGCGGCTGGAATGTGACCGTTGACGTTGCGCCGCCGAATGCAGCCGTCGACGTCGGACCGATCCGGCTGCCCGGGTAGAAGGGCGTGCCCGCGACTCTCAGAGCAGCGGCTGGAATGTGACCGTTGGCGTTGCGCCGCCGAATGCAGCCGTCGACGTCGGACCGATCCGGCTGCCCGGGTAGAAGAGCGTGCCCGCGACTCCGAGAGCAGCGGCTGGAATGTGACCGTTGACGTCGCGCCGCCGAATGCAACTGTCGACGTCAGACCGATCCGGCCACCCGGGTAGAAGGCGTGCCCGCGACTCCGAGAGCAGCGGCCGGAATGTGACCGTGGACGTCGCGCCGCCGAATGCAACCGTCGACGTTGGGCCGATCCGACTGCCCGGGCTGAAGAGCGTGCCCGAGACGCCGAGCGCAAGAGACGGCGTCGAGACGGGGAGTATACGCCACCGATGGCAGTAACAACGACTTCGCCGGTATCAACGCGAGGTTTCGGAGAGACTTCTGCATCGTTACTTTCGATCGAGTTGCCGGGTGTACGACACACTATGGTTTCACAACGACCTCTCCAAATTCAACAGAATACGATCCGAGGAACGACATGCGGCGTGATTCTTCTAGTAGCACGCGTGCGTGTGCTGCTGCATTTCCGTGTAACTCTTGTGTTCTACATGCAGTCGTACCGCCGTGCCGCCCAACATAGCTTCGCTGGCCAGCCACCTTCACAGGGTGGAATGGAGTTTTAATTTTTTAAGATCCCGCGCGAAATGACTAAAACCGTTGCGACTGCCGGCTTGCGCGCGTCTGCAATGCTGCGCACAAACAAAATTAAAACAAAACAAACGTGTACCATGCCTAATACGCGAATTGCATCAATCTGACAGGGCGTTTAGATTGTTGTGGCTCATAGACTTTCTACTAGCAGTGAGCCTCATGACCACCATAAGCAATCTGCGAAAGTGAAGTTACCAGCAAACACGATACAGAATATGCATTTGGCCACAGTGGCACAAATTTTGTGGCTGCTCCAAAGAAAAGTGACATGTGATATTCATGAGCGAGACTGGCCCTTACATTGGCCGAATTGCGTCGTTCACGGTGAGTTTTGAGAGCAACATTGCTCAGGCTTCAAAAATGTTGGCTTTTTCTTTCTTTCTGTTTTCTTTGCTGCGCGGGCTTTATTTTCAACGAAGAAAAACAATTGCCGCGGAAGTATGATGCACCACGAACAATTGAAACGGGTAATTTCGAATGTGCTCTGTAGTATTGACAAACCTGCCGTGTACATAACAATTAACACTGGGTAATTAATCCCTATAACTTTGTTAATTAATAATAGCAGTAAAATGATTGGAGATTTTTTCCGTATGGCCGTTAACAACTGCGTTACAGATGATTTCATCCACATGAAACGCCTCGCTTGTTTTAAAACTTGGAGCACAATTGCTAGGAAGTCCTGTATACGAGGTCTGTCCAAAGGTTCGTGCAGTACATTTAGCAAAAACTTATTTCAGAACCACTCAGATACATCATTGTGGTCATCTTCGTACTTCTCATAAGACACAACGCACTCGTTCCACCTCTTTTTCCGTTGCTGGAAGCACCCTTAGAAGTTCTTCTGTCTAGCACATCAGCAGCGACGTTATTTCCTGCATTTAAATTTCGTTACATGCTCGGATTGCCGCTTCCGGAGCAGAAGCTTGCATTTAGGGTACAAAGAAAAGTCGGAGGAGGCTAAATCCAGTGAGTAGGGAATGGGTTTCTTCAGCACAGTGATAGAACTGCGTGCCAAAATTTGACGTGCTATCAATACAGAGTGCTCAGGGGCATTGTCGGTGTGCTGAATTCAGCGCCCGTCTTTCGAAAAATGTGGTCGCACGGGGCGCACACTATCTTTCAGACGCTAGAGCACGTTCAAATAGATAGCTGGACGATAGTTTGACCTTCAGGTACAAATTCGTGGTGCCAAATTGCATGACAGTCAGAAAAAACGATCAGCATGACTGATTTTCGCTTTGTTCGTCCCTCATATTGAGGGGGGGGGGGAGGTTCCCGATTCATCTTTCGCTTCCATTCTTTGCTCGGTGACTTGCGCTCTATGTCGTATTCGTAAGTGCATGTTTCTTCACTGGTGGTGACTCTTCGCCATAATTCATCGCTGCCCTCTGCAGTTTTCTAATCAATGTAACGTTATTTGCGTCACAGCGTTAGCTCAGAAGTCAAGAGTTTGGGCACAATGTTGGCGAAAACCATTTTTATTTCTGAATTTTCAGTCACACACCGGTGAGCGCATGACTTTTCAAAACTACGTGCTTCTGCTATCATTCTAACAGTCATCCGGTGGCCACTGAGCACAAATTAAAGCACACGATCAATGTTTTCACCTTAGCATGAAGTGGATGGGTGTCCTGATCATGCATCATCCTGGGAGTCTTCACGGTCTTCCCGAAAACGCTGGACCGACTTGAAAACAGTTCTTTCCTTTGAGACATCCCTTACGTAGGACTTTGGCAATATTTGTTGAATTTCTGCCCCATTCTTGCCGAATTTTATAAGAAATTCGATATTGATCCTTTGTTTCATCTGTTAGTCGATTTCCATGCCGGCAAAGGCTGAAAATGGATTGCGCAAAAATCAGCGCCCAAGCACTAAAGATAGTTAACCACCGAAGCTGAAACGTGCGGCCCCGGTGTTTACCACTTATTTAATCCCGACGGTTCATTAAGCGATGGCTTGGTAGGCTGCCGGATTCTCGGTACGCAGTTGCTGCTTGCGCTCGGCTGCATGAGCCTGTTCTTTTGCCCGGGCTGCAGCATTGGCACGGTGTAGACGAGCTCGTTCTCGGTTCTGCTTGCGATGTTGCTGATCGAAAGCTGCCTGCTCCTAAGGAGTACGTATGACGCATGACCTACCCATTTCGGAGCCGGAGAGAAACTGCTGCGCGAGCGCTCGGCGGCAACGGAGAGCAACAACGTCACAACTGCGTCGCTAATCCAACGCCACCTAGATAGCACAAGGCCTTTTTACACCGATCCATGACGTCATGTTACCTGGCTCGACTGCCACAGAATCTAGTGGGGATGTTCGCGAGTAGACAACAGTGATTTTGACGTCACCGCTTTCATCCCGCCAATGTCAATGGAATTTCGGGCCATGTAGCATGACGTCATGGATAGGAGTAAACCGGCTTTGTGCTATGTAGGTGGTGTTGGCTAACCACGCGCCTCTCTTTCTGTCTTCTTTTTTTTTGCGCATGCACATGGGGTTCAGCCGGAAGAGTTTCTGGCGTACAGGGGACCGACAGACGGACGGACGGACGGACGAATCGGCTAGCCATACAATGCTTCGCTGTAAAAGTGCACGTATAAATTCTGCATTGTCATGCAGCAGTATGGTTCGTACTAGCGGTTAGCAGGGTTCTTTCGACTGGAGACAGTGAGAGAGTGGTGCCGGTGCACTCTGCTCCACATTTTTGCTGACTGACCACGTGGACTTTTGGGACAGACTTCGTGCACTCAACACGCAAGATAGGAAAGGACTCACAGCGCTGGACCGAACACTGCATGCGTACCAGCAAGCAATACTGAAGGGAAGAAAAGGAAGGCCTTAATCTTCTTGATGATGATATACATCCCGGCGAAATGGTGGGTTTTGGCCTCATTTTCACTTCTAAAAACTATCTGGTTAAAGAGTCCCGTACAAATGAAACGCGCCCACATGGTCTTTCTTTAAGGCCCGTTGAAGCAGCTTGTGATAGATGACTGAACATGCTGCATGAAGAACGGACTAGTCTAGGACTATCATAGAGCTAAAGTGCTACGTCAACTATTCAAACATCCCTACGGTTTTCGCTTCTGCGTTCAGAATCCTTCTCAATATGTTGCTAGCTTGTAATAGATGGTCTTATTACAGCGCTACGCTGTCTGATTCTTTTGCGCATGTGTTCATTTGCACTTGCTGCTTGAGCTTATTGAGCATTCACCAAGTAAGCCATTCGTTAACATTTGTGATGTTCTTCTCGAAGATAACTACAATCGTTATTGCGCGTTCGTGCTGCTTCTGAGCTAAAGGTATGCCAAAGCTACATTTGAAGACAAGTGGTACCCAGTAACGAGTTGAACGCTGGGAAATATGCGGCTCGCCACAAAAGTATCGTATACAGGCGATACCTGTCATTCACGGAGCATATGAACTACTGCACGTAAGCGCTACCATGTTACTGGTCTTCATTACCAGCAATTATTAGTCCCCCTGAACACGAGTGGTGGCCAAGATACCGCCAGTGTACAAGCACTAACACGCCTCGGAATCGAGAGCCATGGTGTTTTTTACGTTTCGGACCGCGTGTGCCCGAACTCAGAACAGCGTACGAGGTCCACGTCGTCAGTGGAATGAATTTTGGCCGCAAACATGAGCTTTATCGTCCACTTCTAACTGCATTCGATGTACCTATATTGTCCATTTCGCGACCAAGATGCAATGTGAATAGGAAACACTTCGCGATAACGGAGTTTAATGGCTGTTCGGGGGAACAGTCGAGGAACCGCAAATGGGCCCACGTCGCTAAGCCGCTTAGGCAGAAGAGCTTCGATGTGTAATGGCGTAGAGCAGGGCGTTTGCAGCGCGACTTTACTGGGCTACTGACAATGCTTTGTTGGCGGAAGTGTTTCGCAGAGTCAAAACGGCTAGGCCTGGCTCGGGCTCAATCGAATAGAATATTTCAATGGGTCCAGTAAAATGCTAATGGAGGCTGTTAACACAAGATTCTAGTCACCATTTTTACATTTCTTTTTAATCGTTAAATCATTGGAAGAAAATGTACACGACCGGTTAGGTGAATTGGCTCGACGGTGGGAATGAAAGTGCCAAGAAAGCTGCCCATGAGGCACGTGGAGAAAGTGAAAGCACCTAGAATTCGTTGTGGAAAACGAATGCAGCGCGGCACCTCAGCCTTCTTGCCCATACACTACGAAAATCGAATGCACTAGAGTTCACAAACCGGCGTCTATATGCCCTGGACTAATTTATGAATTGACAACTTTTTACCATTCTTTACTCGACGGAAAGAATCTTAATATGCGGCTTGGGAGTAGGAGTTTCATTTACGCACGCCTATTAATTCGTCATTGGAATGTCTGAGAGTACCCATCGCAAAAGATGTGGCGTAAAGGCCGACGAGGATTAGGAGGAAAAGAAGGAAGGAACAGTAGGGAGGTCAACCAGACGTGCGTCCGGTTTGCTACCCTACGCGGCAGGAAGGGGGTTAAGGGATGAAATGAAAGGAAGGAGAGGGAAGGAGGAGGATACTATCAATGTGAACATGTGCGGGGGTCCGTCACTTCGCGTCTACAATTGGTCACCGAGGCCAGGAGTCCTTAAAACATCTCCTGTATGTGTATGGCTGCCCATCGTACGATGGTGAGAGGCGTGTCTTTCGCATAGCTTTAGGAGGGAAGATACATAGCTGTGTGTGCGTCCGGCTTCTCATCTGAGTCCGTGCGCTAGTTGCGCTACAATAAGCGCCTTTGTGATGACACATCAACAAGTCCCAATCAGAACCATGATCGACTTACTTGGCCTTTACGCACCATAAGGCCGGCCCGCAGGTACCTGCATTTCATTCCCTAGCTGCTTGCCCTTGACAAGCGTTTCACCTCATTGCTTAATTGTTCTCGCGATACACACCTGCGCGTGCGCGCAGTCGCTTGTGGCTGGCAGGCGGCAACACGTGACAATAATTTGCTCCAAGGAGGCACAAAGGGTTCCTAATGAAAGGTTAGGAAGTGATCCAAGGGAACGAATGCTTTTAGAATTTCGACCCAGAGCTGCGGGCATACAGAACATGGTTCAGAAATTTTAAAGATACACAAGCTAATTCCACGCTCAATGTGATGTTGCATGCCCGGAAGAAAATGTCTAATGTCATACAGCGTTTTGAGTCACATGTAACGAAATGCTTTATACATATACATATATGACTCCAACGCGCACTTTTCGTTTCCACTCCACGAATACCCACTTCGCTAATAACTGTCAGAACTTTGATCCAATCTTAGACCTGGGGAGTGCCAATACAACCTATGCTGCAACTGTGCAGGGTCCTCTTTACTGGATTCCTGCGGTACAGCCTACCGGTCATCTTCAACACCTGTAGAACTAACCTGAGTATAATCCAAAGCCTCCAAGCTCAAACCCTCAAGATATGCCTTGGTCTACCACGTAGTGCGTCAACGACTGAAGTTATTGCAGTCGTTCAAGATTACACCATTACAACGCACATTACCATTGAAACATTGCGTGTGCACATAAGACACTTCGCTCGGACCCCTACCCACTACCTCGCAAGTCTCCCGGTAGAAAGGCCCCGTACGACATTCAGTGCAACTGTCTTCGCGTACCATGCCTTTCTCAGGTCAGGTTACGCACCTGCGGCAAGACCTTCGATTCCACCATGCTGTATGAGCCGTACTCAAGTAAACCTTACAATCCCAGGACTTCAGACAAAGTCGGACATGCCGTCATCGGCACTCAAGCAACTTACTTTACTTCTTTTGTACGAGACATACAGCGACTGCACACACGTCTATACTGATGGATCAACTACATCGACCAGTCTCGGTGGCGCTGTAGTTCTACCAACAATGGGAATAACCCAACTGTTCAAGACTTGCCATATAACTACGTCTACAGCTGCAGAGCTCGCGGCTCTCCGCGACGCGCTTCATGTGACAAATGCTCAAAGTCCTAGAAAATGGGCAGTCTTCTGCGATTCAAGGCCGGCCTCGCAATGTGTGCAGTCGTTTCTCCGACATGGAACTCACGATCAGCTCACGTGCGAAATCGTGGAACTTCTCCATCACTTGAGAGAAAAAGGCCATGATATCTCCTTTGAATGGATACCAGGTCATTGCGGTATCATTTGAAATGATAACGCAGATAAGGCAGCTTGGACGTCAAACAAAGAAGACCGCCGCGTCTCCATTCCTCTCTCAAGAACCAACGCTGGGAGACAACTTCGCATTCTAGCAAGCACACTCTCCTTAGCAGAGTGCAATACTGCACATACAAGGCGCACAAGACTGCACAGACTAAATCCCTCACTAGTCCTGCGTGTGATGTTTGCGGCTGCGAGGAGAACATTGACCACTTATTGTGCCACTGTCCTCATGTCAAGCACAAACACAATCTTTGTCCAACGCATTCAGGAAACTAGATAATAGTCCTCTGAGTGAACTGACAGTACTAGAGCACCGCCTCCACCGATCATCGGCTCATAAGGCAGTGAAGGCACTCTTGTGTTTTCTCAGAACGTCTGGTTTGCACGAGCGGCTTTGACTCAACGACTGTCTGTGCACGTCTCTATACCCTCTCTCTCTCCCTTCTATCTCTTCCCCGTCTCTTTCCCCCCATTGTAGGGTAGACAACCAGAATCTTGACTGGTTAACATACCTGCCTTCCATATATCCGTCTCGCTGTCTCTCTCCCTTGATCCAATCTTACTTCAAGGCTCAATATTGTCAACACTAGAGGGAGCACCACCATGTTTAATGGGTTCATAAAAAGTATTATTTGCTATGCTCATTCGCTTTTGACATCGACAAGCTGAAGAAGAGACGGAAACGTCTATACATTTGCAGGCAGAAAAGCACAAACTGGAAACTGTCTATCATCGCTTTCGAACGTTAAATAAGTTAAATAAATAATAAGCCCAAGCGAGTAGCACTCTTTCTTCTGCCATTTTTCGTCGACTTGTCTTTCCTTCGCACCTTCGCGCTAGCGGGTTATACGATAGATGCATAGAGGCAGGGAAAGAGAAGCTCTGCAATGAAATTAATAAAGCGGAAGGCCTGCGCGCAATATTCCGGGCGTAATATTTTCGACTCCCCTAAAATTAAAGGGCTCATGACAGAAAACTACCGACGAACAAGAGCAAGGAGCTCCCAGCACGTGCTGATAACACATGGAAATTAGTACGTAGAAAGCCGTAGCGATCTACAAATGAAGTGGTGTACAGGATACCATTTTCACCCGGATAATCAAATACACGTGAGAACACAATAATCCCGTAACACAAAGTCAAGATAGCACATTATACACTAGGACTAACTCAAGCATCGGGCAATCTGGCGAGGCACGGCACACACTGTGGCTGTCGAGTTCTGTCTGAGCAGCTAGCGGTATTAACTAGTAGCATATACAGAAAGATTGAAAATAATAATAATAATAATAATAATAATAATAAACGTAACATCGTGGCGCTTAATTACACGGAGTCGCATAACAGAAATTCACTGAGGTGTGACTTACTGCTAATTTAATGCAGCATCTCCGAAGCCGAGGCGCGTTTCCGTACGGTAGTAACCATGCTGGAAATTTGTGGATCGCTTGCCTTTACCTAGAGCTCTAAGGTATCAGTACGTTCTTCGCGTTGGCGTAGGCGAGCTGACTGCAAAACACTAAGGTACGGCTTCAATTGGTGGTCTGGACATCCTTATTTCTGCGAGAGAGGGACTAAAAACGCCCGTTCGATGACGCCTTTCCACAAGTTACTTTACCCCCTGCTAGCTGACAGTAATATATGTAATGGTGCATTGCGGTGTCTCTCATGCCCAAGTTCGTATCTTTAGCAAGCACAAAGAGGCAAATAGAAAGAGAGATAAGGGAAGTAAAGGTATCGAGGTCAACCGGATGCACGTCCGGCTTGCTACTGATCGCATGTGGAAGGGAGTTAAGGAATGAAAAGAATGAATAAAGGAGAGAAAACTATAACGGCGCGACCATGCGGAGTTGCTCGTCAAGCCTACAGGAGGTCGCTTAGCTCAGTCGTTTTCAGTAAGTCGATAAAATCTACGCGTCGATTTCTGAGCTACAAGGGTTTTTCGATTTACAATTCCGCTGGCGGTGCACCGATTCCTCACTGACAGAAAGCTATACATACGCCGCCATGGCGTCCTAGATGTGGGCCGAGTGGTCCCAGGCGCGGCGACGCGTGCGCTCATCGAGATATAGATTTTCATACAATGACTATATAGGCGAACTTTGGCGCTAGTGTCCACGGGAGCTGCAAGCATGGGAATGCTAGCTTGTAAATGAATTCGCCTAAACTTCGTCCTTTTGGCTTTAAATGGCTTCGTGACTTGGCAAACTCACTTTCAGTAAAGTACTTCGTTATGAATAACTAGATACACATTATTAAATTGTCCGACGGCGGCATTCTAACACAGGACAAAAGCCCTGTATTAAAGCCACTACGCCAGAGATGCATGGGCAGGCGAAAACACTGCAATTAGCAGCGATTATTCGTGTTCACAGAGTCCGATTGCCTTCTGTATTTAAAAAAAAAGTATAGTTTGCTTTGGAGTTTAGGACAATGAAAGCAGATAAAGCGTAATAAACGAAGCCACAACAACGTCTGAAGCCACAAGCACAAAGAGCAGACAAATCCATGCACTAGCCATAATTCCCATGGCTGTTGAACAATTGCAGCGCCAGAGTTTCCTCTAGTAGTTGTTGTATGCAGCTCTATGCATCAAGCACTCGCCTGGCTTCGCCCTATATCTGTCGTCTTCTGGTAGCGTCATTTGCTTGCGATGGAGAGAGATTTCAGCCATCTGGCCGCGCTTGCCGGCGACTTTCTGGAGTCCGATAGCGATTACGACGTTCCAGATAGATCGCCAATATAGGACGATTAACCATCGGATACGTTCATCACTGCACTGGTTGTCGCAGGGTTTTCAAGGGAGTAGCGGCACCGAGTACCGTTGTATCTATAGAAACTGTGGTATTGACCTACACGAAAAATAACTATCGCAAGCTGTTTTGATTGTCGAAGACCCTCGTCGCTGAGCTTGAGGCTCCACCTTCCTACCCAAAGGGTTTCCTAGGACGTGCTACGTGGAGCGCAGGAGACTGGCGGCCACGTACCACGACTGAAATCGAGGGAGCGGGCACTGATGAGGCGTAGCTTACAAAAAGTTAAGTTTATAACACGCTCAGAGGCAAGAGAGAGAAAGGAGTCCGCCGCCTTCTGGTCACCTGATATGTTGCCAGTTCCTTGGACAGGTAAGGCGCGATGTCTTTGGAATTCGTGTGCTGACAGAATAACCCTCCGGGCCAGTACCGCAGGTAGCGACGAAAACTTGATGGGAAGCAACAATTCGTGAGACAAAGTTCTATCACTACGCTACCTCGGTGATTGACGGGGTGCGGAGGAAGCCAGATGTCGGAGAGGCGCGAAAGTGTTCGACCACAATGCGACCACAACACGAGCATTCAATTTTTTCAACGATGGGGAAAACCATCGTCTCACTGCCCTGGAAAATTACGGTTTTGGTGGACATGCTGTAGAATGCGGCATAGGACGCGTCTAAACTGCCACACAAACACATGATGAGCGAGCAGAAGCCGCGAGAAAACAAAAGCCCGTCAGAAATGTCACAGCCTCCACCTTAAGGTGACTGCATGTTAATCTTTTTTTTATTGCAGTTTCAGAGAAGAAACCGTGGCTGCCGAGAAAAAAGCAGCGTTAACCATCAATTGACTAGCCTCGTCACCCCGTACAGTCAGAGTGTCAGCGCATGATGCAAAAACGGATGTATAACAGTCGTTGAGCATTCTCTACACCAAACTGCTAAACAAAATACATTATCCAAAGCAAAATAAATTTTTACCATGAAACAATTCGTCATAAAACTAACTGGTTACAAAACATATGAACTAATTATTACACATTCAAAACCAAGAAAAGACAAGAACAACAACAAATTAAGTAAATGGACATTACAAAAACTGGATTTGCAAAGGTACAAGCTGCATTGGAAAGCAAATTGCTAAACCATAGAAGAGACTATTTACGGTAGTAATCATGAACTGCAGAAAAGGACAGAGTTCTTAGGTGCTCACAAATCGATGCTTTTAAAAATTTTGGCAGTATATATTTAAGCAACGCGAAACTATACTTTGCACGACACTTTGCCAATATAATGTTACCAGGTTCCTTAGCTGTATAGGGGTTTTTACGACGTCGAAGTGGTATATGTTGAAGAAATGCGTCATTAATTCTTATTTGTATTTTATAAAAGCAAGCAGATTCAGTCGTATACGATTCAGTCGTATACGATTTTTGTATTCTAAGTAAATTGGCCTCGTTTCAGTATCATAAGGAGCGCGAACCTCTTTTTCGCAACATCTTTTTCTGTAACAATTAAAGTTTTAAAATGTTAGCCATTGTGGTGTGACCACAATCCATAAAACCGTAATTTACGTAGGAGTATAAAAATGCCCAGCATCAGAACAGTTTCGTTTTAGAGGATAATATTTTTTTTCGCGTGAAATCACATATAATCATAACTATGTTAACGCTAATGTGTGTAACATGTGCGTCCCATGACATAGTTAGCGTGAATATTATGGCAAAGGACCGAAATGACTTGACATATTCGATCACGGTACCCGACAAAAGGAAGCGGAGTGTATCCACGCATTTACGTTTGCGTGGAAAATAATTCCTTGAGTTTTTATTCTTGATTATAGCGGGAGACTTCGCTGCTTTGCATTCTGATAGAGTGCGTGTAATATGTTGTTTACTTTGGTAGTTATTTCGTTAAGGTCACAGGAGGTTAACAAATGCTAATGTCATCCACGCATAGAACAGATTTTGTCAGCGCGCTAAGATTTACAGTGTGGTTCTTATATATATATATATATATATATTACTGAAATCATCAAGGTTGCTCAAGATAGGAGTTGTTTTTCCAATTTTTTTAAGATGTATTCTTTTTGGAGGAGTAATCCGAATTCTGTTGCCCTTCGTGGAATAAATCCAGACTGAGAGCCAGTTAGTACAGAGTCTTCTAACTGATTTTTCTGGACGCAGTGCTTTCGAAAAATATAGAAACAAGCAGATTGGTGGGTTGTTCCGTAGCGCATTTATGTCACATTTTTTATAGACTGCGGCCACCATGGCAAAGTGCATATCGGGGGCAATTGTCCAGTCGACATTGCAGTGTTATAGATAAATGTTAAGAACGATGGAATTATTGACAGGAAATATTTTATTCGTCAGCTTTCTATATTACACGGGTTATAACTAGTTATATATCTAATGTTTCTATATTAGGAAAGAATGTCGCATTCACCGGTTGGTTATAAAAAACAAGCACTGCTATAGCCTACCTCCTAAAATTTGAAATATGTTTCAATTGTAAATAATTGTACTTACTTCTACTTACTGCAGTCAATATTCTCGTCATCCGCTAGCTGCCGGAGCGAGAAAGTTCCCACAAATTCTGGCTGTCCGTGGACAGTCAGGGACACGGAAAACGAACGCGCTTAGGACGCCTGCCTGGCCATTGGGCGGAACATCCGAGAAATCGCTGTAGAAAAAGAATGCCATGCAGGCATCCCGGGAAGTTTCGGCCGCTCAGAACTTCCAAAGCGAATTAAATTATGGGGTTTAGCGTGCCAAAACCACTTTCTGATTATGAGGCACGCCGTGGTGGAGTACTCCGGAAATTTCGGCCACCTGGGGCTGTTTAACGTGCACCTAAATCTAAGTACACGGGTGTTCTCGCATTTTGCCCCCATCTAAATGCGAACTTCCAAAGCGAATGCGAAGAAGCCAAGTGACGCATTTGGGCATGGTCCAAGTGCCTTTGGGATCGAGATTGTTATGGAGTTCAGATGATCTAACGTGGTCCAGACTAGAAAGAGATGCTCAGCGTAGCGGTGATTGGTGCATAGATAGTTGACGGACTTCGCAAATCTGTACTGTCGTATGATCGCGCTGGAAAATTAGAGCAAAAAAACTAATAAGAATAACGAACGCCATTGCCGGGCACAAGTGATGCTGGAGAAGCTTTCTGGTAGCAGCAGCTTCAGGGCTGCATTGTGTAAGCTTAGGCGAGAATGCAAGAGGCGCGGGGTATTCCGGTCATCTGTAGCGAAGTTAGGAACCAATCAAGTGTTGTTTTATTCATTTTTTCCTTGTTTTCCTTTTTTTTTGCTTTTGGAAACATCCGCTCTAGGCAGATGCATTGGCACTGTCTCATTCAGAGACGCCGGAACCGAGAAGCAAGAGAGGGGGGGGCGCCCCCCCCCCCCATATATTTTTATGACGGGACTCTGCCCTTCACCCCCCTTTCTCTTTTTCTTGTATCGGCGACTCTTCTTTAGGCATCGCAGGAGCTATGCGCCCCCATCAACCTCTATCAACTGTTAATTCTGTTCGCACACAGATTGCACGAAGTTTGCTCTCTTAACGAGATCCCTATCTTTAATTCTGCTCATAAATGTACGGGTTAGTGTCTCCTGTTTTTTTTTTTTTTTGATAGATCGGACAGCCTAGGACAATGGTTCGCTCCCTTATATTTCATGAAATTAGAAATAAAAGCTATAACAGGTGTGGTACAGCTGCGTCAATTCTGCCAAATTGCTGTACATTTGCGACTTGCTGCGTCAAAACCGTAAAAATGCCGCGAATTGCGCCCGAGATGCTCTAAAACACCGAGCGTGACTAAGAAGCGTACGTGCTCAGGCCAGTTTTAGAGGAAAGTAGCAACTATGTAAATAGGCTGGATTTCTTTCCCTTTATCCTAAGATTATCGGGAGTCGCAAGGAGTCGCTGTATATTGTCGAGTATCGAATCATTTCAGCCTATATATACGTTCCGCTGCATTCAAGCGCGATAATGCGCGATCGTATTAGCACGACCGTGAACCTGTGTTCTTGTTTCTTCCGGGACTTACAATGGGACACATTATCATCCCATAACTGATAGCATATCTTCCCACTTCTCCCACGGCGATATAAGATCATATATACCTATACCTGCCAGCCAAGAGCCGGCGGTAGAACACACCAATCTGGTTCACCGGGCTCTGCTGACTCGGTGAACCAGCGTCAGGAGACGCATTAGTTCCTTGAAACTAATTTTCACGTGGTAAGTGTTAACACTCGTTCAATGCCTTTATTTGTATATGGTTGTTTCGCCTACGGCGGCGCGACTAAGTACGCGTAAAACGTAAACGCGAAAACTAAAAAAAAAATATATCAAATTATGTGGTTTTACGTGCCAAAACCGCTTTCTGATTATGAAGCTCGCCGCAGTGGAGGACTCCGGAAATTTCGACCACCTGGGGTTCTTTAACGTGCACCTAAATCTATGTACACGGGTGTTTTCGCATTTCGCCCCATCGAAATGCACCCGCTGAGGCCGGGATTCGATCCCGCGACCTCGTGCTCAGCAGCCTAACACCATAGCCACTGAGCAACCATGGCTTTTTTTTTTTTTTCTTTCATGGTATTTATTATAGTTGCATTCAACCAGACGTTCACCAGTTCTGCATAGTCAGAGAATGGAGGGCACAATAAAAGTCACACACAGAAAAGGCAGCGTTCATACTGTGAGTAGAAACGTTCTTGTCACTTTAGAAGGGTGGCAAGGATAAGCACCTCACCAAAATAGGGTACCAGTCCGGTTGTACACCGAGTCCATCATAAACCTGCTTTAGGTGTAGTGTCATTTGGATGAAATTTGCCCTTGTAGGTACAACCCTTTCGGCGTTTCTGTCCATCATTCGCGTTTTCCACAAACTGTGCATTCCCATGACAAAAAACATATCGAAAGGTGCACTATTATCAGAGGTTGGCAGCAGGTATCGCACAGTATGAGCGTTAATTTCAAAGTCTTTCTTTAAAGTCCGTTGGAGGACATCCCAAAATAGGATGGCGTCAGTGCAGCTAATAAAACAATGTTCAATTGTCTCTGGTACATCACAAAGGCGACAGTTAACAGAAGAGACAAAGATACCCTTTTTTTGTAGCCATGTTTTAACCGGTATGGTTTC
Source organism: Dermacentor andersoni (assembly GCF_023375885.2). Lineage (NCBI taxonomy): Eukaryota > Metazoa > Arthropoda > Arachnida > Ixodida > Ixodidae > Dermacentor > Dermacentor andersoni. Next base: position 168,643,779 of record NC_092814.1, on the reverse strand, counting down.
ACTATGAACTTTATAAAAGAATGTTTTGCAGCAAGGGGATAAATACATTTTGCGAACGCGCTTTAGCACATCTTGGCCTGGCAATTTAATGTATATTGATCGGTAAAGTGGAGGCGGAAATAGCATGGAGAGTAAGTCTTTGTACAGCGTTTTGCGCGACACAGAATACAAGTATTCAGTGGAAAACCGAACTGTCAGGAAACGAACCGCCAAGTAAACTTCTTGCATGAACCCCCGCAAGCATAAGCGCGAAGAAAAACTTGAAGAAACAACTAAATCAGGTAACGCATTAACAAGTGTGACTTGCATGTATGAACGAATTACAGGATGGGAAGTATCGCGAAAAAAGAAGAAACGAGACACTATTTGCCGCACATAAAGATGTACTAAGCCCAGCCCACCTTCACTAACAGGCCTAAAAATATTGTCTCGCCTCATGGGCTCAAAAGTTGAAGACCATACGAAGGTTGCAAAGATACGGTGAAAGCGTTGGATGTATAGCCTAGCACAATGGATAACTTGCAATACATAGAAAATTTTTGTTGCCAAGAGCTTATTGCAGGCTTCGGCTTTCCCAAAAATAGAAAGTCGTTGTGGAACGAATGTCTGGGCGTAACTTTGTAGTACCGAAACCCGTTCTTTCCAATAGTGTGCGCTTAATTTATATGCGTCTAGCGGCACGCCAAGATACTTTGGCGGGACATCAGTCCACTTAACGCCTGCGAACTGTTCTGGTGTATAGCACCATGAGCCAAACCATAAGCCTAAACTTTTTGAGGAGTTCATTCGCGCTGCTGATACGCTGCCAAATTCTTCTATTTTCGATACTACTTTTTCAACACTGGACTTATCCGTGCAGAAGAACGCTAGATCGTCTGCATAAGCTAAGACTTTAACTTCATTACCCAGTATATTGAAGCCATGGATGTGACTCGACTGAATTACGCTTAAGCATAGCGGTTCCAGGTAAAGAGCGAATAGTAGTGGGGACATCGGGCATCCTTGTTTTACTGATGAGCAAATAGAAATGGGTTCGGAGAGTTGGCCATTAATAACTAAACGAGTAGTACAACATGTGTAGCAAAGCCTAACGCCTTTAAGCACAATGGAGCCAACATTGACATGCTCCAGAAGGGAAAATAAATAGGAGTGACTGACACGATCAAAAGCTTTAGCAAGGTCTACCTGGAGCATTGCAAGCTGCTCAGTGGAACCATAACAGTATTGAAGAAGGGTACGGGCGATATGTATGTTAGTTTGAATTGATCGGCCCCTGATTCCACACGTCTGATGGGAACCAATTAGAATTGACATCGCAAATTGTAATCTATTGGATAGAACTTTCGCAAAAATTTTGTAATCCACGTTTGACAATGTGATTGGTCGATAGCCTTCTACGGAACGCAGTTTCTCTTTATCTGAACTTTTGGGAATTAAAACTGTGTGGGTTTTGCAAAAAGACTGCGGAAGGGCGTCAACCTCTAAACTTGTAATAAGAATATCCAATAATATGGGGCTGATAATTGATTTGAAAGCTTTGTAAAATTCACTTGATAGTCCATCGGGGCCGGATGTTTTCGACAAAGGCAACTGATCAATAGCTAGCTCAATTTCTTGAATCGTAAGGCTACCACTGATGACTGCACAGTCATCATCCTGCAATGGTTTGACAAGAGATACAAGACTCTCTAAAATTTTTGCATCGTGATCGTCCGGAGGTGCACTAAACAACATAGTGTAGAAAGTTTCGAACTTAGAAATTATGTCATTAGTATTTGTTAGAAGACTACCTTCGGAGTATATTTCCGGAATTACTTTGGAAATACCGTGACGTCGCTCGTCAAGTAAAGCTTGGCGTGTTGGTTGCTCAGATTGCAGAGCACGCCTGTTTCGAGATCGAATTCGCGCACCTAAGTAACGTAGTGCGTCATACTTTTGTAACTCACATTTAATGTTTTCTATGTCGGCAATGTAAGTGCCTGGCATTTCGCATTCAATCTCATAAAGGCTACATAGGCTCTTAAGAAGCGTTTTTTCTTCATTCTTTCTATAGAATGATTTCACCGCTCCAATTTCTATAGCCACTGTACGAACCTCTTGTTTAAAGAGTTCCCAAGCAGCAAATAATGGCAAGTCACTAGAAAGGGAATTGGTTAGAGCCATGCGCACGCGATTAATAAATTCCTGATCATTTAGGAGCTCAGAGTTAAGCTTCCAGAGTGCCCACTGTGGTCGGAAATTAGTTACAGATTTTTCACCAATGTTTGCGATAACCATGCAATGATCAGAGAATGAAACGGGGATAGTAATGCAGGATAGTCCTCGAGAGAGGAGTGATGAAGAAACATAAATCCGATCTAGGCGGGCGTAGGAACGACCTTGAATTCTTGTATAAGAGCGAGCTCCCTGTCCCGACACTCCTACATCAACGAGCCCTGAATTTTCTATTATGTTAGACAAAACTTCACCACTCCTGTCCCGCTGAGGGTTAAAGCCGCTTCGATCGTTCGTATCACATACACAATTGAAATCTCCCATTAAAACAATGCAGCGATCACAGTCCAATAGACTAGACACAGTATCAAATAAAAGAGTTCGTTTTGCAGCGTCATTAAATGCATAGACGTTGACTATGCGCCATGGCACACCCTGCAACACAAAATCACAGCATATATATCGACCTTCAGTGTCGACATGATAACTAAATGCTGAATAAAGTAGGCTCTTTTTCAGAAACAGGAAACAGCCCGCGGATAAACCAAGAGCGTGTGAAATGCAAACATTATACTCAGACAGAAAAGGTCGCAAAGCCCTTTCTGTCTCGTCGTCACTCTCAATCTTCGTCTCCTGCACGGCGACGAAGTCGAGGCGCCTCCTAGACAAAAGCCGGCGAAGCTGCGCCTGTTTCTGCAAAGACCTAAGGCCTCGTACGTTCAAGGTTGCGAATAGAAGTTGCTGGGACAGGGCCATGGTGACTACCAACTATTTGGACCTAATGATCTATGTGATCAGTCCTAGAGGGCAACGGTGAGGCTCCCTCCGAAACCCCACCTGGCCTTCTGGACCGTGATCGTCGGCACTTTCCTGAGTATTTCGATGTTTTGCGGCGACGTGCTTTTCTTGTGGTACTGGTCGTCTCGCTGTCTGTGCTTGATTCCGATCTGTTAGTCGCACGGCGCTTCGGAACTGAAGTATCCGCGTTACTTCGTCTGTCCTCTGCCGGCTCAGCGCACGTGTCGAGATGCTTGGGTGCATCAGATGAGTCACCTCCGGCTCCCTCATTCGCTTGCTGGGCAGAAGCTGGCTCCGTGGTAGCGGGTGCTCCTTTGGGTTGTTGCTTCGGTTGGTCATCTTTCTCTTCGCTACTGAGCAACCATGGCGGGTAACGCGAATACTGCCAATGGGCTAGTAAAGCAATTAAGCGGGTTAGTTGGTGGGCGTTCATGCTCGTCTTGCGCTTAGTGCTACACTGGCGGAATTAATGGACGAACATAAAGGAAACAAAACGGAGAAGTGCTGCAAATTACCAACTCGTTTAACACTGTTAAGGAGCACGCTTATATACAAGATGAGGGGTGTGTGCAACTGTAAACAATAAATGCCCACAAAGATACTAAAAGATATGACAAGGTGACTATGATGATGCAGTGGGCCGAGAAAAACAGCATGCGCTTGCACCCGTTCGCCCTGGCAAACCCGACCTGAGGTTCCATGAGCATGATGGACGGAGTGCTTACGCACTTCTCGCTCTCTCTCTTTCTTTTTTTACAATCATGCAGTTCCAATAGGCTGCGTGCGTCGCATGCGAGGAACACTGCATAGCCACGCACAAGTCGTATTTGAGTGTAAGGAAATTAGGTTTAAAGTCACTTAAATTGTCCCTGTTGTAAGAATGTCGCCGCTTTTGTCGAATACTATTTTTTTTCTTACCTGCTGCTCAAGATACTAGCACCAAGGTGGCCATGAGGGGTTGAAATAGCGCGAGTTCCTTTGATACACATTTACACTCTAATCCGCGATTTACCGCATTGCAACTGCACAGTAGAAGGCTCGCCACAAAGTTTTCGACCACGCGATGGCCGCGACGTGATTGATTGATTGATTTGTTTCATAACAGTGCAGTGTAACAGGAGGCAGAGGGAGATGTCGTTCTAATGAAGCATTGAGGTGTCCTTCACCCCCTTTGTTAACAAAGATACCACAATGTCACCGCAGTGTTTTTTAAGGTTCCACATAGTTTTAAATAATGATCAAGCCATAAAAAGAAACCTGAGAAACATAGCTTATACAAGAAATAAAGCCGCTGTTATATCCCACGCTTAAATAAGCACTCCCTAGTTTGTAGAAGAAAGAGCAGCAAAGTGTTGCCGCACTTAAATAAATTACTACTAGTTTAACAACAAAATGACATGTTTTTGTCATTAGCCATAAAGATAAGATATTTCACGTGGAGATGCGAACGCAAAGTAGTGAAGTGTATGAATGTGTTTGTGCGTATCGAGAGAGATAACGCACGAAAGAACTCGCACTGGAAACGTGGTTCGGCTGATAACGTACCATGATTGGCTATGATAGCCGCGGTTAGTAACGTGCGAATATGCGATGTCGATAAGGAGATACGGTACAGCGGCCAGTCATGCATTCATCGTGTGAATGCCGTGAAGTGCTCCGCGTCAGCCCCATGGCAGTCGTTACCAATGGTCCAACTTACGTCGGCTTAATTTTTTTTACACTAATCATGATTCAAATTTTTGGAATAGTGCTTGTGTTTAAAGCAACCACCAAGAAAAGACGCGAACGGAGCTGGAAGTATACGCTGCCTTACCGGCGTCCATACACGATACGCAGAAATTCCTCGAGCACACGCCGCAGAGCCTGAGCACAGCGTTGAAACACACACACACACACACACACACACACACACAAAAGAAAGAGCGTCACTACGCGCACCGTAGCTATAAGTGCTGTGACTTAATTGAGATAGTTGGTGGTACAGGTTTTCTTACCCCGTTCTGTTTTGGAACACAAAACACAGAACAAGACAACACTCTCTGCCTATATCCTGTTCTGTGTTCCAAAATAGCGCAATAAAAAAAAAACTAAGAATGCGCCGTATCGTTCGACCGGAATTTTAGTATGTATTCGGACATCATACTTCCGCAATAAACGGCAGGCGGAAACGGGAATTTTCCTTCAAATAACCGTCTCATACTTTTATGTGTTCAATTATTGCTAGTTGTATCTTCTGAATTTAGATGTCTGGCTCTATGACGGGACCCAGCACTCTGTTCGGGTTAGAATTATTGGGACTTCACTGTATCAGGTTAACAGCATAGAAAGTGAAACACGGCAGTCTTCCGCGCCCTCTGAAGCCGGGATTTATGAGGGCAGGTGCTAATGCAGAAAGCAAGGACTATAGGGTAAAAGTTGCGACCACTTAACTCGCCTGCTTCAGATTTGCAGAGTTCTACTCCAAACAAGCTGCCCCAAATTTAACATATGTAGATACAGAAATGTTCATTTTTTCTTACTGTCCATTATCATGCTCCATATTAAAAGCATTCTGCTTCAAAAGCAAGATTTTTTGCTTCACAAATTGCTCCAGACACTTCTTCAGTTATTCTATCCCTATGTAAACTAATAGTTGTTCGTCAGCAGTCAGAATACGAGACACATTTTCATGGAAGGCCATTCAAAAATGGTCCAGCAGAAATCAGTCTCATCCAAAAAGCCGACGGTATCTGCCTTCCACAAGTGAACTGGCAGGTATAAACTTGTATAAGGGTTTATAATGCTCGCATCTGGTATGCTGGAGAATAATGTGCAACGCTGGAAGACATCGCAAAACCAATCTCTCGCCCCAAGCACTATCCCGCGAGACCTACCGTGCTTTCTTTGCGGAAACATGCGTCGTGACCGACTGAGGAAGGTTCTTGCGACTTGGAACTTGCTTGGTGTCCCATTACCCTCAGACCATTTCTTCTGAAATGTACTCGCTGCTGTCGCATGTGCTATACATTCCGTAACCATGAAAGTGCATTTGGCCATGGCGCCGTACAGCCCAAAACCACCCCAGCAGAAACGAAAGCAGCAGCTTCCGAGAACCGGCGCTATTGATAGCCCTACTAAGAAAAATGCGGGCAGTAACAGCGACAGGCAACAGCATCTCGAACGCCACCACACTGCCTGCATCTCCTATATGGTGCTGCGGTCTCATTGCCGAGGAGCACTGCCCAGTCGGGAACTCGCCTAGGGGAGGGACGAAAGAATCGCTAACGAAAGGCACGCGAGGGTGAAAATGCTGCTCTTTACCTTGGTGGTAATTCGGTCACTATACAGGCCATCCATTCGTCCGACTCTTTCCAGTGGTAGTCTATTGAAAACGTGGTGGCGAAAGAACGGAAAGCGGGGCTAGGAGGGCGAGAAAGAACGCGGCCGACGACTCTTCGAAAGGTTCACGCTAAATAACAAGAGGGGGCCACGAAAGAGCGCGCAGCTTCCGACAAAAAGCAGGAAGAGGTGCGTACGTAGTGGGCGCCGATCGACGCGCCACTCGTGGCGGCCTTGCGCAGAACCCTCGGGGAAGGAGCCAGCCGCGCGCCATAGTTTGCTGCGTCGCTGACCGTGCTTCTCTTTCTTATTCACGTTTTCAGAGCAAAATAAGCAACACCCTTTGCATGTGCGGGGCAGGCAAAGCTTCAAGGAATGTCGAAGAATTGTTGCACGGTGGGGGGCTCAAACACCGGCGAAAACGTGCCAGCGATACGGTGTAGATCTTTTCACCGTACTAGGTTCTTTAACGTGGTCAGTACAGACCGATTTAGGAAATACGAAGCGTAGGCTCTCTGTCGCACACACACAAACAATGCTTTATATGAATTTGAGGACATATAACTGCTGACAACGGTTAATATGGATCACTTAAAGTATGCAGTCTCTAAACAGTCTGCATACTACAGAATCAAATGATTAAAGTTCACACATCACCCTATTGTTCGGCGTAGGGCATCGGACGTGTTCACGGCTGTAATGGTGCAGACGACGAGTGGGCTGCTGCTGACGGACCCCAGCTGGAGTCTCGAGACGGGACGGCGTGGCACGACGGGGCAGGAACATAAGCCAGGTGGGAAGGTCGCGAGCACAGAAGCTGTGGTTGGTGCTCCGCTGGGCGGTTCACAGACAAACGCTAGCTTGAGACGTTGAACCGTAGGCTCAGGAACACCAGACATAGGCAGGAGCCCGGACCCATGGGACAACGGGCTGCTTCTTCCGCCGTGGGTCTTCTTCGCTCCGATTCCTATATCACCAAGGCCCCCTCCCGCGTTCCACGCTCGCGCCACAAGGCTCTCCGGAGGTTCTTTTTTTTTTCACTTTTTCCTGGTGCCATTGCACAATAATGCTCGAGCCTTCGTCGTCATTCTTGTCTTCTTCGCCTTTCCTTTTCAACTCGGCACGTGCACCTCATGACATACGGTTCTAATCATTCCCCGTAAAGCCTCATCAGCGAGAGCAACGGTAGCAATGGATCGCCGACGTTCGGCGGGAAATGTTTGTTGTTCTCATCCTTTCCTTTGTCGTGCCGGTGTCTTTTCCACTCGATCATATTTAGACGGGTATAAGCGACGAACTTCATCTGCAGTACAGCATGCGGTTTAAAGGCCTTTCGCTAAAGTTCTGAATGTCGTCTGCCGCTTCTACGGTTTGCCGCTTCTTTACCTCGTTGCGCTAGCTAGGCAGCACGACTGCACAAGCGCATTGTGTTGTATGTTAAAGCTACTGAAGCTTGCAGGAACTGAAATTGTTGGTTTTATGTGGCCCGGTGAATCCTCGCACTAGCTGTGACGCACTTCATGTTTTTGCATCTATTTTATGCATGGCTTAGCGCATGTTGAACTCTTGCTAGTTGCTTCATGCATAACTGTTGATTTTTTTTGAGGTGCGATGTTTTCACCCTGCGTAGTTTGTAATCACGCTGTGTCCTATCGGAATGGCACCAAGCAAGTGCTTCTTTAACAGCTTGATGCTTTTCGCCCGAGAGCACCTTAGATATTGCTATTTTGCGGGAAATGTGTTTAGAAAACAGGTAGTTCGGGGCGAGAATTGCTAATAGTTACTGCATATGGTATTTTTGTTACATTTTCGCTCAAAAGTTCGCGTCACGTTTCGGAAGCCATCACATCTCGATGCTGTCTGAGCAGACTTATCACGCCAAGTGATTTGTTTGTTTCACAACGGAGTCCCTTTTTGCATGTGAATTTTGTACTTAACTGAATTCTTTCTTATTTTGATTACGCCGCAGAGCACTAAACCTAGCCTTGCCGCCAGCGCTCATCTACGTTGACTGGCGCTGCTCTGCCTTTAAATATATCATGTCGCATCTCTCTCTAGTAACATTATAAAAATGTTACTGAGAAGTTGGTTAGACTTCAGCTTTGTACGTTTCCAAGCAGCTCCCCTGGGAAATTTAACATTGCAAAAACTGCAGCGGAGACGGCAGTTCATCGGCGTATGTGGCATAAATGCATCGGCGGTACAGCGCTAACACGCGCTCTTACTAACCCATGTGTTTGATGACTTCGTTGACTAGCGTACGCGTTTCCATCAATAAATTCGCAATTGCTCTTTTTGAGGCGACTTTGATTGCACTTATTCAGCGATGTCACGTGTATTCATCGGCAGAGAGGTGTATTCAACGGCATGTGCAGACATCGCACTGTGCGGATTTGTTTGAAATATGACTGCATTAACGACGGATGCTTATTACTGAGGTACAGAAGCAGCATTACGGCAAGGGTAGAATTAAAAAAAAAGACGATCGAGACATCGCATTACTCAATAAAATTTAGCGGCTAGTTAACATGAGCTCCATTTTATGTAAATGGGGTTCATGGCATTTGTCTGCGGGACGCACCTGGCACGTATGTGGAACGGGTTGTCCCAAACACCGGGAACATCGTGTTCATAGCCGCTCCCACAGAGGCCAGCGTCTTCCCTACAGCTGTCACCGGAGAAGAAGCGGCCTGGCACCCGAGCAAAAGAGAAATCGCAGCCGCGAACTTCAGCCATTCTTGCTGCAAAGAGTTGCCGTCTGCTACTGCTCCTGAGCGTACTGTTGGAAGCTATCAGTGGCGCCTCTATAGGTGGTGCACTACCCGTATACGTCTGGATGCGGGAAAGCAGAGTGGCTCGATGTCCCCCTCTCCCAGCCGAGGGAGACATCGAGGCACCGTAACGGGAGGGCACCCGCAGGGTTAATGCCTTTCTATGGTTATACGCCGCTTCTCTGTCACTCCGAAAGTATATTTTTTCAGATACATGAACTTAAGATCTGCGCCTCAGAGATTAAGCGAATTGTTTTCTAGAAAACTCGGAAGAACGCATCGGAACAACCGGCATCACCAGTGCCGCGCCTGCGTAAACGGCCAAGGTGCATCATCTATTCCCACGCGTTTTGCAACGAGAATCGACCAGTCGCTGCTACCAGAAGACTCCGGGAAGTCCACAGTGAGTGAGTTTGATTGAATCCGTACTATTATGTCACTATAGGTCGTTATGTGCTACGGTCGTCACAAAAGTGTGTGTTTTCAATTAACAATTGTGTTTGCTTGTTTGTGCGATTTTGCCCATTTAGGGGCCCTGTTAAACGAAATGTTGGAATTTGTCCAAATGCTAATCGTCTTATGCCGAGTTGATAATCGTCCACATTTCAGAAAAGTAACGAATGCAAGCCTGTGCTAAAGCTAGCAAACGCTAAAAAAGAGAAGAAATTGCGCCTTTAGCATAGGGCATGCGCGCGTGAACTATTTGTTCGCATAGGTGACCCCTTAGCGAAAAAAAATTGAAGAAACAGAAAAAAAAAAGAAGAGAGAAGACCCGTGGTGCAGCTTTCAGCACAATGAATTTTCCCTTTCAGCTATGTAAGTTTTCTTGATTCTTGCGTGCGCCATACTTTCGGTACAATAGCTGTGTAGTTTTTATGTCCATGTTGTATATATTTTATATTCCTTATTTTTTCCCGTTTTTCGCACATTGTTGCTATGGCCAACGTGTTCAGTACTGTTCCGTTTTTGGTTTACCGGTTGCCAAATGTGTATACGTCGATTGTATTCTTTTTCCTCCTCAGTGGGTTACTTCAGCTGCTTCTCTTAGTTACTACAGCTGACTACATCACCCCCGCCCCCCATTTCTCACATTGTAGTGCTACGCAGGCACTGTGGGTACTGTGATAAATAAATAAATTGAAATAGATACATAAAATAAATTAATACTGTCCTGCGGATCGGTCGTAACCTGAAGGATTACAATTAATTCAATAGGATCAAAACATGAAAACAGCACATGACATCCAGATAACCATCAAAGCTCTTTTTTTTATCAATCTACACTCATATCTCTCAATTACTGATCGATTATTTTCTATCGAGCACAGCCTTACATGCAATGACTGGCCCCCAGAAAACGATCAGCAGCTTCTTTCTGCCAGCCACAAAGCGTACGTGCCTAAGGAGCGGATATTCTCAAGGTAAAATATTCTGCAGTTCGATTATCTCAACGAGTTCTGTGTATATTCAGTTCAGCGACTCTATGTGTTCCCTGTAGCTATACTATTTATATACTTTATTACCACATGTAGTGTTTTTGTGATGTTCAAGGCACAGGTTTTGATGGTAAGATTTCGTCGAACAGATTTTCTACTTTGAAGGCAGCACTATAAAACAGTTCAAATAGCGCAACCTTTACAGAAACCGGTCCTACACGTCCTGACAACACGAACGCCGGTGATGTACAACCATTAGGAGAGGAGTGCGCGCGTCGTTACGATCTGTCCCTAAGATTGCTCGACGGGTAAGCAGTCTTGAGTATTGGAAACCCGGTAGAAGTTATACATTTCTAGCCAAAGATTTGCAGATATTATGCCATGTGGAAATCGACATACGCGAAGCATTTCGCGTGACTGATTGACTATTTTGTTAAAGTAGTCAACGATGCAGTATGCACCGGAGACACCTGAGTGTTGCCGCACACAAATACTATAGAGGACTTTGCTAGCGATCCTCCTCAAACAAGATTGAGTGCAAACCTCCCTTTGAGTGTTTCAACAGCCCTTCTCTCGTCTATGAGCCCGACATCACAGCTTGCTGCGGTGGCTGGGGCTGCCGACGTCATGAACAAAAGGAACATGACCGTCTCGACGTAATGTGGGACCATGCGGTAGAGTCCAGGGACCCAGAGGAGTCCAAACTCATTTGCTACGAATAAAGTTTTTCTGTCTGTCTGTGTCAACAGTTGTTTAATTGTCAGTATATTATTACCGCAACCACGTGTTGGGTTAAAGGGGCCCTGCAATAACAATTTGAGCAGTCGCGGAGTGAGCGTGGCATAAAAGAACATCGCCGCACAAACCTTTTTTTCGAATTCGTCCAGCATACAGGGTGTTTCAGCGAACACGGTCAAAAATATTTAAAAGTTGCCTGTGGCAGATATCGCAATACGAGTTCATGAGCTGGTGTACTCGAAGCGGCGGACAATACTTGCACAAAAAATTGAGATGCAAAATCGACTAAATAATAAAGAATTACTAATTAAGCTTTATACTAATTACATTATGGCCCATATTGCAATTTACAAATTATAGCCGTGGAGTTCACAAGGCGAACCCACTTCGAAATAATTTTCAAGATGAGGCCAGTTTCCAGATATAAGTTCCAGAATATTGCGGAGAAATGCATTGGCGCTCCAGTTAATTTGTTAACAGAACGTCCTTTTATGCACTGAAGCACACAGTTAACTGGAACGCCAATGCATTTCTCCGCAAAGTTCGGGAATTTATATCTTGAAACGGGTGTCGTTCTGACAATTCGTTCTAAGTGGATCCGCCTTGCGAAGTCCAGTGCTAGAATTTGTTGATGATGATGATATGTAGTGTTTATTGGCGCAAGGGCCAAGTGTGACCAAAGAGCGCCAAGACAATGGTGATGAGCACTGAATGGACTAATGGCTGATGTGACGTGGCTGTAGAGAGGCCTAAAACTGAGAGCTATAAGTTGCATAAATACACAAGGAATGAAAATGTGAGAATGGCTAAAGTAGGGTATGCTATAAGTATAGGATGTACAACAACGGTGTAATAGCGTTAGATGAATAAAAAATGAACAGGTGATTGTTGTTGACGAATAGCGGAACAGCCTCAGCGGGTCCCTTGAGTACAAGGGCCTGGAGGCATCTGCTATAACATAGGTTCACATCGCAACCGTGGCCTCTCGCAAGAGGCCGTGTTACGAATTTCTTGGACAGAAAACGTGGAGCGTATCAACGTCGTTTAGAAAGGCTATGGTAGACTGCATGTGAAATAGCGGTTCTTTGCCTAGAAACAGTGCCAGGTGAAGTGGTATATACTGACTGTATGCTAAAGGGAAGTGTTTTTTCCTCTCGACTTCTGTTTCGCGGCATTCTAGGAAGACATGTTGAACACTGAGTGTCTCCCCACATCTACTACACATTGGACGTTCACCGTCACTCAACAAAAAGCTATGTGTACCGTAAGTGTGCCCTATTCTGAGACGACAGAATAAGACATCACTTCGTCTGGACTTGGCCAGTGATGGCCAGTATCCTAAATATGGCTTAACTATGTGGAGTTTATTAAGGGTTTCAGAGTCCCATTTATGCTGCCAGTAGGTTCTGAGTTGTTTCCGTAAGTATGGCTTTAGGTCTGAGACGGGAACGGCTGCGGACATGTTGCAAGCTTTTGTGTCTAAGGAGGTAGCAATTCGGTCTGCCAGGACGTTACCTTCAATACCTCTGTGTCCAGGCACCCAACATATCGTTACATGTTGGCCAGATGCATAAATAGTACAGAGGAGAGAGAAAAGATCTGCAATTACTGGATTTGTGTGGTTGAAGCATGACATCAATGTTTTCACAACGCCTAATGAGTCTGTGTATATGACCGCCTTATGTAGTTTTAACTGTTTGATGTGTTTCGCAGCCGACCACAGTGCATACGCCTCTGCTGTAAAAATGCTTGTTTGAGGGTGCAGAACATCGGACTCGGAAAAGGATGGGCCGACGGCTGCATATGACACGCCAGCATGTGATTTAGACGCATCTGTATAATACTCTGGACACGGGTACTTAAATTGTAATTCCAGAAAATGCATATGAATGTGCGCCTCTGGAGCATGCTTCGTTACCTCCACAAATGACGTGTCACAGTCAATAATTCGCCACAACCACGGTGGAAACGGCTTGGCAGAAGCCATGAGACTATTTTCATGAATAGGAACATCCATGTATTCGCTCAGCTTTGTCACACGGATCGAGAATGGCTCTCTCGCTGTAGGTTTGTTACGAAAGAGTGTTGCAGAGGTCATATTGTTTATGGTGGGATAACAAGGATGGTTTTTGTTAGCATTTACTTTCAGAAAATAATTAAATGTAGAACATGACCGCTGCAGATCTAGCGACCATTCATTTGATTCGACATAGAGGCTTTGAATCGGACTCGTCCTAAAGGCGCTGGTGGCGAGGCGGATACCAAGATGATGCACAGGGTCCAGCATCTTAAGAGCACTGGGTGTAGCTGAGTGATACACAACGGCACCGTAGTCTAACCGCGATCGTACAAGGCTCCTGTAGAGGTTCATGAGGCATTTCCTGTCGCTTCCCCATGTTGTATGTGACAGTATTTTCAAGATGTTCATTGTTTTAAGGCATTTAGCTTTCAAATACTTGATATGAGGAATGAAGGTTAGTTTTGAGTCGAGTATTATGGCTAAAAATTTATGTTCAGTGTTGAGTGGTATGTGTTGTCCATGCAGCATAATATCAGGATCTTGTATCAAACCTCTCTTTCTAGAAAAAAGTACACAGGAGCTTTTGAGGGGGTTTAGCTTGAAGCCATTTTCATTTGCCCATTGTGAGACCTTGTTCAGTCCGAGTTGGACTTGGCGCTCGCAGACAGCAAGATTACAAGACTTAAATCCTAATTGCACGTCGTCTACATATATTGAATAAAACATTGAGGATGGAATGACTTTGCGGAGGGAATTCATTTTCACAATGAAGAGGGTGCAGCTAAGCACGCCTCCTTGTGGCACACCAGTCTCTTGAGTGAATAGCCTGGACAGGGCATTGCCCACTCTAACACGGAACGTGCGGTTAGTCAAGTAGTTTTCGATCATATTTAGCATGTTGCCCCGTACGCCCATTGCAGATAGGTCTCGCAGGATTCCAAATCGCCATGCTGTGTCATAGGCTTTCTCCAAGTCCAGAAATACAGAGAGAAAAAATTGTTTGTGTATATAAGCCTCTCTAATATTTGCCTCAATGTGAACTAGGTGGTCTATTGTTGACCTACCCTCCCTGAAACCACATTGAAGGGGATCAAGTAGACGGTTGCTTTCTAGGAAATAGATTAGACGTCGATTTATCATTTTTTCATATAACTTACACATGCAGCTTGTTAGTGCTATTGGCCTATAACTACTGGCTAATGCGGGGTCTTTGCCTTGCTTATGAATTGGGATGACAATCGCTTCTTTCCATGAGGATGGAATATGCCCAGATACCCACATGGTGTTGTAAAGGGACAGAAGTGTGTTCAATGTTTCTGGATGCATATTCTTGATCATTGCATACATTATGCGGTCACTACCTGGTGCTGAGTTGCTGCAGGAAATGAGAGCAGCCTTCAGTTCAGCGAGACTAAAGGGACAGTTGTAAGGTTCTTCTGCTGCGCATTTTCGTTGAAGGCGCTCTCGCTCTATGCGTTCCTTGAACTTTAGGAAAGTTGGCGCATAGTGTGATGCACTAGAAATATTTTCAAAATGCTTACCCAGGAAGTCTGCCTGATCTTTCATGGTGTTGCCTTGAGCATTTACTAAAGGAAGCGGTTGTGCTTCCCTGCCCTTTATTCTGTTCACCCTGTTCCATACCTTACCCTCATCTTTGTAAGAATTGATACTACATATGTACCTTTCCCAGCTTTCTCGCTTAGCACGTCGTCGTGTTCTTCTGCCCTGTGATTTTGCCTTCTTGAAATTAATGAGGTTCTCCGCAGTTGGAGAGTCACGAAGCAGGCTCCAAGCTTTATTTTGTTTTTTCCGAGCCTCTTTGCATGCATCATTCCACCAAGGCAAACGACGCTTATTAGCAAGTCCGTTAGTTTGTTTTACGCATTTTTCAGCGGCGTCAATAATAAAAACTGTTAAATATGCCACAGCATCAATGTTTAAAGAACTCAAATCATCCTACTGTAAATATGTGATCTCCTGAAACATTTCCCAATCCGACGAGTCGATTTTCCATCGGGGAATCTGTGGAGTACATTCAGCGCGTTTTGTTAAATTTAAGAGAATAGGAAAGTGGTCACTTCCGTACGGGTTTTTCAGGACCTTCCAATCAAGGTACGGCATTAGAGATGGAGAGGCTATGGTTAGGTCTATTGAAGAATATGATTTGTGTGTAGTGCTATAAAAGGTGGGTTCTTTTTTATTCAGAAGAACTGCACCGGTACATAAAAGAAAGTCTTCTATAGTACGCCCTCTTGCATCACAGCGCGAGTCGCCCCATAGCGTGTTATGGGCGTTCACATCACCTGCTAAAATGAATGGTTCCGGAAGCTGATTGACTAGTGTTTCAAGATCCCTTAGTTGCAAGCGATGTTCCGGTGGTATGTAGAGGGAACAGACCGTAACCAACCTGTCGAAAAGAATCGCCCTAACCGCTACTGCCTCAAAATTAGTTTGAAGGTGGAGGTGTTGGCAAGCAACTGACCTCTGAGCTATAATAGCCACGCCACCAGACGCGGCATGGCCATCATCGCGATCTTTCCGGAATAATGTGTATTGTGTTAAGAAATTTGTATTTGATGTTTTCAAGTGTGTTTCCTGAACGCAGAACAGCCTAGGATTAAATTCTCGTATCATTTCTTTGATGTCATCTAAGTTGTTTAGAATGCCACGGGCATTCCAATCAATAATTTCTACAGCCATTTTATTAGGATGAGAAATGTTCTGTGTTCAGGTGTGTAGTGGTGTATTTTAGGTAACAGGACCGTCGTCTGGCCCTGTTATGGGTTTTTTGTTTGTTTTGGCGAGCTCGAGGGAGCCACGCCGGTGTTTCGGCACCAAACGTGCCGGTGTTGTGTCCATTGCCTCCTGGGAAGCACTGGACGCCCGAACGTGCGGGCTTCTAGTTTCTTTGTCAGACCTCGCCTGTCGAGGCGTGGTCTTGAGGCCCGACGTACCCGGGGTAACCGGCCTCTGTGTCTTGGTGGGTGGCGCAGGTTTAACTGCTTCCACCTCGGGGGCGGGCGATGCCACAGCCAACGGCTCGCTGTGCGCGGGCCGGGCAGGTGGCGCAGGCCGGTGCGGCGCTGCCCCCTGACGCGTCGCATCGGCGTACGTTGTGGTGTGGAATGGCGAGCACCTTTTTCGTGCTTCCTTGAAAGAGATGTTTTCTTGTACTTTTAAGGTGATTATTTCCTTTTCTTTTTTCCAGTTGGGACAAGATCGGGAGTATGCTGGATGTTCACCGTCACAGTTTACACAGTGAGGTGTTGCTTCACATTTATCTGAGGCGTGGCCTTGGACTCCACATTTTGCACATGTGAGTTTACCACGGCAGCTCTGCGATCCGTGGCCAAATCTTTGACATTGGAAGCATCTTCTTGGATTAGGGATGTACGGTCTGACAGCTATCTTTGTGTATCCAGTTTCTATTGTTTGTGGGAGATCGCAAGTGGCAAATGTGAGGATCAGGTGCTTTGTAGGAATTTCTTTATTTTCCCTTCGGATAATGATTCGTTGTACGTTAGTGACATTTTGCTCTTTCCAGCCCTCTAACAGTTCTGTTTCGGACAAATCAATGAGATCTGCATCAGATACTACACCCCGTGCTGTGTTCATAGATGGGTGAGGGGAAACGGTAACAGGAATATCTCCAAATGCCACAAGTTTGTTTAGTTTGCTGTGCTGTTCTTTATCATGGATTTCAAGGAGGAGGTCCCCGCTCGACATTTTGGTGACCTTATAGCCTGGGCCAAGTGCATCAGTCAAGCCTTTAGCAACAAGGAAAGGAGATACGGTTCTAGCTGGTTTTTCTGTTTTTTCACTGTGAACAACTTAGAATCGGGGAAAAATTTCTTTTGGTTTGAAGAGGCTTAGGATTTCACCGGTGCGTCCCCTCTTTTGAGGGTGACGATCAAGCAGACGTGGAAAAGCAGGTGTTCCCATAATATTTCGGACATTTTCGGCGGCAATGGCGGCCACCCACCATGGAGCCCAACAGGGGGACACTGTAGCACTTAACGTGTAAGGCTACAGACGCCAGCCGTGCATTGCTGCTATAACCTAATATAACATACCCAAGGGAGGGCAACTACACAAGGTTAACCTTAGCCGCCTAGAAAAATTAGGAAGTGACGGAAGAGAAGAGATGATAGGATAGTAAAAGAAAGAAGATAGGAAAGAAAAAGATTGAAGAGGGGGACAGGAAAAGGCGACTGCCGATTTCCTCCAGGTGGGTCAGTCTGGAGGTGCCGTCTATGTGAAGCCGAGGCCGAAGAGGTGTGTTACCTCCGCCGGGGGGCCTTAAAGGTCCAAACACCCAGCTTCGGCTCAACCGCCAGGATCCCCTTTTCCCCAGACACGGCTAAGCCGCGCACGGCTACACGCGGGAGGGTCCAGCCCTCGTGTGCTCGGGTACGTGGTGTCGCAACACACCAAACGCCTGCTTACGCAGACGCCCCTGCGGGGTGCTAGAATTTGTAAATTTCTATATGGGTCATAGGATAATTAGCTAAAGAGTTAATTAGTGAATTCTTGTTAATTAAGCATTTTAATTTCTTGCGCAAGTAATGTCCGCCGGTTCGAGTAGACCGGCTCATGAACTAGAATTGAGCTATCCGCCACAGGCAACCTTTAAAAATTTTTGAAAGTGTTCGCTGAAACACCCTGTACAGAAGGAAAGTTGCCGCCATCGCATTATGTTGCGTTTATACGAGGGGTGCAGGCTGCGACGGGCAGTGTGGCCATTTTGGTGACTACGTTTAACGGCTTTCTTGCCCGTTTAGCCAGAAATTTTCTATTTAGCGGCTGGCGACTTTTTTTGCGATATGACAGAACATTTGGGACATTATAGGGACTTCAGAGTTAGGTGAGTCAATTGCTTAAAAAATCAGCTTCTAGAACGCCCTTTACTATGCAATATCGCAATATCTAGATGTAAAGCGGCTCTGTGACCATGATGAATCAACGGTTGCCTTCATGCCCATGGTTTTTACATTGTGCTTGTGCTTCACAGCACTGCACAGCGCACAAAGTTTATATATATATATATATATATATATATATATATATATATATATACAAATATATATATGTATATATATATATAGGTCAGTTTTTTTTTTTTTTACGCAACGAATCTTAATCAGTCCTAAAGCGGTGGATACCGCAGCTTCACTGAACACCACCGATCGGGGGAGATATCTTCTCAAGCGTATCACAAAATTTATTTGCCAAACATGTTGCAGTAAATTTTACGGCGAGACTTAGAACGCCGCCAATCAATAATAGGACATGTCGACTGTAAAGACGCGCAGATATCGCAGCGGCTGGACTTGTTCAAGCTAATCTGAGTGCTCCGCTTTCTTTTCTCACTGTTTTCGGACATATTAATACTACATGGAGCTCTCAGATAGCTTAAGGGGTGATGCGTAGTATTTGACCTGTTTAAAGGTACACATTAGAACTGTCAACTTCTTGCATTTCTGTAAACGGTTATGAGCTGCTCGGATGGCGCGCTTCAAGTGTTCCGTTGTGGTCAATGGCATCGTTAGTTTGATTAAAAAGCTTATTTGTCTAATTTGCACAATTACTTATTGCTACATCGAGTAAATTTCAAATGTACATATTTCTGCTAAAAGCAACGAAGAAAAAATAATTTAATTACCTGATCTTCCTTATTTTTATGAAATGTCGTGGAAACCCGGTGTATTAGTGATATCAGCACCTTCCGCAACGGCACCTTCACTGTTTATTTTTCACTAGCACGGATAACTACACAAACCTTTAGCGACGTGTCAGTGTGTATTAACGTTAGTTTATACACTATAGTGTTCCAAAACTCCTACTTAATTTCCGCCTATGACTTCCGAGACCACATAACACGTTTTCTAATCATAGAAGCCGAAGGCTACTTTCTTTTGCGTCATCGATGACGTGAATTAATAAGGTTTTATTCTTGGTAGACAGGATACAGTACAAGGGAATATTATAGAGGAGGAGGTCCCGAGGTCAAATACTGTAACGGGACCTCCTGTACAGCGTATAAGTAAAAATATAAACAGTTGCAACAAATAATGTAAAATAGTTAAAAAAATTGCAAACGCAATATTGGTTTAGGTTTGGCAACTAGTACTAATATAAATCAGCGGCAGACATGCTAGTAAAAAAGCATAATAATTATTATTCCATTCGACTAATTACAGAACTATAACGCCATTATGAAAGTAAATGGACAATGAGATATAACCAAACGAACATTTATTTGTGTACCGTAACCTAATATAGATTTGGAAGGCAGAAAAGGAAAAGAAAAAGACTTAGCTAACTGGTTGCAGATGATAAAATGTGGTCTTTTAGTTCTCGTTTAAATTGAAAAGATTTACATGATTTAATAGTAGGAGGTAGTGCGTTCCAGAAGAAAACAGCCGAAAAATGGATACTCTGCTTACCATTATTCGTTCGTACCTTGGGAAGAATAAAATTATTGTTTAGTGCAAATCGCGTAAGATTAGTATTCATTAGACAATATTGAGCTATCAGACTGTTGCGGTGAGCGTTATCTAGTTGTCGGTATAAAAACGTACCAAGACTAAAGTTAATAAGTTCGTCCACAGTAACAATGTTATAGTTATGTAAACACTGTTTGAAATTGAAATGGTTAGAACTAAATGCAATTATTCTAACAGCCTGGCTTTGTAATACTTGTAATGATTGTAAGTGGGCACGATACGTATTGCCCCAGCATGCAATGCAATAGTTTATATGTGAACGAATAAATGAGTAGTATAAAGAGAGTAAGTAGTGTTTTCTGGTTAAATACATACCAAGCTTTCAAAAGTGTCCTTTTTTTTTATTGAAGTGAATGTTAGGAGAGGTTGGCGCCTTTATGTGGTGGCACCGGCTACTCCTTGTCACTTGGCAGACGAAACAAATTTGCGCAAAAAGGGAGAATAGCGACACTAAATATAACACTCAGTAGAACACCGGATCAATAAAAAATATACAGTCCAACAGTACATGAGTCGCAAAAGTTCTGTGCATTAGTTCAGTCCACGTACGCACATATAAAGTCCGATGTTTTGAACAGCCAAAACACACAACAACACTTGTAATACACTCCAAGTACAGGACAGAATTATACATATTGCGTAAAAGTTGCGATCACCACATAAACCAACTATGAACCACGAACAACGTTTATGTAACTCATTTAGCGTATTCGTATCATCCAATACTTAATGTTTTCCCAAAATGTTGGTGTCCTCTAAAAACTTTTTCAGAGCAAGAAACGCTCGTTTTTGAAGGCCCGCAGTTGACCATGGGCCAAGTATCTTTTTTAGAGTAAATGGTCTTCTGTCTAATATAAACAAATTAGCTTGCAGTACCGTTCTTTGTGTATCGTATTTCGAGCACTCGAGAAGAAGATGATGCACATCTTCGTCTGAATGGCCACAAGAACACTGCGGACTAGAGACACGTGTCCTTATTCCGTATGTTGCCCTCTGCCTAACGTTGGCTATGTGTTGATGAAATTTAATGTTAGAATCCAGTTCTACACCCAAGTAGTTACAGGAAGTACTACGCGCGATAAGATTATTACCAAAGTAGAGCGAAGGAATGAATGCGGACTATCGTTGGTAGGACGTGAATAAAACAAATTTAGTTTTAGACAAGTTTATATTTAGCTGGTTAATATTGCACCAATTTAACACGTTGTTTAAGTCGGTATTAAGTTTCGAAACTAGGTTCCCTACACAAATGTCAAAGTAAAAGATAGTTGTGTCATCTGCATAAAGAATGTAGTTGGAAGAAAGCAGGCAATTAGGCAGGTCGTTAACATATATTAAAAACAAGAATGGTCCAAGTATGGATCCCTGAGGTACACCACTGTTTTTTATCATTGATTTAGTAAGAACACTATTAATTCTGACTCTTTGGGTTCTATTTTTCAAGTAATTTTGTATCAAAGTTAAAGCAGGACCTGTTATTCCAATAGATTCAAGTTTAAAGGTTTAAAGAGAAAAGCAGCTCGCTCTCTCAAACCTGCAGGAGAGAATGAGCGATGGGCTATGCAAAATTGTATATTCCCTACCGCACGCAGAGCAATAATATTTGGCTCACACGTTCCCGGTGACATTGTTTACATATGTGCAGATTTTCTGCAGCATGTTCAAAAAGTGCTGAACATGTTGAAAAGCATGTTGAGAAGTGTCAACATAGTAATTAGCTTGAATTTCGATTATTTGTTGCAGCCTGAGCACTTATCAATATCGTTCTTTGTTTCATTCCGATAATCAGTAAGAACAGAGCCGGTAACGTTCATTATACGGATACTTTTGTTACAACGCCCGAATGCGCTCATTTGCAGGTATTTTTCATCTTCCCTCGCGCCACAACTTAGCTTACGCATGGGTACGCGACCGCTCCGTCTGTCCCACCCACCATGCATAGCACCAAACCCCGAGGTTGTAGACAAAGCAAGATGCTGTGCTGAGAAAGTATCTTCAATCTGCTACAGATGATGCCAACTTGTTGGGCCGAGATTTAGAAGAAATTGTCAAAGCTACCCCCGACTTCACATTTTCGCAACACCAATCACTCCAAATGCGATCACAAGAAGCATGTGAAAGAAAAATTATGCGACCATAAAGTATTACATTTTATTTGTGGAAGTTACAACAATGGGGCCTGCTCGCCAGACAGCAGAAGTTAACAGCTTTGATGAAGCCCCAAGAAACGTGCATTCGCTCCTCTTGGCACATTCAAGGATCGGGCCCAACGAGGACGAGTCAGCGCTGTCCGACTGTCGGTCAGTTCCTGGCGAAAATTACATTTTCCCCAGAAACCGTGCCGGTAGATCGTGCCAGCGAGAATAGTTTGTGAAATTTCCGTGGCTTTCGTACGAAAGCAAAAGCGACGTAGTCGTGTGTCACGAGTGCCGTCTACATGACGAAAAAAAAAGGGAAACATTCGAAGTGTGGAGCCAGCTTTTGTTAAGGCCAGGTTTAGCAATTGGAAAAAAGCTACGCAAAAGTTTAAATCACATGAAAAGAGTCAGTTTCCCTTGGATTCTGTGAACCGATATTTGTCACATAAAAGCGGCATTCCTCTTTTGCGTCTCCTGTCGCAGCAAAGCAGTAAACAGCAGGAATAGTCTGGGGCGGTTCTACGTGTCACTGTAAGTTCTCTGCGTTACCTCTGCAGCAAAGGTCAAGCTCTTTGAGGGTGATGTACAGGTGACGGAAATTTGCTCGACTTGCTCGAGGAGAGATCAGAAGATGTTACAGCCCTTAAGACATCGATGACTAAGATGTACAAATGGGCTGACGGCGACGTGCAAAATGAGCTTATAGAGATTATGGCTCATACCATTGTCAGTTGCAACCATTTTCACATATCGCCGACTGAAGACATCGCAGCTGAAGGCGACGAAGGGACTACTTCGGTTTATGAAGGATACGGGCTTGGACAAGCGGCTGTGACAGTGATGTCACGTACCGCACAAGAGTGACAGACTGTAACCAACGATGTGTGTGCCGTGTTATGTGCCCTCTATCTCTTCTCCCCTTCTTTCATCCCCCCATCCCGCTCCCATGTGTAGGGTAGCAAACCGGTTAGGCTAAACTGGTTAACCTCCCTGCCTTCCTTCTCCACTTTTTCCTTCCTTCCTTCCTGTACAACGCGAAATTGTGAAGGACGTTAACATATATTAAAGTCCAGCCCGTTCTACGGTGTTATCGCTGATGGCACAACGGATATAAATGGTGAGGAGCAGTTCACTTTTTGTGTGCGGTGGGTGCAGAGCAAGATGCTTGAAGTCCGACAGGAGTATCTCGGCCTGTATAACGCATCGGACAGCAGATCCGAAATATTTACTCGGCCATAAAGGACATGATCTTGTGCCTAAGCCTTGACTTTCACTGTTTACAAGATCACTGCTTTGATGGGGTGGCGAATATGTCGGGGTGTTTATCAGGCGTGCAAAAAGGAATTAGCGCCTGTGAGCAAAGGTATCTGTACGTACACTGCAGCAATCACTGCTTAAACCTGGTCCTGCAGGAGGCTAGCTGGAGCTGCGACATAATTGGAGATGCTCTCAACACCGTTAAAATCCTTTCAAATGCAATGCTTGACTCAATGAAGCGCAAACGTGTTTATAATCCGCTGTGGTTGCTCAGTGGCTATGGTGTTAGGCTGCTGAGCACGAGGTCGCGGGATCGAATCCCGGCCACGGCGGCCGCATTTCGATGGGGGCGAAATGCGAAAACACCCGTGCACTTAGATTTAGGTGCACGTTAAAGAACCCCAGGTGGTCGAAATTTCCGGAGTGCCCCACTACGGCGTGCCTCATAATCAGAAAGGAATTTTGGCACGTAAAACCCCATAATTTAATTTTAAATTAAAAGTGTTTATACTGACATAGTGGTTCCTACGGGACGCGAGGCTGGTGTAGAGGCTCGATCAAGGACAAACAACTTGCTGTCGCATTGCCCAACGCGATGGACCATTAGAGTAAAATCAATGCAAAAGTTCGTTGATAATTACGCTAGAGTTCAACAGACGTTCAAAATGCTTTTGCAGACAGCAGATTCCGTGACCGGAAGCAGCAAGACAATTTTGAAGGGTTATGAGAGACTTTCGCAGAAATTTAAAATGCTGTTGGGTATCAACGTTTCCGTAGCCTACTTCGGGCCTTGTGAAGAACTTGCAAAGGCTCTCCACAGCGCAACATATCGTGCCGCAGGTGCGAAAGAAGCATCATGCAGAGGCTCTCTGTGAGGCGATCTTCCGGTAGCGCTCTGAAACGGCGTTTCATGAACTGTAGCAACAGGCTAGCACGACTGCAGCTCAGCTAGGCCAGGAAGAGCCTCGTATCTCCATTCCATCGAAACAGCCTATGAGATACGAGGCCACCGACAGGCTTGCTCAGCCAGTTGCACTAGACACTAAGGCTGCACTGCGCAAGGAGTATTTCGCTTTTAGGTTTTTAGCGCCCAAAAAGGGACGAGTGACAGAGGCACGACGCGGACACAGCGCTACCTCTGTCTCTCGTCCCTTTTTGTGCGCTAAAAACCTGAAAGTTATGGAATACCAACATGCCCAAACCTATGCTCTTTCAAGCATTTCGCTGTTGCTGACTGGATCATATGCGAAACAAAACGGCGTTTTGAAAACTCTGGCATTGATCAGCTAGTAAAACTAGAAGGCATCTTGATCAGTGCCGCTGAGGGAATTCAGTTTACAGCAGATAAACTAGAGACGCTTTTGGGAGTACATGCAGTTGACTTTGACCTGTGCAGGCTCTGACCTGTGTAGGCGCAGTTTCTGCTTCTACCAACTCTTCTATGTGACGCTGGTTCTCTCACTACCCTAACCATTTTGGAGAGCCTCCAAAGGAAATCAGAAACTATTCGCGACTTGCTCGATCAGGTCGTAAGATATGTCCAGCTTCTGTTGTCTATACCTACATCTGTCGCTACTGGGGAGCGCTCTTTTAGTGCTCTGCGTCGAGTAAAAACGTACTTGCGCAACCGAATGACTCAGAGGAGGTTATCGCACCTCCTGATGCATCGTATACACAAGGAAAGGACGTCAGTCCTCAAGTTAGAAGACATCATCAAAGAACTCGTGAGCAGAACAGCAGAGCGAGCAGCAACCTTTCGTCCCACCTAGCATGTCTGTTTAACTTGCTTGAATTTTAGCTTGGTCAGGTGTCGTAACGTTTACGACGAGAGGCTAATAGAATTTAATTGAACTAAAATATGAAACATATTAACCCTTGAGATAAAAACTGCACATAATTTCGGACTAGCATGAAAGTCGCTCTTTAATTTTGTCTATGCAAAACCTGTGGACTTATATGTGGAGATAAGGTCGGAGCTTACATGTATTGGTTATTACATATATTGGTCTGGCCACTAACCATATTACATTATAAGTGGATACCAATATTTATGTATACCTTTTTTGTGTCCTTGAAAATAAAGTGTCATTCATTGGTTGAATACTCTGCAAAAAGTGTACGGCTGATGTAAGTTACATGGGCGTATTATAGTATGTGTTTTTGTATCGTGCTGTTTCATTTCTTTCTTACAGTTAATTTTTGTTCACGTTGTACATAAAAACATAACAAATGCCATATTGTCTAAATATAACGATTTCTAGAGCGTCAATCAACAATTGTTCAATGACAACTGATGATGATTGATGTTTGAGGTTTAATGGCGCAAGGGCCAGGTATGGCCAAACAGCGCCATGCTAGAATGACAGCTGACTCGGAACTGTTCCTTACTAATGATATAGAGTATTTAGCCATTGGAAGCGCTTCGCGATAAAGTTATTTTGGCACGCAGAAAATAGAAATCGCCGCACACGACGCAGTGAAAAGTAAAAAAATTAACCGGCAATGATATTCTTCTCTCTCATATGAACCACGGAGAGCAAGTATAACCTTAAAAATTATACGAAAAAACTATACAAAGAAAAATACAAAGAAAAATCGATGTTTCGCCCAAAAGGCGAAACACCGATTGCGATAGCAAATTAGTAGATAGCTATACGAAGTAAGGATATTAGTTTTATCGGCCGCATAAACTTGTAAACATTCGCTTGCTAACTAAATTAACAATGATTTCATGCGTAAGCGCGACTGAACGAGGACGCAGAAAGAAACAGACACAAAGAGACAGCGCTGTCTCTGTGTGTCTGTTTCTACGTTCTCGTTGAGCCGCGCTTATACATTATATCTTGCATTCAAACCGACTAGCCCGCCAACGTGGTTTAAAGGGACACTAAAGGCAAATATTAAGTCAAGCTAAAGTGATAGAATCTAAAGTGATAGAATCTCTAAGGCATCAATATTATCGCGAACAGAGCCTTAATAATCGAGAAATTGAGGTAAATGCACGACGCGGAGACTCCCCCGGGAAATTCAAGTACTTGCCCGATGACGAAAGCACTCCTCAATTAAATTTTGTCACTAGTACTCAACCACTGATTGCACAAAACATCCTTGCATTGTATTATAAGACAAAATAAAATGCTACTTGTCCAGTTCTATTTCATGTTTAGACAAAAGAACTAATTGAAATTACCCTTGACAACGACGCGGTTGTCGAAAGGCTTCGTTTTCTCTCAACTGTGCGCCACCCACGCTTTCGCATTTCAGTACTTTCGTGATCGCGTAGTGCTGCGCTGGTTTTGCTGGCTCGCGAAACTCGCACAAACTGCAAGTAGCAAAGAATTCGACTTGCATGTGATGTCGCGAGATGCCCGAACGGTCTACACCACTTGGCTAAAAAGCAGCCGCAGCGGAGAATCCGCCGCTCTGACTTCATCTGTCTTGGCTCGGTACCGCCGTCTGTCGGACGCCGTTTTACTCACCGACGGCAGCAAAGGGCGGTGATGGCGTATGCAACGTCACCACTCCCCCAGTTGGTTGGCTGGAAACCTGAATTTCAAGAAAGGTATTCGGGCCCTTCAGATGCAATTGTCTAGTAAACTAACTATTTTCTTGGCACAAGACGAGCGTTGCGAGGTTTTTAGAATGGTATTTAAACAGTCCACGTCGACTTAGTATTAGCGTTTAGTTTCCATTTAACTAAGCTAACAAGCACGGCGTCGTACGCGCATAGGCAAACGTGAACACGTCTCACTCGATAAGGTCGGAAACTGGCTGCCGAAATGCTGAACGTGATGGTTGTGTTAGGTGCTCATGAGTTCCAGCGTGAACGTTTGTCAATTTCAGGTGAACGTTTTCGTCATGCGCTTTGGAGCTCCATTTATGCGGCGCCTGTACGTCTTACACCTACTTCTATTTGATTTATTTATTGATACTGTTAGCCCAAAGGGTGGAGTAATCATTCAGGGTGGAGTAATCATAAAATAAGCTTTAAAGGTCGCTACAAACACGAGCGCTACACAAATCAATCCAGAAAATACAACTGCTTAGGTGTGCGAATCTTACACAAGAATATAAGCATTGTATAACAGAACTAAGTACAGTTCATGAAGTCAGTGTTTTTCTATTAGCAGCCCTGCAATCTTTTCGACTAAAGTGTTGTGTCTACGCATAATCGAATGACGGGCATTGTACATACCCATGGTCTGCGGCGACAGTAACATCAATCGGCGATTGACCATCCGTTGTGCTGCGTTTGGTCGCATCACACTGGTTTGCTGCAAACTTCCGAGCTTAGTCTGTCCTATATTTCTGTGCAGCGCTGAGATGCACCGAAAAGAAATTTCTGAATTCGAAACTTTACAACCGCTAACTCCTTCCATGTAGCCCACCGGATGGGTCCGCAAATGTTATTTATTTATTTATTTATTTGTTTATTTATTTATTGTACCTTCAAGGCCCGGAGGTGTTACAGAAGGGAGTGGACGAAATACAGAGCATGTGCAGATAACAGGGTTTTATAATAATAAAAAATTAGAAAGTGCGGATTAACAAAAGTATTCTTCAATAATAGTTCTGAAAGCAGATGTATCGGTTATGTTAACAATTGAGGCCGGCAGATGATTCCATTCATTGGTAGTTTTAGGACTGAATGAATAAAAAGATAGGTTCGTGTGACAGTGTGGAACGCTCAATTTATGGCGATGGTCAGTACGACATTATATGTATGCAGGTTCGGACAAAAGTTCACTTTTTAATTCAGGATTGTAATAATAAATTTTGTGCAGCAGGGATAACCATGCTAACTTCCTACGGGATGAGAGGAGAGGGAGGTTTAAAGTAGCATTCATAGACGTTACGCTTGATGTCCGAGGATAGTTAGTAAGATGAAACGTGCGCTACGATTCTGTACACATTCTATTGCATTTGTTAAGTAATCCAAGCCAGGGTCCCATACAGAAGAGGCATATTCAAGCTTAGGACGTATTAGCGTTTTGTATAGAAGTAGCTCTAAGTTAACGGGTGCCATAGAGAAATTGCGACGGAGGTAAGCAAGCGTACGGTTAGCATTGTTAGTGATGGGGTTTATGCGTGTTTGCCCGGAAAAATTAAATGTTATGTGGATGCCTAAGTATTTATAGGAACTGACATCTTCGAGTACAGAGCTCTTCAAGTGATAGTTGGATAGGTTAGACGAAGTAGTATTGCGGGAAATCCTCATTAGTTCACACTTTTGGCTGTTAAGCCGCATTTTCCAAGTGTCGTACCAGTTAGTTACGTTGTCTAGGTCAGATTGTAGTTTTAGAGTGTCAGAATTTGATGATATTACTCTGTAAATGACACAATCGTCTGCAAATAACCTTGTGGAGGACGCTACACAGTTAGGCAAATCATTAATCTAAATGACAAAAAGCAAGGGTCCGAGAACAGAACTTTGCAGCACCCCGAAAGTGACAGGACAAAGCGAAGAGTCAAAGTTGTTAGCTGAGACAAATTGTGCTCTATTGGATAAGAAGTGTTCAATCCATGAGATAGTATTACGGTCAATGTTGAGTGTATTTAATTTTAGACAAAGTAATTGGTGAGAGATGAGATCAAATGCTTTAGAAAAGTCTAAGAAGATGGTGTCAATGTGAAATCCATTATCCAACGCGGCACAGATTTTATGTGTAAATGAAATAAGTTAAGTAATACAGGAAAGCGATTTATGGAACCCGTGCTGACGAGATGAAAAAAAATGAATTTGTTTTTAGGAAGTTGATGAGATTAGAGTATATTATATGCGCTAGAATTTTGCATGGTACACTTGTTAGAGAGCTCGGCCTGTAATTTAAAGGTGAATGTACGTCGCCAGACTTAAATAATGGAACAACCTTGCCGACTTTAAAATCCTTTGGTAATAAGCACGACAGAATAGATTGCGAAAAGATGTTGCACAAAATTATGGATGAGTACACTTCGATATTTTTCAAAAACTTAGAGTTAATATCGTCTATTCCTGACGATGACGAAATCTTTAACTTACGAATCAAGTTCACGACACCATCGTAATCAATTAACAAGGGCTCCATCTGAGTAAAATTCATGTTAATAACTTCAGGTAGAGAAGCACAGGGCAACACGTTATTTAAAAATGATTTATAAAACACTTCATTGAGTACAGAACAACATTCTTCTTGCGGAACAACAGCACCATCTACATTAGTTAACGATATTGTGCTGCATTGGAACCCTTGACAGTTTTCCAAATGTTTTTTGGTATTTTCAGTCAGTAAAGATGGAAGTGTATTGTACAAAAAAAAACACGTTCAGCTTCTTTGACTGCGTTTTTAAACAGTGAAGCAACCTGCTGATACGCACGCCAGCTATCAGTCTTCCGTTTTTTTAGTTTGGCGAAACAGCCGCTTCTTCTTGTTCAAGATACGTTTTAGGGATGCATTAAACCAGGCTGCTCGATGGTTACACCGGACAACTCGGAGGGGTATGTATTTTTGTAATAATTCATTAACTTTATTTTTAAAAAGTGACCAGTTCTGTTCAACGCTCCGAGTGTAAAAGTCCGGCATATATTCTTCTACAAAGGCTTCAAGTTGTGTGTTCATTGATACGTAGTCGGCTTTACTGTAGTCTCGAATGTATTTTTGTTTGCTATTGGGACGGTTGACGTTTTCTTTAAGCTGGAAATGAATAAAACACTGATCGCTAAGCCCTGGCAAGATACTTAAAGAATTGACAAGATTGGGAGCGGTAGTCAAAACTAAATCGAGGATGTTAGCACTGGTTGCTGTAGTTCGAGTTGGTTGAGTAATCGGCTGAGTAAGATGGAAATCAAAACACAAATCGAGAAATGCCTTGCTATTACTGCATGAGTCAGATACAGTTGGCACAGGATAGGACCACCTTATGTTGGGGTAATTGAAGCCCCCATTAGGAAAATGGGGAGTGTGGAAACCTTGTTACGACGGTATTAAGCAGATCATGAAATTCAGCGCAAAACGTAGAGGAAGCGCTCGGTGGCCTATAACATGCGCAAAAAATAACATCGCGGTGGTTGATTCTAATTCCTGCGCAAACTGATTCTAAACCTGAAGAAAGAGGAATGTGAAACGAATTGAGCCTGCCAGCCACTGCGAAAAGCACGCCGCCACCTAATCTATCGTTGAGTCTTTCCTGAAGAGTGGCCAAAAATAATAGAATGAATATTAATAATAACTATTCCCGACACACAGTGTCCGGAAGAGCCTTGCTTGAGCTTCGTTTGCGTTTTCTTTGCATAAGCGCGATTGCGAGCCTAATCAATCGTACAACTGAGGAAGGTTGAAATAGCTCAAATTTTGTACGCATTTGTGTCACGGTCGGGGCACTTGCTGCACGTTATGGCCGCAACGCTGCTGAATTTTAATACGCGCTTTTAAGGCTGCTATATTGCTCTTACTAACACTGCCATGCCACTTTTCTTTGAATGGCGAAATTTTAGGGCCACTTGTTAGACTTCTGCTACTTAAACGTGATCGGATGCTATGGTGGTGACATCAAGACAAGTTTTCTCCTCGGCTGTCTGTGGCGAATGAAACGTTTTCGCCGACTTAATTGCTCGTTCACACGTGGTCGTATTGTTAGTACGTAAGAGTGAAAACTTTTCTCAGTTGACTGACTCTTTCACGGGCTCGTAGTGATAACCGTGTCGCTTAAACTTCGGTACGTGTGCCGTTGGCCTTTCGTTTGCGTATCATCGATCGCCAAAGTAATCGTAAAACTGCGTACGTTCGGAATAATAGAACGTTTGTTGGCGTTTGTATCGCGATCTGAGAATTTGCTGCCCGTGATGACCGGTCGCGCTGCTGAATTTAACCACGCGTGTATTTAAGGCTGGTATTGTTTCTGGCTAGCAGTGTCGTGCACATTGTCGTAATAACGAAACATGTTGGCGACTTTTTAGACTTCTGCTTATTTACACGTGAACGGATGCATGCTAGTATGGTGTTAAGGTGAACCTCACGTCACAGCTCTGTAACGACAAAACGTGCACGCTGATTAGCTCGTTCTCACGTGGTCGCAATTTTTTTTATTATTAGAGTTTGTGAGAGTTGAATCTATCGCGCGGTCGAAGTGAGTAACCGTGTGGCTTAAGCTTCGTCTGCCATTGGTGTTTTGTTTGCTTAACGATCGCGACAGCAATCGTAAAAACTGCGTAAGGATGGATTAACTGAATTTCCTTTACTTATTTATTTCAATACTCAGAATGTCACGTAGGGCGTTACAAATAGGGGTGGGATGATATACAATAAGTTCGAATCGTGGTTTTGAAGGATGATGGAACAGGTTGTCGCTGACCTTGGAATGAGGGAATAAGCATTCAGGTTTGTACGTGAACTTAGGACGTGGACGATCGGAGCGCTTGCTGCACGTGATGGCTAATTGGCCAGACGCAATGCTGAACTTTACCAGGCTTGTCTCTACGGCTGGTATGCTGCACGTGATAGTTAATTAGCCGGCCGCACTGCTCAACTTTACCACCCTTGTATATTCGTGCCAAACAATGTCATGCGCATTTTTCGAAATAACGAAACCTTTGGGCGACTTTTTAGGCTGCTGCATATTTGCATGTGGCCGGATGCATTCTGTTATGATGGTAATGAGATCAAGCTTAGGTCTCAGCTTGCGGTAACGATCGACACATTTACGCTACTTATATTATAGCTCGTTCGCACGTGGTAGTATTGTTTCGTATTAGTAATGGGGAACGTTTGTCGACCTTCGTTGACAGCTACATTTGTGTCGCGCGCCCGCCCTCACTGATTAACTGTGCGCTTGAGCTTCATCTGCCGTTTCAGTTTTCTTTGCGTAACGGCGACTGTGAGAGTGATCGTGAAACGGCGCACCCTTGAAATAACTAAACATTTGGGGGTATTTGTATCGCGATCGCAGCAGTTGTTGCACGTGATGGTTGACTGGCCTTGCTGCTGATTTTTCCCGCCCGTTTCTGTCAAGCAATTCCGTACAAAAGGACCGAAAGTTGGGCGAGTTGGTACGGTAACATGATCTTGAATTGTAGCGCGAAGTGAAAAAAAAAATTCCGTACAAGTTCGTTTCTGGGAATAACGAAACTTTGGGCGACTTCTTCTGAACTGCTGCTTCTCGGTGCGTTCTCGGTGCATGCTAGTATGTTGGTGAGGTGAAACTTAAATCTCAGCTGTCTGTAACGATCGAAACGTTTATGCTTATTAGACTATTGCTCCGAATTCGCGCGTTGCCGTATTTTTAGTAATGAAGTCCCGGCCACGGCGCCCGCATTTCGATGAGGGCGAAATGCGAAAACACCCGTGCACTTAGATTTAGGCTCACGTTAAGGACCACAGGTGGTCCACATTATTCCGGAGTCCCCCACTGTGGCGTGCTTCATAATCAGATCGTGTTTTTGTGACGTAAGTCCCAATAATTTAATTTTATTAGTAATGGAGAACATTTGTCTCTTTTGACTGTTAATTAAATTTCGGTCAGGTGACTTACCGTGTCGCTTAGGCTTCGTCTACCGTTTGAGTTTTCTTCGCGTAACCGCGTTTGCAAGAGCAATGGTACAACCACGGAAGTTTCTAATAATGGAACTATATTGTAGGCATTTGTATTTCAATGGCAGCACCTCGCACACAGGGTGGTTGACCAATCGTGCTGCTTCAGTTTTCTTCCCGCATTTGCTATCATTTGGCCCAGCGTATGTGCGGAAATGTGTGCGTGTGACGCGCTGGACAAGATTACGAGACTTGCATTCCCATATTGTCATTGTATTTTTGCTGGAGTTATATAGTCGACACTAGCCTAATTTTTATTATTATTGCGATAGAAATTGTAGGAACACTCCTGGCGAAATTCCGCTTACGCGGACGTGCGCCGGGGTGAGTTATGGCTTCGTGGGCGCTGTACCCGCGCATCTTGGTGTTGAAGGTCGCGTAAGCCTGGCTCGGGAAACGCACCGTGGCTGCGTTTCCGAGAAGCTACGGTGCGTTTCCCGAGAACGCACCGAGAAGCGATTGCTTCTCGCTGCTTCCCCGCTTCATCACGCCAGCGTTCATACAGCGTGTTTATCGTCAGTGAGAGGTGTTCATGTTTGGCT
Source organism: Dermacentor andersoni (assembly GCF_023375885.2). NCBI lineage: Eukaryota > Metazoa > Arthropoda > Arachnida > Ixodida > Ixodidae > Dermacentor > Dermacentor andersoni. The sequence continues at coordinate 168,610,475 of NC_092814.1, read as the reverse complement.
CTTGCGCACGACGCCAAGTTTGTTAATTTAACAAGGAAGCGTAGGTTCACCGTAATTTACACTGGCGATAACATGCACAGCTGCTAAATTATAGATGTCTGGTAATTTGCTGTCGCAATCACTGCTTCGCTTTTCGGACGAAACTGCGGCGTTATTTACTGTTATCAGGTCGCTTGGCATAGCTATGGTGACGTAGAGACTAGGAGAATTCATTTTATCTTTGTAAAGAGTTGAAATCATTACAAGTTCTGTTCCGTAAAGTGTTAGCTCAACGAGTTTGTATAAGCCACAAAGAAGCAAGGTTGCTGTCAGAACGTGCAGATTGCTGTTAAAAGTGGAGATTGTTAACACAGACATGGTGGATAGCAATTTTCGTACATATTTATAACACGTTTTTATTGCATACTTTACAGCCATGCTGTGTTCCTGCCATCCGCCTGGTGTCACTTTGGGTCGACATCATTCTTCGTTGATGATCAGCACAGAAACAAGGCCATGGAAGTCTGCTAACTTTCTTCGTAACTCTGATCTTAGCAGTGCATTTTCGTGTCTGCGACCACTGGAACGGATCCTGTAGGATGACTAGTATATTGTGTAGCGTAGCCGTGATCTTTTCTGCTCTACATCTGCAACCATGGATGAAAGGCTGCACCCAGCATGTGGTAACTTCCTTATGGGACGGTGTGCCTGTGAACTGTGGGTTAATTTTTGTCTCTGGGACTGTTCAAGCAAGCCGACAGAAATGCCTCACAAAATCTCTTAGCACATGTGAACTGCAATGTAGTTGTCCGGGACCGCTGAGCCATACTGCAGTGAGCCTTAGTAAAATGTTTAGTCGCCAAGATACCTGTGATCTTTTCAGAACTATATGTATCTGCTGACTTGGAATAACAGCTACGCTCTGCCTCTGGTAACTTCCATAGAGGCTGTCTGATGCCCGTGAATTTTTAGGATGAACTTGTGTTTGTGCGTGGCCATTGAATCAAACCCTCACAAATCCTCTGTTAGCTTGTGGTACGGGTGAACTCATATAATGCATTTTCTGTATATTACTGCTGAAGCGAGCATGCTGCAAGCCTTTACTTAATTGTGCACTCGCCGAGGTACCTGTGACCGCTTGAGCAATATTTGGCTGCGACCTCGGAAAAGTCGCATTCAACATCTATTTACTTGCTTAGAGGCCTTCGAGCCTGTGAATCCTCATGGTGAATTTGTTTGTGACCACTCAAGTACAGCAAGTATTTTGTACCTTCTAAAACCTGTTAAATCAGTTTGGTTTTTTGCCGAAGCAAGTGTCTTGTAACTGCTTTTGTATCTGTGAACTCTCCTGTAATGTTCGTGTTTGCAACTGCTTAAGTGACCCTTTAGTAATTTTATTAATGCCCAGTGTATCTATCAAATATTTAGTAGTTTTAATGTGTGCGACAACTGAAGCAAGTCTGCAGGAAGTCTGGAGTAACTTCCTTCATGGCTAAGACACCTGTGAACTTTCCAGCAAATATTGCATTTATGTGCCTGCGACTGTTGAAGTGAGCAGAGGGCTTTTAAAGTTCTTTTACTGGCCGAGGTGCATCTGCAAATTATTAGCTCAACTAAAATGGTCTCCTAACTACACGAAAGTGTCAATGTTTATTCTGGTGACCTTTGCCAGAACTTATTATGGATGCATAGCGCATTTGCTCTATAAATGGATGATCATACAGAAGCTCTTTGTGTCTATATATGTATGACCTCCGAACTAGTCTCAAGTAATTTCGTTAATGCCTAATGTAGTTATGACATCTTTAGCATAACTCGTGTTTGGTGTGCCTGCGACCTCGGAAGTGAGCCCACAGCAAGCCTCGTATTAACTTCCGTAGTGGCCCCACTGCGAATTCTTAAATTTTCTTGCTACCCAAAAAGCATTTGTAAACGGTGTCATTCATGTGCACTTTTAATAACGATGGTGTGCCATAAATAACTCCTAATGGCTGAGCTTGTATGATGAAATCATTGAGCTTTATTTGTTTGCATTGATGGGCTTTACTAAAAACCGCTGAGTGTATTTGAGAGTTGAACTTGTGATCTTCCTGCAACTGTTTTATTAAAATAAATGCTGTATTTTTATCGAGATTGTCAAATGATTCAGCAGCCTCCAGAACGGAGTTCTGTAGCTTCGTTCCTGTTAGCACAAAAAAGTATAGCTTGCATGTCTGTATGTTCTGAATTAATGCATTTTTATCAACTTGTACATAATGTATTAGCTCAGCGTAGCAGTGAGCGTGTGCTCAATGCTTAGCTGCAGTGCAGCATTCTTTTAATGTGCTTTGAGATGCGGTGGGCTGTATTCCTGGCCTGCCTCCTGGTACTTCAGCTTTTGCATGACAAAAATGTTTGCTCGCCTTATTGGACCACTGGGATGGATCTGCAAGAGCCATGGAATTCCTTTTCATCATTGCCCCTCAAGCCAACACAAAACCAGGCCAAGCTTACTTTGTTAATGGTATGTAAAATGCAGCAGGTTTGCTGCACTGCTAGGGTACATGCTGAGGAACGTCCAAGTTATGGTAATTTAGAAACAATAATGACGCCCTGGGAATATCCTAAATTCACAACCAAATGTCCTCCAAACGTACTTTGTATGACTGGTAACACAAAAGGTCTCAGAAGTCTCCTACATCCTGAAAATAATGTCCCAAGGACGTGCTCAGGATTATGTAATAAAAATAACCAATATTTCAACGTCTCTTGGACGTCCGAATATCCCATTATGACGTTCGTGGAACGTTTCTATGAACGCCAATTCGCGTGCATGGGACGATCCTATAGACATCCAAGAATGATCCACAGGCTACTTAGATATGTCCTAGGGACGCTCGAATGTCGCGTTTCAGATCTCTGCTGCACATCTGTAGGACGTTGATGGCCGAATGGGTTCATGCGGAAAAAAAAATTGTTCTTATCAAGTCCGGCACCAGATAGCGTAGAAAGTGAAGTCCATTTGGTCTTCCAAATGACATCACCTCACGCTGGACAGAAAAATCGTTTCTCGCCAGATAGCCTGGTAAAAGATTGCAAGTTATGTTTGCACATGAGGAATATTTGGAAACGGAATCGTGGGACCATACAGATGGAAACATGAAATGTGACACAAATGATACCCAATTTGTCGAACCGCAATATTTTCACGCTCGGTTCGGGTTCACGCTTTTCATTCGGTTGAAGTTCAGCTTCGGAGCGAAAGTTATAACGGTTCAAACTCGTTCGGGGCATTCTGAACCGGTTCATTCTGGTTTCCAAACGGGTTCGAAGAAATATTCCTGTGCCATCGGATGATTACATCATGGACGTTTACTTGAACTTACTTGAACAGGAAGTACTTTTTTCTACCTTTCCTGTGTTCCCCGCTGCTGCCTTTTTTAGTACGTTCATTCAAGAAGTACAGAGCTACCTGCAGTCCCCTGATGGCTTCTCCCAAGAGGGTACGTATACCACGCGCTATACTTATTACACGAGTGGGAGGAAGGTCGGGCCCAAACTGCTGAACCTGAACGATATAAAATCCCCTGCCTCTTCCTGGTCGAGATGAATTCGATAACCCGCCGTGGTTGCTCAGTGGCTATGGTGTTGGGCTGCTGAGCACGAGGTCGCGGGATAGAATCCCAGCCACGGCGGCCGCATTTCGATGGGGGCGAAATGCGAAAACACCCGTGTACTTAGATTTAGGTGCACGTTAAAGAACCCCAGGTGGTCTAAATTTCCGGAGCCCCCCACTACGGCATGCCTCATAATCAGAAAGTGGTTTTGGCACGTAAAGCCCCATAACTTAATGAATTCTATCGAAATCAAACCGTTTTTCCACTGGTGGGACGCTCTGGAACGGACGGCCACCGGCAGAAACGAACGACGCCTAAATCTCACCTGCCTCACGAGTGCACCGAGAGATGGCAGCACGAGGGCATGGCGCTGCCGACGCCAGGGCGCGAGCCCGCGGATCGCATGCCCGGTGTTCGAGCCCCGATCAGCAGAGCTCGTCGCGCGCTACGACCGCCGTGTCATCGATCCCACGTGGCGGCGGGGGCCTTTCTTCTGCACGGCGGCAGGCCCCCCTACTTCTGTCTTTGCGGGCCGGCTCCGTCTGTTCGTCGCCGGTCGTGTGTGTGCGCGCGCGCGGCAGCCGCGTGTCCCAACGGTGACTTGGCGTCATTATGTGCCCGACCTGTTGGATTCGTATCGGTCGCCTGCTCCACTGCACGCTGACGCTGCTCACTCTCGGAGTATCGCCACTGGTGGGCCTGCAGCCGCTCGAGACACCGCGCAAAGGTCGGTGTCCGCAGGACTCTTCACGCGGCTATACACTTTCGCGCGATGCAAGTTGACGTCTTATTTGCGCTTCGTGCCCCGCGTTGTTTATGTAAGCACGACAGGTCACGTGGGCCGCACTCCTGCCCATGTGCTCTACTTTGTAGCTGACGCCGCAGTTTATCGCTATTTTCGCCGAAGGCGGGAAACCTGTAAACACGGAGGAGCAGCGCGCTCGCTTACCTTTCGCGTTTACTGTTTGCCGCCTTCGCGCTTGACGTGCATGCGGGCGCGTCGCGTCTAACTTCTCCTTTCTTTTAGGGACGAAACGATGAGCCCATCTTCGCTGCTTCCTTCTCACTACGTTGTCCAGAGTCTCTTCTAAGCGCGTTGTGAGCAAGCAGCAAGGAAGAGCACGTATTTCAGTGACGAAAGCTTCTGTGCTAAATCAAAGAAGGAAAAGAAAACTGATGCGCGAGAAGGGAACAACAAGGAAGACTGAAAGAGTGGAAGTTCGCAGCCGCATGAAGGCCGAGGATGTTGCCTGCACATGCTTGAATTAAATTCGAGGACGGCATGCAGGAACTATTCCAAATCTGTGATTGTCAATAAGTTCAGCAGGTTCAGAGTGCACGCTTACTCCTACAATTGCCCGACTTAATGCTTGGCTTTACTTGAAAAAACGAAGCCCCACAAAGGCTTCATCTGCTCAGCCTTCATGAGATGTGAAGTAAGGTTTAGTCTTTTGAGAAACCCAATACCTTTTGTGGAAATACAAAAGGCGAGGAAAAAATTTAATAAACAAAAACTTCAGGTGGGCAGGAACTCAGTTTTTTACGTAAATACTCGGAAGGCATCATCGAATACATTAATAAATGTTTTAGTTTTATTTTTCTAAATGTCTCGTTATGCCAAGTAAATGGCAAAGAGAAAGAAAAGTGAAATGTAGAGAAGCATATAATAAACTGTAATGTTAGTTCACGTCATGTGCATGGTGTAAGAAATGTTTATTATGATACTATGAACCTGAATATTTCGTTAACACTTTTCAAGCATGGTAGATCAATATCGTGCACAACGGTCTACAATGTATGCTTTTATATTTTCGCAAGAGCACCCTTCTGAGTTTTAAGGTCTTTATACAAGGCATATATTTCGTGTTTATGTGTAGGTGAGAAATACACGTAGTTCACTTTAGGCAGCTAAGCATAACCCACTACCTCTGTACCAATACAATGTTGTCGGTTATGCTCAGTTTCAATATTGAACCCCGTCGTGTTAAACGGAAGGTCGAGTTACCCAATCTGTGCATGAGATGGTTGACTGTGCATGAGACAGCCACGCTCAATGGGTTAATAAATGGCATGCAGTGACTAAGCCAAGTGCAACTCTAGCACAAACAGGAAACTGACATAGGGAGCCTCAGCCTCTTTCCGTGATCCGGAGAAAAAGGCTGGCAGAAGGCTCAGTCCTGCGGTGAAGAACTGCAGGCACGGCGATACTGTGCCCCCATGGCTAGACCTCGTTTTGATTATCAGGGCGGTTTGCCCTGCGCTACGGCATGGGCTCATCAGAACTGGCCGGCGCATCTGGAAACTGTCCGCAGCAATGAGCACAAGTAGTGGGACGATTGCCAGTGCTCAAGCCGGGACGTGCTTGACAGACTGTTCCCACTTTCAGGAATGGGATCAGGTACTTGTATTGTAGCCTGTAGTCAAGGGCCATGCCACGCAGCCTTCAGCAAGAAAGCGCTATGCTTATGGAGCAAAACCTCTGCACAGAGACGGGTATTATTTATGGTCAGGCTAATAAAATATCAGCAGACCGTACCTATATGCATTTGGCCGCGCAATGGGTGGACGCATGAAGGGAGAAGGTTAAGCAGGCCAACAGAGAACCGCTGATGTGGCGCTTTGAGAAAGAGCACATACTGTCCATCCGTGAGGACAGCGAAGATTATTTGATTTCGGGAGCAGGAGCAGCACGACTTGATCTATACAGTCTTGTGAAGTCAGCTTTCTAGTATCGTCAAAGAGAAAGATGTAGTCAGTAAAGTCTGGCAGAATATCCTTTCGGAACCTTATTAGAGCATTTTGTACTACGATGTTGACCATAAGCTGACAAAATCAAGGTTTCATCTTCTCTTCTTGATTTCGGAGCTCCAACAGCGAATACGGTGACATCTATATGGCATGTCAATTTCAAATGAAGTTTATAGGTTTCGATCTTCATTATATCTTCAGAAAAACGGCACAAACATGTTAAATGAGCGTTTGTTTGTTTTCGACTGCTTTTCTGTTTATTTTGAAACGATGAACTAGCGTCGTACAGACACTGTCACTCTCTGTGGCGTCATAGGAAGCTGCTTCGTGTCATTCAATGTAAGATCGTCAACCATACTTTGTATTTGCTTAAGTTTTGGCCTGCTTAACACCTGCTAATAGTAACGATGGCTTAAGTGGATACTCAAGCGCGGGATTAACAATCTCCCGAAACAAGTTTTTTTTTTCTTTTGGGTTACTTTTAGGAAGCGACTGCTCGACTACAAAGAAGTCTATTAAAGGATACTTTTTATGGTTTCTGGTTTTTCTGTATGCACCTTTATTAACGAAAGGCCCGTGGCCTCACGACCTCTTTCATGGAAGGCCAGACGCGTGTTCGGCTCGGCTAAGTGACTTCAATTTTGACGTCATAAGTCATCATAAAGGGCGAAAACCACAAAACATGTTTAGGCTACCTGTGGCTTTTTAGCAGACCGCTTCAGCAGAGCGTTACCATTTACTGTTACCGGTACCATAGTGGCTAACTTCAGCTTTTGCGCGCACCAGCTAACCTGCTTAGCGGCTCTCACGTCGTGTGAGCGTAGCGCAGTTCAGCTGGTGCACGTGAAAACTAACAATCAAGTTCTGCAAAGTGTGCCAGCCTCATTGGAGCAAACATTTGAACAGCCTTGTTTGTTTCTTTTTGTCAGTAAACATTTGAGGTCTCCCAGAACTAACTGGCGAATCACGTAAACATAAGTTCACGTAATTATAGGGCACTAAATAATGGCATGACACTATAGCTTATGAGGTTCACTCCAAAAGCACACCTGAAAGTTATGTAATAATTGAGACAATATGAATAAGCAGTTGTCTTAGTTTTGGAGAAAAATCATTTTCTACTCATACACTTTTAAACAGGAACAAAAATGAAAAGATTATTTCAGTTATACAAACTTGCAAAGATACGCCCGCAGCCACTTCGTTGGCGGCTACACGTATCTCACAATGTGTGCGGAAAAATCTGCAGTTTTGCCCTAAATGCGAAGCAGTGACACTGAAGACTAGCACAGTATTATGCGAAGTACAATTAGCAATCGTACTGCGGCTTGCGTTAGTTGGTACATTGTTATAACAGACGCAATGGCACGAAAAAGACAAGGAGCTGAAGACACACAAAATGTATGCTTCAAGAACGCTTGTGCTGCACATTTAGTGTGTCTGCATGTCCTCGTTTCTTTCGTGCGATTGCTTCTATTGTATCTCCGAATACCAGCGTCTCGCACAGTATATCAAGCAGGTTATGCAGTACAAGCTGTGCAATGCTCTCTGTCTGAAGCCGGGCTGTGAATGCAGGTAGCCCGTCAGATAAACCGGCACTGTTGCTCGGGATCGTCCGGAGCTTGACACAAATAATAGTTGGATGGCCTACTTTTGGGTCAGTCTAACCTCGCATGCAGAAATGTGTAACTGATCAAATGGACCACATTCTTTTTACTCAGTTATTTCACGGGCAGATGAACCAGCAGGTGATTGCATCTTTGTTTGGTTTGTCTGGCTAGCTTAAGGAGAGCCCGAAAAATCGAAAGAAACGCCGATCCACCGAGAGCTGCCAGAATCCTGCCCCCGAATATTACTACCTAAGCACACAGGATAGGTGAGCGAAGCAATCCCTCTATGTTGGCTTTTAATGCTAACCGCTACCTTGCTTCTTCGAGGCACATAGCGGTAGGTAGGTAGGTTCCCCTCTCGCCTTGTTTGATAAAATGAAAACTTGAGTGCCCGACGGTGGTATTGAACCTCTGACGCGGAGCACAAGCCGCCCGATGCTCTAAACATTGGGCTATGACCACATTCGTGTTTCTTCCGTGCCAATGCCAGCTAGCTCTTTGAGAAGACGGGCGTGAGTGTCGCGTAACACAGCATTGGTCTAGAGCGGGTGTGAGCGTGCCAGTTTCCATTCGGCCACAGACTAGCCCTCTCTTTCCCTTGTGTCACGAGCGGGAGCGGGCCAGTTTCTCCCGTTCTTGCATTGTGCCAGCAAGCGCTTTGATGCTGTGTTTGACGGCACTGCCATTGGGATCGGTCCAGGTCGTAACGGAACAAGCTGTAATGTTTCTTCCTGAAGTAAAAAAGAAAGCAAAAGGAAAACTGTCGTAACGCCGCCGACATCGCAATATTATCGTCGTCTTGCTTCTGTCGTCACACACAGGCTCGCGTCAAACCCGACTGCTCGCTTTACACCAAACCCGTCATTTCATCTCTTCGAAGAACCCTAAACGATGCTGGATAACCAGTTAGTCGCAAAGTGCTTCGGATAACATCGATTCCCCAGAGTGCGGAGGATCTGTGCATTTATTTTTGCATTATTTGAAGATAACGGCTTCCTTGGCGAGTTACCGCCACTTTTTTCTATGGGGTATGCCTGTTCAAAACCCTAGCCTGCTTCGTGGGCCGAACCCGAAGGTTGTGGAACCTTAAGTCCGATGCTCTTCCTACTCCCTTCACGCGAGGGGTGACGCGATATAGCGCATGCGCAGTTGCTCGGGCATTAGCACGTGGAGGAGCGCTAATTCGCGCTAGTCTTTGTATTGTCATGTCGCGACCTAAGAAATTACTCAACGAAGCAGATGTTGACGAGCAGAAGAAAAAAAACTGAGGAGCCATTACACTCTGTGAAGCTGTTAGACCAGTGAAAATGCTATGGTGTTATAAATTATCTTGATATAGAGTTTTGTTGGTATGTGACTATACATATAATTATAGCAGAAGGATCGACATTTCGGCGAGTTGGTACACATATAACATACACATACACATATAATTATGTGTATGTCTCTCATGCAAAATACAATGAAATATCAGGCGACAACTACGTCACGCACTACGTCATACATGCACAGAGCTACCGCCGAAGGGATTTTACGACACCGCTCTAAAGATACAGGTGTTGTCGACGCGGCTGCGACGGATCGCCGTTTGGACGCAGGTGGCCGTTAAACCAAGCCTCCACGTGAGCGGCGATACCCGTTGAATGAGGCGCACTCCAAAGGAGTGCACGAAACAAAACACGTTTGTTTGTAATTTGAGATTGAGCATACTTCCTAGTTAATTAGCTGAATGGAACTTGGAAGGACTACAGTTTTATTCTAGCTCGGACAAAGATAGGGCTGCCCGTTTCCCTCCCGTAGAAGCCCATGTACTGACAGCAGACTGGAATTCCACAAGATTTACAACTTCACTGTGAACTACGTAATTGCTAAAAGTAGATGAAACTCGGTGTAACGTTAGAGTCATCGTAGCGACTAATTGCATGTAATTTGTTTCGGGATAGTTTCGATAAAACGAGAGTTACAGCCGTTCCTGTAACCATACTTCCTGCATGGACGGCCATGTATTGACAGCAGACGGGAATTCTGTACCGTTTACAGCTTCACTGTGAACTAACTAATTATGACAAGTAAATGCCACTCAGCGTAATGATAGACTCCTCTTAACGGCCAATTAGAGTATGACTTTTTCCAAGATACCTACATTAGATTTAGAGCTACAGAACATTCGCGAGAAAGTTGGTTTTGCCGCAAGGCGTGTTCCGTTCGCCGCTATGATTTTTCTGGAGGGTAGCCACAGACAGCTTCGCTGTAAAAAGTGCGCAGGCTGCCAGACATCGGCCACGCATATACTAAAAAAATGGGAAGGCGATTCAATCTGTATCTTGACGTCGATTAAACGTTGTCGCGCCAGCGCGTCTCTGACCATAAATTATACGGTTCATACAGCCCATTATCACCCCCAACAAAGCAAGGAAGGCATTATCTTTCATTGACTTCAACTAGAGGTTGAACCGCCTTCCAGCTGTTTTTATTTGTATGATTTCCATTTAAATATTGGTGTTCACAGGTTAAGCATATAACTATTTGTGTTCAAGGCTTGCGTAAGTGCTTTGTCTTTGTTTCCCTGTAATAATGCAAGAGAAGAAAAATATGATCTGGTAGGGAAATTTTTAGGGCATTACCTTTCGGTGGGACAAGCTCAAGAATAACTAGAGCGCATGCATCACGCACAATAAATACGACGGCATGACGATGTGTTGATAACTTACGGGCGAGTGTCGTGGCAGTGGTGACGCCATGGGTACATCACAAAAATTTTTAGATCAGCTATCGCCGACCTGGTAATATATAAACAATCACTCTTACAGTTTCAGGATTAAGAAGGTGGAGGAAATACGATTACCTAACGGGACACCTTACCTTGAGCTCAACGCAATTTAACTCCGCAGAAACGAGTCGGCCTGACCACAGAAACATTTTCTAACTTCCACATTCTATAACTGGTTGAAGGGCACAGGTAGAGGAGGCCGGTAATAGTCACGTACGCTGCCGCCACACGAACAGCTTGAGCGTGGTCCCCTTACCCTGTTGCTCCGACTACTTCAATGTACGGCATTATGGCAATGCAGCTTAATTTTCATTATGCTTCCCTTTAACCGACTAAACATCGATAGCTTATCTTCGCAGACCAAAGCGGGCGGCATCTGCTTACTTTTTCTTACTTTTCTTTCGTGGTTAATCGCAGGTAGCAAACAGAAAAGCTTGGAGCATGTTTTCTTCTCCTTCAGGTCGCGTTGCGCGGCGGTGCTTGCTGTACTCTTTCTGTGGTTTCATAAGCAGTACCAAGAAAATAAAAAGACAGCACACAGGCAAAGCGGCAATGGGCACGAGCTAAGCTGACGCATACCTAAAGAAAGTTTCCGACCAATGCGTATTCACTCGTTCATTTCGTGTTCTTTTACTACAGTGTGTCCGTAAATTCATGGTGCACTTTTGACCGGTCACAGGAAAGCAACAAAACAAGACAGAAATATGACACCTTCACCAAATGAAAGAAACTGGTAGTTTGTGAACTCGTCGTATGATGTGCAAGTGTGTGCGCACACAGGCGATGACGCAGCACCACGAACTGCGCAGCAGCGGATTAGCCCACGCCCACGCCAGTCGAGATTTGGACAGTACAGAGGAAAGTTCAGTGTGTTCTGCGGCTTGCTAAATTCGAATCCGTGACCAAAGTGTAAGGTGAATATCGTCGCCTGCGAAACGCTACTCCATCATTTAATCATTTAAAACAGAGAATCACAGACATTATTCGCTCTGTTTCATAAGAAGTCCTAGACGGTGTGTGGCAAGGACTTGAATATCGTTTAGCTGTGTGTAAGACAACAAATGGAGGCCAAATAGAACTGCACTGTACAGGTATGAAACTTGGAGAGTTTTCACTGCATTTGGTGAAGATTTGACATTTCTATCTTGTTTTGTTGATTTCCTGTGACCGGTCAAAAGTGCACCATGACATTGTGGACACACTGTATATTACGGCACTCTTGAATGCCGAGCATGCTACAACAAAATTATTCACGAACCCCATTATGCTAATAAAAAAAGAAACTAAATTGAAGAAGCAAGCAGGGCGATGTAGCAGCTGCCATATTGCATGTTTGATCCGCATCGCTGGGGCAATACTGGCGCCATGGCGTGTTCAGGCGATCGTAACACATCCAACAACAATGGTGCCTCCTCAGCGTTCTTGAAACCTTGCCAATTCTTTTTTGCAGTGGATGCCCTCTAGCCTTCCTTTGCACGCGTGTCCTGATGCAGCGTACTAATAAATATAAATTTTTACATTGAACTTCTCGAGCCCACTCTCTAGAGTGAATTCGTTGCACCAGTTTCTGAACACCATCACTCCTTGGGTAGGAGATGCGCAAGTAATCAACTAATGATACGATGTTAATAGCTTCGGTTTTCCAGAAACAAATGTCGCGCTTATGCGTCAGGTTAAATTTGGCAAGACGTTACTAAAGGTGAAAGACTTGCGCTGCGCAGCTCGAAAGTAATATTCATCCCAATTAGGAGAGAGGATATTACGTTTATCATGATCGCTGGTTCCATGAACATAGTTTGAGACATAGGCGTACCTAACGAGATGGGGGGGGGGGGGGGGGGGGCGCTTGCCCCACACTGTCAAAAGTGGGGGAGGCGAAGTATGTGATCCCCCCCTTCTGAAAGCCGGCACTGGCACTTTTGGCTGCATGCTGGAAAGTCCATTAAAACTACAGCTGCAGCTAAATTTTATTTCTTAGTAGGGTTACCACATAAGTAATACTTTTCTTTAGTACGCATATCCCTGCTTGGACAAGGAAGGTTGTCTTTTGTGCCTTCTCGGGACGCCTTGTGGCGGATGATGCGCGGGATTCGCCATACACGCTCGCGTTGCGGATAACACGTACCCGGCGCTGGGCAGTTGCCGCCCTAACAAACTGTCAGCTTGTGCAACGTGAATCATACCCAGTTTTTTTGGGGACCACTATATCCTTATTCTAAAACACAATCAGCTTGTTACATTTCATCTACAGGTGAGAGGGAGGTACGGATAAAGTATTATAATCAGCCGCGCCAAACGACAGGTGTACCTTACGGCCTGAAATCGTGGGATTATCAAATGTTGGAACTATTTAATCTCTGTCCGTTGCAGCGTTGCAGTCATAGTTTCTTATCACCATCAGACATCTACTTAAACCTCTTACAAGTATAGCTGTCGAAGTTACTTCTTTAATCACGGCTTATCGTAGATATGCTCCTGAAGATGACCTTGGTCGAACTCGCAGAGCCATTTCAATACCAATGGCACACTGACGAATTTTTCCTAAAAACATGTGTCATTTCTGATCGACAATTTCATTTTCAGGCTGTTTCTAAATAAAAGCTACACTATTACTTTTTTTCCGGCAGGAAAAACGCTACATATATTTCGTATTTTGACGAAATGAGGGCCACTTCTTGATGATGTGTACCGAAAATTTGCACTGTGAAGGTCGCCTATGTAAAGCAGTAACTGACTGGTCGCTTTATCCCAATTTTCATGAGTTATACACGGCATTTGCTTGTTGTCCCCCTGTATCCTCCGTTAAATATGTGGAGTACGGTGTTTATATTTATTCGACGTACGAAACAATGTTCCAAGTGACGAGTGATATGTGTTTAGTCTGTGTAGGTTCATTACAGCCTTTGTTGAAGATTACTCATTGAAGCGTTCAAGGGTGTCATGCTGCCGCTAATCTAGATGTTTCTTTGGCTCCTAAAACAACACACGAGATACGGACGTGAAATTCCGTGAAAATAGGACAATTTAAGAGCAAAGCGTTGCGAAACTTCCACTTTCCTGCTTTAAATGCAAGTGTCGCAGATAAACACTAAACCCTCGTTTTTTAGTGTATTTTCGTGTAATACCTTCAGTCACGAATTATGATCGACTGTCGATAAATGTGTGAAATTTACATAATTTTATTCCAAGGTGCTAGAGACTCCATATAGAAAGCATGTCAAGGTGGGAGAATGCTCTGTGGATCTTATAGGTACCCATCATAATTAAATAGTAATTAAATATTCATTAATTGTATTTCTACAATTACGTACGTTTCTTCATTAAATATATTTAATCACCCGCTCGAATTACATGCACAAGGGAAGAAATATTCTTTCGCGATTGCTTCCGAAACGCCCCACTTCAAACGTCTCGTGAAAGAGGGTAATGCCTTCATGAAAGCGGTCGTGTGAAGCGATACATTACACTCAGAAGTGAAATGGGGGTACTTTAAGAAAACAGAATGTTCAATTTACCAAAAGCTTAATGTTTGTTGTCTATTCATTGCAACGACAGCAGAGCAATGGCAAAAATAGGTCGCGTTCACAAACGTGTACGCCGTGACTGAAGGGGATATTACGAGATTCGTAGTTTGTTTCGCCGGTGTCCTCGGTGAGCTAGACAAGACATCTTGTTTATGGCGAAAATTAGGGGCATGGTATGGATAAGGTGTAGGCAATGCTCCAAATCGGTTGGTTAAATTCGCATTTTCCAGTAGACTAGGTGTGCAAGTGGTCTATAGCGTTATTAGTCTGTTTTATGAGCAGTGTAAGATTTAGACGACCGCGCTGGCATAATTACAACTGAGATAAAATTTTGCGAACATAAGGGGAACAATACGCCAAGTTTGTGTGTGGTGGTAAATACGTCTTGATCAAATACAGCGTCAAAAAAATGTAAACAAGTGTTCGAAATTATTACGATACTGCTATTAGCTAGGTTTCTCAATGTCCAAGGAGAACTCAGTGTTTCAGATATATGATACCTTGAAGAAATAGGCAGCATTTCAAGTGCGATGTGTGCGTAGTTTTAACATTTCTGGCTTATTTAGAAGAGCTGCGAATAATTATTGAACCCTGATCTTTTTTTCTCACTTTTTCATGCGTGATATATTAAGTTCGCCTGGTGTCCTCACTGAACTAAAGCAGGCAGCTTCGTCATGTTTGGTGACTGTAAGGACAGGTTAATCGGTGATGTGGAGGTAATGTTTAAAATAGATGGGCAATTTGGGCTTTCGCAATAAATTACGTGTGCAAGCACTCCAGAGTGTTTGAGCGTGTCTATATGGAGCGGGGAAGAATTGAGCCCGCTGCCCTGGCAGAACTAGAAAAGCCGCCAAGACCAAATTTAGCGAAAACTGGTGGTGCACTATGAAAGCTCTCTGTGCGAAGTTCAATACCCTTGGATGAAACACAACCTTTGTAGAAAATCTCTTATGCAAGTGTTAGAGCGTGTGATATTGCCGCTGTCAGCTATGCTTCCCAGTGTCTCGACATAGCTGCAGTTTACAACAGGTTTATATTTTGTGGAAAGTGGAGGGAGGACATGGTAACTGCAATGTGCGGCACATTTTTTACGTTGGTGGTTCGGTTAAAAGCGTTGCAAATACTAATGAGCCGTCGTCTTTTTTCCCTTATTTTCGGTTGTCATAACACGTTCCTTCTTCGTTTCAGTGATTTCCTCGGTGAACTAAACAAGATATTTTGTTTATATTTGGCGAAAATAAAGGGCGATGTATTGGCAATATGTAGATAAGCTTCAAAGATAGAGGAGTAATCATGGCATTTCTAGTATATCACGCATGTAAGCTATCCGGAGCTTTACGAATCTGTTTTGCGAACAAAGAATTTATCCCGTTGCCCTGGAATAACTGTGGACTCAACCGATATCAAACCTAGGGGAAATTGAGTGTGTGTAGGGGGATGGGAGGGAGGTAGGGGGGGGGAACATATTCGCTGGACATCCACTATCGCAGGTCCGGGATGGCGAGTAAATTTTTGTTGCGCGTGTGAATATTGCAATTAATTTATGTTGATTGTACGTCGTTGTGTGTAACCTCGACAGTACTATTACCTAACTAGCGATACATTTATGTTGTAGACTGAAACAGCAAGTACATTTTTTTGTTGAATTATTCAAATTATTTGTAGCAAATGTGCATTTTTTATGTGTGCTGTACTGCCGCTACTGGGCGGGATCCAGGACCACTGTGGAGTACTCATTGCCTTTTGTCCCTGTATCATATTGAGGTTTTATATAGTTGCAAGAGATAAATGTAAATTCAGATTACTTTTTGGGCCCCCATGGTTCACCACGTGTCATTGATCCCTGGTCGGTCCTGGTCGGCTAAATATATATATAACTGACAGAAGCATTTCTAGGCTATTTCACTTAATGTAATAGTAATTCGCAATATATATATATATATATATATATATATATATATATATATATATATATATATATATATATAAATCAGATCGGCTGCGGTTTGCCCCCCCTTTAGAAGTAGCTCGTGCGTCACTGATCTGAGACAGTCTTCACAACAGCGAATCCTGAATTCTAAGCTCGGGGAAGTCAAGTACAACGGAGGTCGCTAGAAAATAATTGCAGTAGACGCTTAAATTACAACCTTGTTTGATTAAAGGGAGAGCACAGAACACGGACACATGGCGTAAGAAGCTATGTAATTAATCTATGAATCAGCTACTAACATATATTTGTTAGCCTTCGAAGGTAATATTGTGCACTTGGTTAATGAAACCTGGATAAGTAGCACTAGTGAAAAATACGCCACGCTGTCATGGAACATTAGTACTGGAAAAGAGAGGCTATTGATTTGGGTAGGCAAGCACTCAACTCGTCTGACTCGGTTTGCAAAACGAGTATAATGGTTGCATGGAGGAAAATGTATGCACCTACTTTCTAGTCATAACTTTCAAGCGACGCGATCGAGCCGGCGCTTCTTTTGTTTTTTTTTAAATAATGGGGTTTTACGTGCCAAAACCACTTTCTCATTATGAGGCACGCCGTAGTGGAGGACTCCGGAAATTTTGACCACCTGGGGTTCTTTAACGTGCACCTAAATCTAAGTACACAATGTTTTCGCATTTCGCCCCCATCGAAATGCGGCCGCCGTGGCCGGGATTCGATCCCGCGACCGGCGCTTCTTCTCAGCAGCCAACCGATCATGAGAGAAACCGGGACTGTGGCCGTTGGTTTAGCGTGCAGCCGTTCCGACTAGACAGAGCGGCGGCAATCGATCATGTTAGCTCATCCGAATGCTCAGTGCCATGCTCACGGTGGTGTCGTGCAGCATAGCTGGTAGAACGTGGTACCCAGAGAGCTGGAAACTGCAGTCGCAAGTAACATTATCTTGTTTGTCGGAGGAGACAGCGATCAGCCGTTGACGGAAAGCATGCAAGGACAATCGCGGCTCCGCACGTAACACGCATCGCCGCGCTCGTGGTGTGCGCGCTTCCACTGAGTTTTGGGTTCCTTGCAAGCTGCTGCAACAAATCGATTTCCCGATTTTGTGCGGTTCTTCTAGCGAATTTCCCATCATTGGCGTCAAATCGGCTAGTACAGGTGCCGTATAGGTGGAAGACAATTTAATAGGTGCTTTCGTGCGGGTTGGACGAAGCATCACGAGGTGCCCGAAGCTTAAGAGGATAGTCCTTACTTGCGCCGCTATTGCCTAAGCAATGATGTGTAGAACTTCTAAAGCCAGATTGCATTAAATTAAACTTAAGTTTTGTGGTTTTACATGCCGAAACCAGCGATATGATTATGACGTACGCCGAAGAGGGAGACTGCATATCAATTTTGACCGCCTGAGTCTCTTTAACGAGCATCTAGGGCCCGGTACACGAGTGTTTTTGCATTCCACCCCCACCGGAATGCGGCTGGAATGGAACCCGCGACCCCAAGCTCGGCGGGTAAATGCCATAGCCACTGAGCTACCGCGACGGGTAGCTATGATTCCTGGTAACTGTATATCCTGAAGCCTGGTTCGCGTGCCTATCAGGCAAGAAATAGAAAATCGGTAACCCATGCTAGACCCCGTGGAGGTTGGCAAATAAAGCTTCGATTTAAATATCGATTAGCATGCCAGAGCCTGGCCTCCTTTAGAGTAACTATTGACCACTGTGAGGAAGGCCAAAACTTATCGGCCTGGCCGATAAGTTTGTCAAAAATGAAAGATTACCTGATGTCGATTGACTTGACATTACACAAAAGTGCAGATGCGCAGTACTGAAAATGCACCATGTCTCACTTCAAAGCGACCTCACTTTGAGGTGTGCATGCAATGTTTTAAGATGGCCGTAATAATAATTTATGTTTACTGATGGATATTGTGGTTCACAATGCTTTACTGACTGCAGGCACCGGAACGTTCGCTCTCGACCTTACTTACACGCGAGCGGCAGCACTCTTACGGTCGCACTGAATCCTAGACGAGTGTTGAGCCGTAAATGGACGCCAACCTTTTCGGGAACTTCGAATATTAGGCGTCCCCAAGACACCTAAGTATCCTACATCAAGCAATATTCCTTGTTTAGAATTGACCCGGTAAAGTGCGGCTGGCATTTTTCTGCATTATGATTGTAACCTATAGTTCCGCTTCTGAGGCGCTAACACCACCGAACTTCCTGGAAGTTGAGCTAGATTTATTTTCAAGAGTATGAGACCAGTGCACCTGCAGTTAGAATTGACAACTTGCCTAATGCACTGCTTGAATGCAGCTGCCACAATGCCGGCCACCGGCAAGGGTCAATCTGACCGCTAACACTGGCAACAGGCTCAGCTTTCAGGCGAACATAAATCTTTAATTCGCAGGCCGCTCACTCTGCTACTTTCACTCTTTTGTTTTTTAACGCGATAGCGTTAAGGGGCCTGCGTCGCAGAGAATCCGGCGTCGAAAACCATTCCGAACCATGCAAATCCAACCACGCATACCGAACTACGCAGGTCTTCCGGGTAGCGCAATGAAGTTGCTGAAATAACTGAATTTTTCAAAGTAAAATACGTCAGAAAAAATGTAAAGTACTACTTACGCACAACGTATAGACATGATAGCGTCTGCTTGTAATTTCAATGTACGAGCAAACATAATTCAATTGCGTGGAAACTGATACACAAACCCCCTGTCCAATGTTTCTACGATATATAGACCGGCCACTGCATCCGAGATCTCGGAGGCCACGGGGCAGCACGCCTGATTCCTTGCAGCACCTTCAGAGGGAGCTCGCCTCCGCAGCATTGCGGCCCACGCACGAGGCCGCGTTTCTACCAGAAAGCTTACCTTCGTCTATAGTATTTGCCGTCAACATTTCCCTGTAAACATTACGGTTACATAAGCTGCATATCCGGGAAGCGTGAGAAGCAGTCAAGGAAGCAGTCAGTCAGCTTAGCCAGCTGCACGCATTTGCGCCATTATGCGATAAAAGCCGCATGCCCAGATACCTACACCATACATAACGCCCTGTCGCGGGCAGTCTCGCTGCAGCCGACCTTGTTCACCCATCGCACGCTTGAGAGCAGCACAATAACATTGCGCACTTGTCCCGTCACGTGGTATTTTTTTCATATTTCGCGGGCTTTCTTTGGAACGCGGAAGGAAGGACGACGTGAGATATATCGTATGGGAAACAATTTATTGAGAGGTTTCTCAAGGTGCTCTACAACTTTGCGTATCACAGTCGGGGCCTGCAGCCAATACTGAAAAAGGTGAATAATTAAACATAACTAATCCGTTAGTTAAGAGGAAAACAAAAATAGCCTGAGTAACTCTAGTCCAGTGCCAACATTATGCATTCGGTTCAACTCGCGTCCGGAGTGCCTTTAGTCGTTAAACCTTATATATATATATATATATATATATATATATATATATATATATATATATATATATATATATATGTAAACGAGAATGAAGGGGTTAACCGAGGGGCCCAACTTTTATTAGTCACATCATAAGAACCCAACAAACGCTGACACCAAGGACAACATAGGGGAAATTACTGGTGCTCAAAAATGAAATGAAGCAACGATAAATTAATGGAAATTACAGTAGACGAAAAAACAACTTGCTGCAGGTGGGAACTGAACCCACGCGAAATGCGAAGGTTGTGGATTCGGTTCCCTCCTGCGGCAAGTTGCTTTTTCATCCACTTTAATTTTCATTAATTTATCGTTTATTCATTTCATTTTTAAGCACAAGTAATGTCCCCTATGTTGTCCTTGGTGTAAGTGTTTGTTGGCTTCTGATGATATGACTATATATATATATATCTTCTCTCTCTCAAGTAACACGGCGAATCGTATCACGGGGTGCGAGGTTCATCGCGTACGTCCAGAATTTATTTTCTGGTTCTTGATGTATACGAGCGAATTCACTAGCCGTGACACCCGTTTAAGCTATACTGAAATTAGCACAGTGATGATACCTAAATTTGCTTGTGCTGGGCTAGGAACATGGACCACCGATATGTTTAGGCAAATGAAGCAGGTTTATTAAATTAACCCGACGTTTCGAAGTCCTTCTGAGTCCTTTATAGATGATGAATTAAGGAAACTGCAGCAGCTGTTTGTCCATCCAGCTTGTGATTGTTGCGATTTCTTTTTGTCTATCTGTCTGTTTTTGTGCGTGTGTGCTTCTTTTTGGGTGGGGGATGGAGGGGTAGGCGACGTTGCTAAGATGGTGTACGTACGCGAATGGAGGCAACACTTCCAACGACCAGCTCATCATCCCGGTGGTAAACTATGTGCCACGATTCAATGTAAAGCTGCTACAGGCTATAGGTTCGTATCGGTCTCAATGACGACGGTACCATTACTGTCAATCTTCTGGTCAGATGCCTCGCATTGTTTTCACTGGGATGGTTTTCCAGTTGGTAGAGGCCACTTCTATTATTTTTTTTTATTGCTTATGTTAATGCAAAGGCGTTATGTGTCCCATTGAGCGAAAATCCGTCGGCGTCATCGGCGTGAACGAAAGATGGCCGACGGCGCAAAGAGCAAGAACACGTCAAAAAAAAGGCTCGGATTGAAGTCAAATTTCTCAGGGAGGTTCCTGTAAACAAAGTAAACTAATGACTTTGGAAAGGAAATTTGGTAAATTTAGGTGTGGGTGAGAATCCGTTTCTTGGAATTAATGCACTCGAGACAGTTGAAAGTATTCGCGAGAGCAGACTACAAGAACATGTCATTGAACATTCTTACAATCTAGCCGGACGATTTATGAAGCAATCTTGACAGTGCTTCTGTATAATTTGTGTTGGTCTTAAGCACCGGCAGCTTGGCTCGACCAGCGCTGTGCACCTATTGTGGGAGTTCTAAAAGCGTGCGTGCTTGCCTTTACTCCCAGTGATTTCAGAAGGTCCACTGTGACAGGAAATGAATACTTGATTAGTTGGTTAGCACGCTCATTATTTCAAGGCAGATTCAGAAGTTTGTTGTCAGCACAATAAGCCTTAAGTTGTTGGTTTAGAGAATAACCGTGGGGTTTGATCAGATCGTGATTGGAAAATAATTATAAGATGATGAGACAATAAATAAATGGTAGTGACAAAATCTGCTACTATTCAGTGAATAACAAATCACAAAGTGGACGCTGAAAGCTCATTCGTCGAAATTTGAACAGTCAATATAGTTTTACCGATTAGACAATCATCTTCGCTGTATTTATTCTTCCGAGGCTTCTGCAGCTGTAAGAAGACTGGCTCTTTAACAGCAGCTGGGCATTATTCTTCAGCGCCTTAATTCGCGTCGTGTGTGGACGCACTCGATGCCTCCTAGATAGCCAGATGGCCGCCGAACAGGTGGGAGCAGTGCCTTCTTAGTCAGTGCCTTCTCAGCCTGTCTTCTCCCTAAAACTGTTGTACTCGCACTTCAAGTACACTTGCTTCATCAAGAGGGAAAAGGAAGCGCCAAAGTGCGAGGGCCTCCACTGCGAACGAGCGTGTTTCCCCAGCTCTCCTGTGGCGAGTCGTAAAACGCAGCCGCCGTTGTGTGCCGCGCTGGCGAGCCGGGAGTGGCTGGAACCGTTCGGAACCCTAATTGGAGCCCGGAGCCGGAAGTCGAGGCGCGTAGCCCTGATTGGGCCGGGCGGGCTTCGCGTTGAACACTTCTCCGTGGGCCGGGCTCTGTCGAGGAACTTCAATGGTGTATGCGCGCACTACAGCAGCAAGCGGAGGAAGGAGGAACAAGAAATGAAAGCCACGACACCACCCCACGCAGGACGGCGCCTCAGTGGCAGCAGTCCCTGGGGCGTTTTCAACTCGCAGCAGCAGAAGAAGCACGCCGCTAGTTGTGCGGGTGCCCCGGGCGGAGACCTGTCGCCCGATGATCCTGTGCACCCGCCATGGCTGCGAGCGCATAAAACCAGCCGCTGGGCAGATGCGAACTTCTCCGTGCACCTCGGACGCGATCGGGATATAGTTCCATGCATAAAAGGCATTGCGCCGAGGCATTGGTGAATAAACTGCATCTTTTGCGCACGGTTTCCACGTGGAACGTAAGTATTCGAGTTTCCGCTGCACTTCCTTTCGCTGTTATACGCGTTCTACTAAAACACGCGCCAGCACTTCCTGGGGGGCTTTAGCATCGTTCGTGGTGCTCGCGATTGGCACTTCGCGATAAGAATGAGAAAAAAAAAAAAAAAGAAGCTCGGGTGGGCTCAGCGCGCTATAGGCAATCGTGAGTTGGCGAAAACTGGTCCACTCACGAGGTCCGCTCACGGTCCGTGTTCCGACAATTGCCGGTAGCTGTGAAGTGCTAGATTCCGTGCGAGAAACGCACACGATGAAACGTTATCCGCCCCGTATACGCTGTGCCTATCCGTCAGTTGCACCCACAGCCGAGCATGCATTCCTGCTGACAAGTAGCGAGGTTCCTGTTCTCTCTCAGAAACGACCGAAAGCAGGTGATTGATGTGCGCGAACACCAGTCAGCGCGTGGTACGGCGTGCCTTGTTTGCGGAGCAAGAGTGGCGGTAAAGCCAGCATTTCCTCTTTCTTGGCTGGACTCTTTTATCGCCCTCATTCATGCTCGCAGACAAGCCGTGGGCTGCTCCGGGCGCGCCCGCAAGTCCGCTTCGATTCTGATCTTCTGGAGGTGAAAAATGCGGCGGTGACAGCGCTCTCTGCACCCGAGCTCGCTAAAGACAGGATAACTTGGAAAAGTGTACGGCCATCGCAATGTTGTTTGCGTTTTCCTGTTCTCCTGTGCATGCAATCAATGATTATCAATCACAAGAGAGAACGAATCCGCACGCCAAACTTAACTACGCAATTCCCATAAATAACTTGGCTACAGTCTCTCAAAGATGCATGAAGTCTCAAAAATGCCCCCGCTAAAATTTCAAGGAGCAGAGAATTGGGCACTCGGGTGTGAACGAGGCACCAGAAAGGTGGGCACAGGAAATTAGGCGGAAACCACGTCGATTGTCTATTGCTGCTGTAATTTAGGCGCACCATGTATTCTGCAGTTTTTGGATGTTCCGGAAGAATTGTACAGTCACGGAAATGTCTGGCTTAAGCTTGTGATACATTATACACGGTGGTTTTATTAGTGATAACCTTACGACTCTAAGCAGTAGACCAAGCTGATGGGCGGAAAGTTACAATCCAAATTATAGTTTGCCCATAGAAAAATACATTACACATGAAATGATAATGTCACGTGGAGAAAAAAAATTATCCGCAATATAGTATAATAATAAATCAATAAATGATTTTATCAATCATTTATTTGTTTAATGCGCCCAGGAACAACCATAAGGTTAGAGTGCTAGCGCACGCATACATTATCAGCCAAAAAAAAGAAAAAAACTGACAAATAACAAGAACGACAACAAACACTTCAAGAAAATTCAAGTAGGAGAGCAAACAAGCGCAAGAAATAAAATTAACAAGAAGAAGAAGAAGTATTTTAATGATTGGAAATGTAGAGAGGTCGGCCGGATAATGGAGCATCTGGCCTGCTACTCTACGTAAGGGAAGGGGAAGAGGGGAAGAAAAAGGGTCACAATGGGGGATGATAATGGGAGGAACGAGGTGAATGACACATTACACAACTGGTATCACAGGCGTGAGTCCAATTACGAAACGAAGTGTGTGCATACAACAAAGCGCAAGGCACATATCAAAATTAAAGAAAAGGAGGAGAAATGCGGTTGAACAATGGTATGAAACTATGAAACAACCACGCAAAGCTCGGAAAAGAACACTGACAGCGAGTTAGGAAAATGATTGAGATCATGAAAGTAAGCGTTATGAAGACTCCGTATTCTATCGGGTTCACTAGCTGTTAGCGATGACCGGCAGAAACATACGAAACGAAACGTGATACAACTGAGGAGTTCGGGGCAGGTGAAGAGAAACGTTAAGCTTGAAAAGAAATACGTGAACGCGATTAGATTGACAGCCTAGTTAGGGCAATGTCAATAATCCAACAGTGTCAGAACAAGGTTCAGTTATAATAATAATAATAATAATAATAATAATAATAATAATAATGATAATAATAATAATAATAATAATAATAACATCAAGAACGGATCTACTTGCTCTCCTAGGCCGCAGTATGTAATGAAATAATGAGTGAGTGAGTGAGTGAGTGAGTGAGTGAGTGAGTGAGTGAGTGAGTGAGTGAGTGAGTGAGTGAGTGAGTGAGTGAGTGAATGAAGCGAAAGCTAGAAATTTTGTTCTTAAGGAACAGATGTTGCAAACGATGAGGTCATCGGCCCTGTTTTTATGTCGGATGTTTATCTTAGTTAAACAGGGCGTCTATAGCTGTTTTACATGCATAAACAATGGCAGACAGAGAAGCTCTATGCATATGCAGTGAAATTAGAAAGTAGAGTGTACAGATTCGAGATATATAACAGGGAATAACATGGTGGAAACGCTGCAGATATTCCGGCACCCGTTCTGCATACAACGAACGAAGAAAATGTGCGTGTACGAATCAGATTTTATGCTGTGGTCGGCTCGTGCATACTTCGTCCCAAGAGCTCGGCGTCGAATCACGAGAATAGTGTTTGCTTGCAGAGTGTTTTCCCGCACACGCTGGTCCATAACGACAGCTGCACTCATATCCCGTGAATTTCCTAATATATCTCACGTGGCCCGCATCACTTCTGATGATGGCCGGGAGGACACCTTAACTGAGCCTGTCCGTTTTTTTTTATTACATGAGTGGTTCACCAAGCACCTTTCAATGTGAGAGTGCGAAACAATGCAGGGGTCATAGCTCTGTAATGCAACGACAAGCTTGCTTAAATACAAAAACAAAATAAAATGAACAGCAATAACAAAATACCCACATTACGGCGTAACAAAATTGAAGTCAAATGCCGAACAAGCATACGCTGCAGCCGCTTAAAGGCCCTAAAACTAACAAAAAAATAGATTTGCGGCAAACATATTTAGCAACTGCGTACAGTATAGTCACAAGCATTACAGATTTAGAAATAAGCATGAAAAACGCGCTACATACTTGTTCTTGATTGTTTTTTTTTTAACCTTCTGAAAAATACGAGAAGTGTGCAGGCTCAACAATACTTAATCTTCACATTTTTCTTTGCCAGCGTTCACACTCTTGGAAAAGTAGATACAATTTCGATTGCCGGTGTATATGTAGCCCGAATGAAACGTATGAAATGTCAAGTTATGGGGCATAACTTCCCTACACTGAACAGTGGATTAATAATGACGCCTTGGTGGAGTTCCAGATTAATTTTGACCACCTGGGGGCTTCTTAAACGTGTCCACAAAGCATGTCACACGAAGTGCTCATATGACGGAATGCAAAAAAAAAAAAACCGCCGTAGCCGGGAAACGAAACTGCGACCTTGTGACTAAAATTGCGACGTCATATCCACTGAGCCACCACGATGGTTCAGCACAGTGAGCTGGAAAGTTAACACACGCATTGATACACACTGCACCAAGTATGTATAGGGTTCAAGAAAAACTTCGAACAGTGAGTAGTGTAAGGTTTTAACTGCGAGAAAAAGAAACGAGGGCAAACGGAAGGAACTCACAACGCACCACTAGCGCAGACTCGTACTTCAATGCCTTGGAAATTCTTCGGACAAGGCCCCAGGAAGGAACAAGGGGGCTAAAGAGTGCTTGAACTTGTAGATGGACAATCCTGCGTTTCAGGAAATAGGCCAGAACGCGGGATTGGCAGGTGGCCACCGCGATGAGGTGCACGCATGAAATTTCTGCATCTTGTTTCGGTTGCGAACACTAAGTCCAAGTCTGCGCCCCTGGTTCGTTATGTGTTCCTTCCACTTGTCCTTGTTTTCTTTTTTTCGCCCAGTTTTAACCTTCCTTCAAGTATGAACCAACTAGCCAGCAAGAATGTCATACTAGAGTAATGTAAGACGCGAAAAGAAGGTTGTGCGATTGGAAAAATATTTCTTTTATGATACCGAAAAAAAGCAGTTTATTGCAGCGTACTGATTTTCTCGTGTTTTTTTTTGTTCTCAACCGCAGAGCAGCAACTTGCTTAATAATGTTGCGTGACAACTTGGCATAGATCCGTCGCCTGAAACAATGGCAAAAAGCTCAACAGATCGAGAAACCTAGCACCGTTACAGGGAGTGCTAGGCGGTGTTGCGTACTCCAGGGTAGCGTATCGTACTGCTGCCGAGTTGTAGCGGCGCCTGCCTATCGAAGCTCGACCGCCGTTACTTATTGGGTAGCGTGGCGTTGTCGACGGGCTGCAGGCATCCGGTAGACCCTGGCGACCAAGCAAGGGCGAGACGATTTCTAGTGCGAAACTTGCACGGTTTATTCAAAGGTAGATGAAAGAAAATGAGGAGAGCATGAAGTGTTTAAAAGTACATTTCGGAGCCCCTTAAATAGGCTCTCTACAATCGTGGGCGGGATCTTGCTTCTGTCGATGTCACGTGACCGGCACAAAAAGAGGGCCCCTCCTCCTCTGGTTATACCGAGCCTGCTGAAAGGAAGAAATTCTCCCGCCTCCTGGAATTGTAGACGCATGTCCGCCTCTTCTGCACGTTGAGGGTTCGTGGAAGTTCTCCTCTAGGTCCAATTCGAGGAAAGGGCGTCTCTAAACTTGCACACACACACACACACACACAAAAGAGGCCTGTACACTGCGGGGCTTCCGGCAGACAGGTAGACACTCGAAACGGTCATGGCGAATTAAGAAGTCACGCTTCATTTCGACGAGACCTGGTAGAAGAAGGGCGGGTGAGAGGAAGTTATTTGTGCACGAGGTGCGGGACGCCAACCATCGCAGGAGAAGTCACGCCTCATTTCTCCGAAGATGGTCGGATGAAATTCCTTTCGCCACGTGGTGTCAGACGCCAACCTTCACAGCATCTCCGGTGGGGGAGGAAGATCCCGACGTGAAGGGGCCAGCAGCCGCTGTACGAGGGATCTCTACCTTCTACGAACCCTTAGTTCGTAGGAGGTAGATTCCTGGGAGTGGTCATCAGTCCTCGTGGCGCTCTTGTGACTTTTCTCCCTGGTCTGGTCCGGTGAAATTGGTCTTGCAAGCAGGTCTCGCAACTTTTCGTCTCCTGCGTGACCAAGCAATCACCCCAGAAGAGTGCCGGACCCACAACCACAAAGCAGCGAGCACAAGGCCACCCTCCCCCCAAGACACACCCGGCTTTAAAAAAAAAAAAAACCGCTACACCTTTTCCAATCCTTACGCGCGTCCTCCCCCCCCCCCCCCCCCCCCCCCACCGAACACTAAAAACAGCCATTTCCTGAAAGCGTTAAGACGTGGGTATAAATATCAGCGAACAATCGACTTCACTTCGGAAAAACGTATGAATTCGGAAAAACATATGAACGAACGTAAAACTGCCACGGAAACCCGGAGGAGCATGAGGCTTTCGTTACTCTAGGGGCAACGACTCAAACCATCGGCATTGCTTCACGTTGACGAGGCGAAACGCGAGACGGTTTCGAACGAACTGGGTCCGACGAGGTTAACTCGATATCGTGAACGATCGCAGTGGTCCTGCCCGGTATGTCTGAAAATACGTCTTTAAATTCAAACACGAGTTCCCTCAGTTCGGCCCTTTTGTTGGGATTCAACTCCGCCTGTTCTACTAACTTGTCAATGGTCTCTTGAATGTCTTTTGCCTCCGTCACTGCTGTTAACTCTGGAAAGTCGACAGGCATCTCCTCAGGTTGGTTATTCAATGAGGGTTTCAGGATCACTACCTTTTCCCCAACTTCAAGGCGTCGCGTGCGAGCCGTCCTGTCATAGTAATGCTCAGCATTGCTTTGTGTCTTACGCATTTCCTACTCAGCGATCATTGTGGCAGGGCTTACGTTCAATAACTTTCCGCATTCTGCCTCACGAGACCTTTCACCCTCCGCTGCTTTCCTGACCTTTTCCTTAGCTGGTGCACTTTCCGCATTATCCCCTATAGGGCTGTCCTGTCTGGTGCTGGCTGACGAATCCTCCGTCAAACCTATATCCTTCACCACTGGACATTCGTACACTGCCTTGGCCGCGAGCTCCCTTGCCTTAGAACTAGTTAGTGCTTGCACTGTTACCTCACTAAACCCGATTCGCTTGCGTCGTAGCAAATCCTCTGATTTGTTAGAAAACAAATACGGATACTGCGGCGGGAGATGTGCCGTGACGGCGGCTTCAGTGTACAGCACTCCAAAAGGGCCTTCGATACGAATCTTGGCCACCGGGAGACAAACGCTGGAGGCCTCTACGGCTTGCATTATGGAAGCACATTCTCCTGTGAACTGGCCTTCCTCTACGTAAGACGGATGCACCACGTCCATTGTGGCTGCCGAGTCGCGAAGCACTCTACACGGTTCGCCGTTTACCACGAGGTCTCGAATGTATGGTTCTAGCAAGTTCAGATTTTCTACGTTACTACTTAGTGACATCAATGTGATGACCCACTTATGGGGCCAAAGGTTCGTGTACTCAATGGTTCGGTTGGTTCTCTTAGGCGGAGCCTCCGAGAACCCAATTGAGGACAAAGCCGTTGGTTTCGACAAACACACAAAGAGTTTTAATCAAACTAAAAAGAGGCATAAAGCAAATAGAAGGAAATAAAAAGCATGCCAAAAATAAACACTCAAGCAGACATTGCGGCAGGGAACACATATAGGGCTTGCATGAGGTTAACGGATGCGCGAGTCCGGGCTTGCCACGAGGGCGGGGACGCGTCACAGTCTCGACGCGGCGACGCGGCGACAAGCTGGCGAAAGGAGTGGTGCCGGTCTCACCATAGGTCGCGGTGTAAGCTGACCGACCGGGCGACCGGAGTGCGCCCGCTCTGGCTGGGCGAGGAAAAGCAGGCGGCTTGGTGGCGCGAGTAGACGGGGCGGCGTTCTGGCCGGGCAGCTGGCGTAGAACACGGGCCCGTAGCCCGACTGTTCTCGTCCTGCCCACTGGCGCAGAAGCTCACCGGCGTTGAGGAGCTGACGGCACGCTCGGGTAGACGGGCGACGCACAGGAACAGGCTGGCAGGAGGCCCCGGTCGGGTGAAGTCCTGGTGGGCTCGGGTCCGGAACCCGACGGCCCGTCTTCAACGCCCGCTCCGGTGGTTGACCTCCTCCTGCCGTCGCTTCCTGGGACTCTCGTGGCGTCTCCCTTGCGTCTCCTCTGCGTCTCCTTGCGTGTCCTCTCGTTCTGCCAGCGCACCACGCTTTTTCTTCTGGTCTGGCCGATTTGGCATTCTCGGATTGGCTGCCTGACGCCCCGTGGTCTTTTCTAATTGGTTGCTTTTCTTCTTTTTGTTGTCTTTCCTGCGCCGCGCGTTCTCGTGCCGGACGCTCTTCGGCGTCGTTGTTTTCCTTCTTCCACCTCGGCGCGCGTGCACTCAGTGTCGTCTGCTCCTGACCGTCCCGATCACCGCACTATGTCGCGCACCACACATCACAATCAATATAGTTTGGGATTTCTGCACCCCACGGAGATATGCCCCGTTTGCTTGCAGTTGTAGCAAACTACTGGTTTCTTGGCCTCGAAAGTTTTTTCCTTCTGCCTTTCTGCACTCCGTTCGGGTGGTTCCTTTTCTCCCTCGCCTTCCTCGTCACTAGTTTTCACTGAATCTGACCTTTCCATTGTTTTATACCGGCTCGACTTTGACCATCGCTATGGCTTGTCGGGTCTGTATTTATTCATCTCCTTCTTAGGAGCTTCGTTGCCTTCGTCCGCACGGCGAGTTACGTACTCCTCAGCGAGATTGGCTGCTCTCGTGATAGTCTCTACTCCTGGTCTATCCTGTTCCCAATACTTGATGTTTACTGGCAGCCGGCGGTAGAACTGTTCTAAAGCAACGCACTGCATTGTCTATTCGGCATCGCCGAGTGCACCCTCTTCTCTGAGCCATTCCTTCAGGTTTACCTCCAAGGTGTATGCAAAATCTGAGTATGACTCACTTTTGGTTTTCTCGACTTGCCTGAATTTTTGCCTGAATGCTTCTGCTGATAATCTATACATTTTAAGCAGCTTCGCTTTGACTTCATCGAAGTTCTCTGCTTCTTCCTTCCCCATGCGGGCGATGATATCAGCTACCGCACGTGGCAGTAACGTAAGCAAGCATTGCGGCCACGTGTTTCTCGCGAATTTTGCCTGCTCACACGTGCGCTCAAACTGTACCAGAAAAAGACCTATGTCCCCTCCTACTGCGTAGGGTGCCATTAAGTCTGTCATTCTGCGCTCGCTTTCACGTGCCTCTGTACTAGGTCTTTCAGAATTTTGAGCTTTCAAGAGCTCAATCTCTAGGCGCTTCATTTCGAGTGAGTCGCGTGCAACACGGTCGCGCACTTCTTTTTTCCTCTAGGCGCTTACGCTCTTCTTTCTCTGCGATGCTCTCTAGGCATTCCTTCAGTTCATTGTCGTCTGCCCCGATCGCTTCGATTGCCTCTATGATCTCCCGCTTTCTCTTTGATTCGGCAATTTGGAGGCCCAACTCTTTGGCCAAGCTCAACAATTCCGGCTTCCTTAGTGCCTTCAAATTCATGGCTGCCCTTAGTGCTGTTAAATCTTCACTCTATACAACCTTGAATACTCAAACTTCCGTCAACCGTGAAAGAAAAACCACTGCAATGTACTTTCCAAAAAAGACGTAAAAGCCAAGTGATATCTGAGTGAAGAAAAGCCGTGCACTCACCATATGCAGTCATCAATCCAGACACCTTCCTTCTGAACGTTGTCGCCAGGACGATGAGGCTACGATCTCGTAGTTGTCCAAGTTGGGGTCTCCAGGGTTCCGTATCCCAATCGCTGCCTGTCAGTTTGTTGCGTACTCCAGGATAGCGCATCGTACTGCTGCCGAGTTGTAGCGGCGCCTGCCTATCGAAGCTCGACCGACGTTACTTATTGGGTAAGGTGGCGTTGTCGGCGGGCTGCAGGCATCCGGTAGACCATGGCGACCAAGCAAGGGCGAGACGATTTCTAGTGCGAAACTTGCACGGTTTATTCAAAGGTAGATGAAAGAAAATGAGGAGAGCATGAAGTGTTTAAAAGTACATTTCGGAGCCCCTTAAATAGACTTTCTACAATCGTGGGCGGTATCTTGCTTCCGTCGATGTCACGTGATTGGCACAGAAAGAGGGCCCCTCCTCCTCTGGTTATACCGAGCCTGCTGAAAGGACGAAGTCCTGGAATTGTAGACGCCAGTCCGCCTCTTCTGCGCGTTGCGGGTTCGTGGAAGTTCTCTTCTATGTCCACTTCGAGGAAAGGGCCTTTCTAAACACACACACACACACGCACGCACGCACACACACACACGCACCACACCCACAAAAAAAAAGGCCTGTACACTGCGGGGCTTCCGGCAGACAGGTAGACACTGGAAATGGTCATGGCGAATTAGGAAGTCACGCTTCATTTCGACGAGGCCTGGTGGAAGAAGGTCAGGTGAGAGAAAGTTCTTTGTGCACGAGGTGCGGGACGCCAATCATCGCAGGAGAAGTCACGCCTCATTTCTCCGAAGATGGTCGGATGAAATTTCTTTCGCCACGTGGTGTCAGACGCCAACCCTAACGGCGGTAGGGCCTACGAAACGATCAAAGAACGCTGCGACCGCACTATAATCGCGCACACTGGGACTATCGCACACCACGTGGTATACTTGCACACCTATTTGTGATTACTTTCATCGTTCCTGTAGCGCTCAGTAACCTCCGCTTTTACAGTCACCTGGTTTGGCTCAGAAATCATGCAGCCTTTATTTTTATGCGAAAGCGTCAAATGGCCTATTGAGCGAAAAAGCCGGCGGTGTCTGTAGCAGCAAAACGTCCCATTGGCTGCGAGGCCACGTCA
Source organism: Dermacentor andersoni (assembly GCF_023375885.2). Classification (NCBI taxonomy): domain Eukaryota; kingdom Metazoa; phylum Arthropoda; class Arachnida; order Ixodida; family Ixodidae; genus Dermacentor; species Dermacentor andersoni. The sequence continues at coordinate 168,578,436 of NC_092814.1, read as the reverse complement.
CTAGCGCGTTTCCATTGGCCGTGACGGCACGTCATGAATTCGCCTCGTCGCTCGTAACGCTGGCGTTACGAGCGACATGTCTACACATGAAGGTTGTTCGCGCGGTTTTCCCATCGGCGATTACTGTGATAATAAACAAACATGAAAAGTAATTTTTCAGCCAGCTGTTAGTACGTTTGTACAACGTGACACAGAGAAAAATCACTGAGGGCGAAATGGAAAGCTGGGCAAGACTTGGCACAGAAAAACATAAGTCATAGACCAGGTGACAACGAGGAGGAACATCTATTTTTCAGCTTTCTCTACCGGTGAGAGTGAAGTGTAGCACAATCAAGGTGCAACGACGTCCGGAGACTGATGGAGCACACGCAGGGACAGGCCCGTGTACGTGTACATGCGCCTTCTGATGTCCTTGGGTCTGCGCGCTCACCTGTTGTCTTTAGGCACCCGGAAGAACCTTGCAGCGTTTGTTTTTGAGGTATTCGTACACCACTGCACGATGTACGAGCGGTGAGAGTGAAACGGGTGAAACATCGTGGAACACAAGCACACAGCTGTCGAGGACCACGAAACTGGCTAAAATTCCCACGCCGGTCAACGCACAGCAGCGCACGCTTCCCGATAACAGCAGATAACGAAACATGAAACGTCATGCAGGTGCTAAGCTGGCAACGGGCCGGCGGGCGCACGCGGAGACAGGTGAGGGAGTTGTGAGAGAGGGCAAGGGTTGAGGAGTTTAGAGGAGGGGCGAAAGGAAATGGCTTCCTGGATCGGTGCGCGCGGGCGCGCGCTGATCTAGGAGGTCGTACAAGGGAAACGGATTTGCTTTCCCACCCTCCTGATGGATGGTGCCAATTACCTCTGCCACCGGAGCGGCTGAGTTTTTGAGGCCGGGCAAAACAGGCAAAAGGGTACACTTGCTGCCGTGGTATTGCATGAGGGGAGAGCGTATCGCCACAACGCCACGTCATTCTCACTCTCGCTCTCGGAAGCCTGTCTTATTCGTGCGTTTCTCGCCTGCGCAAGCTCTCGTCTGCGTTCGAACTGCGCCTCGGTAATGCCAAATCTAAACGCTCCAAGCGTCTCAACGCGCTAGCTTGCCCGCAATGAGTTCATAACTTGGAGAATCACTCAACGGTGTTGAATTAGACATTAATGCCTTGCATTTACAACTGATAAGAAGTGCGTAGGTGTCATCGCATTTTTTTCTTTCTCGAAGCAGCCCGAAAATAGGTGCGACAGGAACCTACCCAAATACCGCAATGTGCCTTGTATGAGCCAAAGAATATTTTGCATTAAAAACGTAGTCTTGAGAAGTTTTCTTGCTGTGTGTTGTTAAAGTTAAATTAAATTATATTCTGAGATTTTACGTACCAACATCATTATATGATTATGAGCAGTAGTACGATTATGAGCACGCAATGGGGGGGACTCCGGATTAATTTTGACCAGCTGGAGTTCTTTAACGTGCACCTAAAGCATGGTAAACGGGCATTTTTGTATTTTGACCCCGTCAAAACGCGCCCACCTTGGCCATTCCTTTTGTTTTTGTTGTTCTTAAAGTCAATCTTTCTAATGGAAGACCATTGCCCAGTGCTAAAGCAGTAATCTTTAAAGCTCAATTCTGACTGAATCCTTCATTCTAAAATGAACGGCCGTAACTTCCCAAATCGTCTCTGTGCGCTAACTAAATAAAAGTAGCAAATTCTGCTCTCTAGCTTTCATTCGCGCACACCTCCCGATACGCTTATACAGCATGTTCAAGCCCTGCCAGGCCACCGGTACGCAATGTAAATGCTACACAGTTCCACTGCATCGCGCATCATTCCCGTTTCAGGCAGGTGAACCCACGTCGCAAATTAGCTCCGAATTACAACTCATTGAATGCATAAACTAGCCGTGCTCTCGCCTGCGGCATAAGTCTTGCATAATTCTGCGAGCATACACTTGAGGAGGAGCTGAGGTTGTGCCGGACCGTGATCTTCTCCAATTTATCGCATTAGCCCTTGTAATATTAGGGTGAAGCAAACCGCTCTACCCTCCTGAACGCAAAAGGCGGCGAATGCCATTGATGAGCGCGTTTCGCAATAATTTTGCTCCAATGGCAATTTCCAACTTTTCCCTTATCCGCCCCACTGGTTGCCATAACGCTTGATCGTTTATATGGAGGGTGTCCGAACTATCATGTCCGAAGATTTAAATATAAGCAAATGCCACGGAGCTGGACAGAACCAACGTAATGTTTGCCGTCGCTTGGAGATACTCAGGTTATATTTTGCATTCCACCTAATTAGATAATTAGTCTTAATCAATCAACTCCTCAAATATTCTTTTAGATGAAAAGTGGCAATCAGAAAATTGTAGAGCAACAAGAACATGAGCAACATGAGCAACATACAGCTTTCTGTTGCATAATACGGGCTACATAAAAGTGTTTTTCCGAGTACGAAAGAAGCCCGCGAATACACGCGAAGTGCCTCGAGCGGCCAGGCGTGGGGCTATATACATATGCAGCATAAAGTGCTTATAAAGTGCTCTGGGGGTTGTACGGTGTGCAGCACAAGTACTTGAATCACATGAAGAATAAGAGGGTCGGAGGGGATACATTTTTGTTAGTTACAACCATAGGTCAGCAAACTCACTGATGAGTGGACTCACTCAGATCGACCCATTAGCGTTAGTCTGAGTGAACTCTACTGACTAGAATTTTGGTAAGTCCCAGTTCGAGTAAGCCGTAAACAAAAAAAAATTTATTCTGTGAGTGAGTCTGAGTGAGTTGCATTTTCTTCGGCTGACCTATGGTTACGACCATACGAAGAAACAGACAATGAAGCTAGAGAAATCATAGCAGAAGTAAACTGTTATGCTTAACTGCAATGTAGAATCCATAAGGCAAGGGGAAATGAAAGTAGATGAACAGGTTACTTGATGCAGGTGGGAGCCGAAGTCAGGTCTCCCGTATTGTGCGCGCGGTGCTTCACCAATTGAGCTACCGCAGCGGCCATCCTCCCGCCCATTTTCTCGGGCATTCATTTTCTCGGGGGCTTACTCTTTGCGCTGGTCCTGTTAGTCCGTGGTCACCAAATATGTCGTGAAGAACGACGGGGCGCACATGTAGACCTCGATAGGCCGCCGGAGACGCCAGACAGTACACGTCCACAGTGCGTCAGGAATCGGGTTTAATCAGCCGAACACTGGCCAATGATAGCGAATGCTGGACGGAACACCGGCGCTTGTGAGGATGCGAGCGTCCACAACTAATTTGAGATTGCTGCTGTCGCTATACTCGCAGGGAACTTTCGTGGCAAAGAAGGGAAAGCTACGGAGGCGTAGCTTCTCTGCGTGCGTTACAGGGTTGCTGCGCCAAGTATTGCGGCGGCGCTTCACAGCGCTTTTGGTTTCTTGGTGCAGATACTGTAAGTGGGGAGGAGGGGGAATCAGCGTGGCTTACACGCATTACTGTTTAGCATTTGCCCGAACGCGGAAGAGGAATGCACAAAACATAAGTCAAATCTAACCTTCAGTGATCTATCTCTTTTTGTTATTATAGCTCTTGTAGATAAGATGTCCGTCTTCATTGCCCCAATTCAATGTAACGCGGAAAGAATGTGGACATTGTATATGGGGAGGGGGGGGGCTCTACTTGGGCGCGCTTTCCCTCCCTAGCTTTTTGCCACAGAAAGTTGTCCGCGAGTATACATTGCTGTCTCAGCTGCACACGTAGCAACGCGCCTACCACTGGCATGTCGCTTAAGCGTCGCTTGCTTAAGCGACGCTTAAGCAAGCGACGAGTCAGCGGCGAGTCAGTGACCTGCACAAACAGTGTAAATGCACACTGTCACGCACCGTTATTGCGAAGTAGAAAAAGGTACTGAAGGCCGTACACGTACATAGGGAATGTTTTGCAACATAAATCGAGACTCGAAGGCTACTCTTGGCCATACGATTCGGATCAAATTTCTTGTGCTTTTGTAGATGCCACCATGCAGTTTTCACAACTGCAACACCAATGAACTAACTTTTTTTTATTCAGATCTAGAAACATAGAAAGGCAGACGACGGGCGTTTACATATTATAAGGCTATATGTCAGTCTAATCGTGGCCATTGTGAAAGTGAGGCTGACCGACACGAATCTGCGGGCGCGCTGAGCAACGTACTAAATATTGATTCTCAAAGAAATCGTTCGGTATAGGGAGCTATAAAGATAAATCTGCACGTAATTTTACATGTTTTAGTAGATGACATGAGATGATCATTCATTTATTTATTTAATTATTTATTTATTTATTTATTTATTTATTTATTTATTTATTTATTTATTTATTTATTTATTTATTTATTTATTTATTTATTTATTTACTTATTTATTTACTTTTCTTTCTCTCTCAGACAAAGTAAGAGAAGAATAAAGCAATATTCAGAGTGGTTAACCAGAGGGGAATATCCGGTTTTCTGCCTTGCATTGGAGAAGGGGGAAAAGGCGGGATAAACAGTACAAATGATGAGGGAAAATACACCCTCAGGGTGAGTGCAAGACAAACGTGATAAAAACAAAACAATCACGCTGAAGTGATCTAGTCGTTAGCGAAGGCCAGCTGTCGAATGAAGCGCACCATCTTTTATGTTGAATCGGTTTTGTGGTGCCTTTCTTCCGTCCACGAAAAGATGTTAGCTTGAGGAGCGTTTCTCTACACGAGGGATGCCAGCACTGCACTCAGTGTATCGAGCACGTGCATAGCACATTGAGCAAACGTAGCGTGCTGGTTGGCTAAAAGCTCACGGATAACGTCCATTAATGCGTGCAGAAGGAATATAACTTACCGATATGGAACTGGCATCTCGTTACATGGAGTACTGTGCGCCAGAATAGGGGCAGAACGCTGCAACTCCTTGACAACGGATACGTAGCATCACGCTGCCCTTAGCTTCACTTTCATCTTCTCTGGATTCGGTGTCCAAAATGCAATTTAAGAATGTCGTCTTTAGTCACTGATTCAATAGCTCTATGTCTGTTCGTGGCGTAATATTCATTAATTGTTCCTGCGTTATGTACGGCACGTACAAACGAGGACGGCAAGAACACCGACAAGGAAGGGGAGCCCAAACCCAAAACGAAGACATCGTCTAAGCACGTAGTATGGTAAAACTTCAGCTTTATACTCGTGCTCTCATATGTTGAGGCGCTGAACTAGTGCCAGTGTATCTCTCGCGCCTATTGCTAGCGACACAGGGTGATCATGTTTAAGTTTTAAGGAATTCTTGTCCCTGAGCTGAATTACTCGAAGAGGCGGACATTTCTGGCACGAAAAATCGAAACACATCTTCAACTAAATAACCGAAACTCGCTAAATCACTTCTTAATTAATTAGTACAGCACATATTGTAATATAAGATTTGTAGTCGGTGAGCTTGGAAGACGTATGCACTTGAAATGAATTTCCAAGATAACACCAGTTTCAAGATATTATTTCCCAAAGTGTGGGACGAAATACATGGGCGTTACAGTTACTCTTGTGCTTCAATGCGTAAAAGAGCGTTTTCTTGAAAAAGTAAGCGGCACAACAGTGCATTTTTACGGCGACTTTGACGGCACATATCTCCAAACTGGCGTCATTCTGAATATTCTAAGCGGCTGCGCCTTGCAAACTTATCGGCTACAATTCGTAAATTACAACACGTGCCGTAAAGTAATTAATTAAACATATGACTAGGGAATTTTCATAGTTGGTCTACTGTGTGCTTCGCTTTGTGGTGCAAGTAATGTCCGCCTTTTTGAATATTCCAGCTCAAGGGCTAGAATTATGTTATCTGCAACAGGCGATCCGCAAAAATTCTGTAACACTTAAATATCATCACGCGGTCTATGGTTCACACGCGATGATGCACCGAACATGACAATAGGTGGCCGCTCGTTTTCTCCAACAGAATGCGCATCGCGAGTTGTCGTGCATGCGCTGGTGTAGTACAATGCGACACTCCTCGCCTCGATTTACGCAGCGCGACTTTGACACTCCGGCTACTCGGCCGGTATGTGCAGTGACTTCGCGCAAATGGCATCACCATGAAAAGATGACCAACTTCCATAGACAACTCTCATTCTTCTCGAGTAGCATCCTCGGGGTGCGTAACTAAACTGCCAACTTGATCTCGTTTTCTTTATTTCTTCTTTTTGCAGTCGCAAAAGCCGCCTCATTCTGGAAACAGCCTCGACAACTCACCTCCCTCCCTGCGCCTCAACTACACAGCGACTGCCATAAACCCAGGCGTAAAGGGAGACAGAAAGCAGAGAGATGTAAAAAAAAAAGTGGGGGAGGCCGACGATGGATCATTTGCATAAGTATGCAGAGCCCCAGAAGAGCTTAGCGCGTTATAATGGCCGAACACGGTAACCTGATGACAGAAACTCTCGGAAACGTGTCTATTTTTTCACTCGTTTCCCTGGCACAATTTCTAAACCTACTTTCTTCTGCTACGCAGTCCACTTAACGGAGATAGTGCTGCAGAAGAAAACAGTGGAGAAAACCACAGCCAAGGCTATGACGCCTGTGTAAGCCTATCTAGAGTGCACGTTCTCGGGCACTGCGCAGACGGCGACAGTGCCCTGGCGACTACCAACTCTGGGTGAGAATAGCAGAGCTGCCCGGTTTTATTCGGAAACGCATTGTTGAAGCTAATTTCTTATTTCGAATTGCATAGGCCCACGAAGTAAACATTACACATTAGAACCTGCAAGTGGGAGGCAATGCATTATATCATTCACCTATTCACAAACTATTAGCAGATTCAGCCGATAAGCTCACATTCTTTGCCACATGCTCTACGCGCATACTAAAGTCGTGATGATTCTTTCCGTTATCGCTATAAGCAAATCAGAAGTAAAACCAATTGTACGTGCTCCCAGTTGGGTGAGCGACCGGTGTGCGCTGTTCGTTCTTACGCTACATCATGAAACAAAGCAAAATACTGATCAAATCGCACCCTAATAACACAGTCGCATCAAGCAAAATTTATTAGGATAATCAATTCTAAAAAATTAATCTTTTAAGGAGCGAGAGCAACGGGCAGTTGTTTCATTAGGAATTGAGAGGATGTCGCCATCACCAGAAAAAAGCAAAGAAAGGCAACATGACAATATGGAGGAAACTACACCCTGCACAAGTACTCCGGTAGACGCCAGCAGACAGAGAGAAATAAAGAGAGGTATAGGGAGGTTAACCAGACGTCATATTCTCTTTACTACCCTGTACTGAGGATGGGCAAAATGGGAGGATAAAACACGAAGGAAAACAGAAAGTACAATACGTCAGGAGGAGCACAACTCAGGCGTGAAATAAACAACAACAAAAACAATCACCCGTTGAAATGCGTAGTTGTTGGCAACGGCAATACACTTCAAGGAAAGTGTCCCACATTTTGTGCTTACAATCGATGATGTCATTCTTGAAGCCTTCCCGTTAGACAGTTGCAAGCAGCGACGATATAATAGGAGGAGACGACTGAGACGTGCCGAAACCTTTCTGTAACAGAAATGAAAAGCTAATTTGGACATTAATTTCCCCTTGAGCTGCTTGGGGGATATCATACCAGGTGTCACATTTGACCATATCTTTTGTGGCTCTGATAATTTCACGAAACGATAAAGACTTTCTGACGCTCCTGCCGATGAGTCTATTGCAAGAATCCAACACGTTCGTATTTACTGATAGATCTACAACACAGACGAGCTCTAAGTCTGCATTTTTCCTCTCAACACATAATAAAAGTAGAAGGTACCGTTAGTAGCACAAGACGTCATCTACTCCGGCGGAACTACTTGGGATTCTCCAGGCAACTAGATGCCTTGTTGGAAGCAAAGTCAATAACAGTTGGGTAATATATTGTCACGTGGTGGTGACGCTCAATAACACAGTAGCAATACTGTGAACGACAAAACTAACTTTTTATTGGGCGAACCTGTGCCCACAAAACAGGCTACACTTATAGCACAACGATAGTGGCGAACACGCTCGGCGATCGTCGAAAATCTGATCAGCGGGTCAAGCGCGTCGGCTTTTATACAGCAGTCGTCGAATGTTCCAGACTAATCGTTCGGACCCGCGTGCCTTCCACAAAGTTCTACACGATTCGCGTCACAGGATGAAATCAGATAAAACAAGGTTCGTCGACAACAGACAGCCGGGTAGAAGCAGCGATAACTTTCCAGAAACTTCGGATACATGCAGACGCGTCCCGCGCTGTGCGATAACATTTGTTAGGCGGCGAAACGTGGTTGCCCGATAAATATAAGTACACGTGTCAATACCCCCCTCTTAAAAAAAGCATCGACCCGATGCTGCATACAAATCAAAGCAATAAAGAAAAACACCCGCAGCAAAGAAAACAAAAATAAGGAAGTTCGTCAGCGTCCGTAAAAGGGTTTCAGGCGCACCACGTGGACCACTTCAGATCGTGTGCGGCGCCGCTGTGAATGCGAAATTCCGTCTGGCACGACCTCATAGTCCAGTGCGCCAATACGTCGGATGATCTTGTAGGCTCCGAAATAGCGACGCAAAAGCTTCTCGCTCAGTCCTCGTCGGCGTATAGGGGTCCAAACCCAAACACGGTCACCGGGCTGGTACTCGACGAAGCGTCGTCGGAGGTTGTAGTGTCGGCTGTCGGTCCTCTGCTGGCTCTCGATTCGCAGGCGGGCGAGCTGTCGGGCTTCTTCGGCGCGCTGGAGGTAGCTAGCGACGTCAACATTCTCTTCGTCAGTTACGTGCGGCAGCATGGCGTCAAGCGTCGTCGTCGGGTTCCTGCCGTAAACCAGCTTAAACGGCGTGATCTGTGTTGTTTCTTGCACCGCCGTGTTGTACGCAAAGGTTACGTACGGCAGGACCGCGTCCCACGTCTTGTGTTCGACGTCGACGTACATTGCTAGCATGTCGGCGAGGGTCTTGTTCAGGCCCTCCGTGAGACCATTGGTCTGCGGATGGTAGGCAGTTGTCCTCCTGTGGCTTGTCTGGCTGTACTGCAGAATGGCTTGGGTGAGCTCTGCTGTAAAAGCCGTTCCTCTGTCGGTGATGAGGACTTCTGGGGCACCATGTCGCAGCAGGATGTTCTCGACGAAAAATTTCGCCACTTCGGCTGCGCTGCCTTTTGGTAGAGCTTTAGTTTCAGCAAAGCGGGTGAGATAGTCCGTCGCCACGGTGATCCACTTATTCCCGGATGTTGATATCGGAAACGGCCCCAACAAATCCATCCCAATCTGCTGGAATGGTCGGCGAGGAGGTTCGATCGGCTGTAGTAATCCTGCTGGCCTTGTCGGTGGTGTCTTGCGTCGTTGACAGTCTCGGCATGTCTTGACGTAACGGGCGACTTCGGCGGTCAGACGCGGCCAGTAATACCTTTCCTGTATTCTCGACAGCGTCCGGGAGAATCCGAGGTGCCCAGCGGTTGGATCGTCGTGTAGGGCGTGCAGTATTTCTGGACGCAGCGCTGACGGTACAACAAGAAGGTAGCTGGCGCGGACTGGTGAGAAGTTCTTCTTCACGAGCAGGTTGTTTTGTAGCGTGAACGACGACAACCCGCGCTTAAATGCCCTAGGGACAACGTCGGTGTTCCCTTCCAAATACTCGACGAGGCCTTTTAGCTCCGGGTCTGCTCGTTGCTGTTTAGTGAAGTCTTCCGCGCTTATTATCCCAAGGAAGGCGTCGTCGTCCTCGTCGTCTTGCGGCGGGGGATCGATGGGGGCGCGCGATAAGCAGTCGGCGTCGGAGTGTTTTCTTCCGGACTTGTATATTACCGTGACGTCATATTCTTGTAGTCTGAGGCTCCACCGCACCAGCCGTCCTGAAGGGTCCTTTAAGTTAGCTAGCCAACACAATGCGTGATGGTCACTGACGACTTTGAATGGCCTGCCATAGAGGTAAGGGCGGAATTTAGCTATAGCCCAAATGATGGCAAGGCATTCCTTTTCAGTCGTAGAATAGTTGCTTTCCGCTTTTGACTGCGACCGGCTAGCATACGGCATACGATATCACCCTTTCAAGTCCTTCTTTCCTCTGGACTAGGACGGCACCGAGGCCTAGGCTACTGGCGTCAGTGTGGATTTCGGTATCGGCGTCCTCGTCGAAGTGTGCAAGTACCGGCGGCGACTGCATGCATCGTTTGAGTTCTTGAAATGCCTTGGCCTGCGGCGTTTCCCACTTGAACGCGACATCACATTTTGTTAGATGTGTTAGCGGCTCCGCGATGCGTGAGAAGTCCTTGACAAAGCGCCTATAGTAGGCACACATGCCAAGGAATCTGCGCAGTGCCTTCTTGTCGGTTGGCTGCGGGAACTTTCCGATGGCAGCTGTCTTCTGTGGGTCGTGGCGTACCCCTGATTTGCTGATCACGTGGCCTAGGAACAAAAGCTCATCGTAAGCGAAGCGGCACTTTTCCGGCTTCAGAGTGAGCCCTGATGACTTGATCGCTTCTAACACTGTCGCAAGCCGCCTAAGGTGATCGTCGAAATTTCCGGCGAAGACAACGACGTCATCTAGGTAAACAAGGCACGTCTGCCACTTCAGTCCGGCTAACACCGTGTCCATGACGCGCTGAAACGTTGCAGGCGCCGAGCACAGTCCGAATGGCATGACCTTGAACTCGTAGAGGCCGTCTGGCGTGATGAAGGCAGTCTTTTCGCGATCTCTCTCGTCGACTTCTATTTGCCAGTAGCCAGACTTGAGGTCCATCGACGAGAAGTATTTAGCGCTGCAGAGCCGATCCAATGCGTCGTCTATCCGTGGAAGGGGGTACACATCCTTCTTCGTGATCTTGTTCAGTCGACGATAATCGACGCAGAAGCGTAGGGTTCCGTCCTTTTTCTTTACCAGGACTACAGGAGTGGCCCACGGGCTTTTCGACGGCTGGATGATGTCGTCGCGCAGCATTTCGTCGACTTGTTGCCTAATAGCTTCACGTTCTCGCGTCGAAACTCGGTAAGGGCTCTGGCGGAGTGGTCGAGCGCTCTCTTCGGTTATTATGCGATGCTTTGCAACTGGTGTTTGTCGAATCCTCGATGACGTCGAAAAGCAGTCTTTGTATCGTCGGAGAAGACTTCTGATCTGTTGCTGCTTACTCATAGGAAGACTTGGATTCACGTCGAAGTCTGGGTCGGGGACAATGCTCATCGGGGTAGATGCGGCTGAATCCGAGAGGACAAAGGCATTGCAGGTTTCCACAATTTTCTTGATGTATGCGATTGTCGTGCCCTTGTTGATGTGCTTGAACTCTTGGCTGAAGTTGGTTAGCATAACTTCCACTTGCCCTCCGTGGAGTCGAGCGATCCCTCTTGCGACGCAAATTTCACGGTCGAGCAGTAGATGTTGGTCGCCCTCGATGACGCCTTCTACGTCAGCGGGTGTTTCGGTGCCGACGGAAATAATAATGCTGGCGCGCGGCGGGATGCTCACTTGATCTTCGAGCACACTCAAGGCGTGCTGACTACGACAGCTCTCCGGCGGTATCGCTTGATCTTGTGACAGCGTTATCGATTTCGACTTCAGGTCGATGACTGCGCCATGTTGATTCAGGAAGTCCACGCCGAGAATGACGTCTCGTGAACACTGTTGGAGGACAACGAAGGTGGCAGGGTAAGTCCGGTCATGAACGGTAATTCTTGCCGTGCAGATCCCAGTCGGCGTAATCAGGTGTCCTCCAGCGGTCCGAATTTGGGGGCCCTCCCATGCAGTCTTAACCTTCTTCAACTGGGCGGCGATGTGTCCACTCATTACGGAGTAATCGGCCCCTGTGTCGACTAAGGCAGTGACTGCGTGGCCGTCGAGAAGTACGTCGAGGTCGGTGGTTCTTTGTCTGGCGTTGCAGTTGGGTCTTGGCGTCGGATCACGGCTGCGTCGTGTTGAACTGAAGCTGGAACGTCGCGTCGTCAAGCCGTCTTTCGTCGGTGTAGTCTTGGGTTCCTGACTTCGTCGGGACGGCGGCGTGTCGTCATTAGGTCGTCGAGATGGTTTCTTTGTCGTCTTCGTCGGCGGCGGAGGATCTTCGTCAGTTCGACGAACAGCAACCGCACCTCCATCGGTTGCTGCTTTTAGTTTTCCGGATACCGGCTCGCTGACCGGCCCCGGGCTGGGCCAGTGTATGGTCGGCGCTGCGGCGACAGGTAGCGGCCTGGTGATGGCGAACGCGACGGTCGTCGAGAGCTCCACTGAGTAGCGGCGAGGTAGTCGGCGATATCGCGAGGGCGTTCACCTCGCTGCGGGCGCGTAGCATTGACGGCGAAACCTCGCAGTCCTATCTCCCGGTATGGGCATCGGCGATACACATGGCCGGCTTCTCCGCAATGATAGCAGAGCGGACGGTGGTCAGGGGCGCGCCAAATGTCCGTCTTCCTCGTGTAGGTGCGCTGGGCGACGGGGGGGCGTGCTGGCGGCGGCGGCGGCGGCGGCGGACGACGGAATTGCGTCGTTGCAGGGCCCTGGCGTGGTCGCGGAAGGGGACCTTGACGGCGTGCGATGGCGGCGTAGGTCATCGCTTCTGACTGGGGCTGCGGTAATTGAGGTTGCACCTCAGGAACCCCAAGCGATCGCTGAACCTCATCTTTCACGATGTCAGCGATCGAAGCTACTTGAGGCTGCGACGAAGGCAGGACCTTGCGCAGTTCTTCGCGCACAATGGCCCTGATGGTCTCCTGAAGGTCGTCCGAACCCAGTCCTTGGATGGCATACTGCGGCGTGTGCCCCTGGCGGTTATATTGCCGGGTGCGCATCTCCAGAGTTTTCTCGATCATCGATGCCTCTGCAGAAAACTCAGCCAGTCTTCGGTGGGTTACGAATAAGTCCGGCAAAAAGGTCTTGCTTGACGCCGCGCATCAGGAAGCGAACTTTTTTCTCCTCCGACATTTCCGGGTCGGCGTGCCGGAAAAGACGGGCCATCTCCTCCGTGAAGATCGCGATCGTCTCGTTGGGCAGCTGCACTCTGGGTTCTAGTAGAGCTTGGGCTCGCTCTTTTCGCACGACGCTTGTAAACGTGCGCAAGAAGCCGCTTCGGAACAGGTCCCACGTCGTTAAGGTGGCTTCCCGATTTTCGAACCACGTCCTGGCGGCGTCTTCCAATGCGAAATAGACATGCCGCAGCTTGTCGTCGCTGTCCCAACTGTTAAACTTAGCGACCCTCTCATACGTCTCCAGCCAGCTTTCCGGGTCCTCAAATGTGGAACCGCGGAACGTCGGTGGCTCCCTGGGCTGCTGCAGAACTATTGGGGCTGCTCCAGCTGCCATTGGGGCTGTCTTCTTGGTCGTCTCCGGACGAACTTCTCTGACGCTCTTCTTGGTCGTCTCTGGTAGAATTCCGTGTTCCGGGGGCAGCTGCTGTAGCCGGCGGCTTGCTCGATGTTCTGGGACGGCGCTGGTGTTGTCTTTGCGGTCCGGGCTTGAATTACGGCTTATCGGGGGCGTCCGGTACATGAACGTAAAGCATCTCCACCAGATGTCACGTGGTGGTGACGTTCAATAACACAGTAGCAATACTGTGAACGACAAAACTAACTTTTTATTGGGCGAACCTGTGCCCACAAAACAGGCTACACTTATAGCACAGCGATAGTGGCGAACACGCTCGGCGATCGTAGAAAATCTGATCAGCGGGTCAAGCGCGTCGGCTTTTATACAGCAGTCGTCGAATGTTCCAGACTAATCGTTCGGACCCGCGTGCCTTCCACAAAGTTCTACACGATTCGCGACACAGGATGAAATCAGATAAAACAAGGTTCGTCGACAACAGACAGCCGGGTAGAAGCAACAATAACTTTCCAGAAACTTCGGATACATGCAGACGCGTCCCGCGCTGTGCGATAACATTTGTTATGCGGCGAAACGTGGTTGCCCGATAAATATAAGTACACGTGTCAATATTACGACTAAAATACAGCACTGCATTCATTGACTGAATACTGCTTTTATGCCGATTCCGGCTCGCTACCATATGCGGTCGCAAAGAATCCCTTCGTATTCCGTTCACAGAGTTCATTTTCAGCGCATTCTCAGTCTTATTTGTAAAACTGGAAACCAGGTAGCCGACTGAATTGCGGCTGATGGGTAGTTGCAATTTCACAACTTTGTATTCGCATAGCTGGCTCCAATGCATTTTACGTTCCCATCTGTGTGCACTTTAAAACAAGAGCATCATTTGTGAAGGGAATTATTATTATTATTATTATTATTATTATTATTACGTCAAATATAAATGCATTTAAATTAGGGCACTTGGTTTCGCGGAGAAAAAGCAAGAAACAGACCAAAATTATGTCATTTCGTACCCTGCCAGTTCCAAGTCAGTGTTTTATCCTTATGGTTCCAGCAGGCGTCTAGCAAAGTTCGATTTAGAGTCGCGTACAGTCCGTCCCATAGTTACGGGGTGGGTGGACGACGAATGCCAAACCTGTCGCACCCATAAATTTGCATACCACAGGATCGGTATCACAAGGTTTCGACATTTATTCGTGTTCCACGAATAAATGTCGGCATCTCCAAAAGCGAAGGCCAGTATGAGTTGGTCTCAGTGCACCCGCTCTTTCCCCTTTCCACCGTAAACTGACGAACGTATCGAAGACTGCAGTGTAACATAGTCTACTGTGCACTTCCACCCTTCCCCGCGAACTTGAGAAGCTCTCGTACATTGGTAACCATTATGCGATTGGTGCAATTTATAAAATTTCTCCACCACACGGAGTTATTCAGTTAAGAAAAAAAAGTTACATGAAGCAGCGCAGCTCGGAGACTGTATGCAGTGTCTGGTCTGACAACCTGTAAAGAGAGCTCATGTAATCGTCCTCAGAAGTGGTCCAGGGATCTTTCTAAGGCTGAAAAGCGGGCTAGTTGGTTCATTCAGTAACCCACCATCGTCGTTCGCGTCTGTCGATTGGATTTCTTTCCTAAACATTTGTACTGCTCGATATCATGGTGCGCCACTGGGACAATATGTCTGCCATACCAAATACCACCATTGTAGTGCGATGGCAAGACAACACTCTGATCATTTCACTCGCGTACATTGCGGTCAACCGCGCCGATCCTGGCCCACAACCCCATCAGAGACAGCGGCCGCAGATGACAAAGTGGTAAGCTACCCTTACATCCGAGCTTCTCCGATGGCTGCTTGATGGATGCGAAAAAAATAGAACAGCATCATCCTGCCAACACCCGAGGAAACATAACGAATTCGACATATTGCAGTAGCTGTGCATACGGGTTTTCACAAATACTGTGCACTATTTGTGGCGCCTTTTTTCAGCATGAGCCGTTCTTCTCAGTCACTGGTGTGTTTAGATATTCGTTAAAGCTTGGCGTTAGAACCCTGTGTTCATCATGCGCAGCGCTTCTGTCTAATTATTTCATTTAACGACATACCGTTTCTTGCAGTACTTTGTCCTTTGCGCTGCTTTTCAATCGTGCCCCTCTTAAAAGGACGTCTTGTTGGGCGAGTTAGTCCAGTTCATCTTGGGTACTAGGCGTGAAAACACACACGACACAAAGAAGGAGACGGGACAGAGCGCCACTTACAACTGTTTTTATTCGGAGGCACACCACACACTTATATACCCGTCTTAGACGCGAGGACGACAATCACATCAAGATTGATATGGAAGCGAACTGGTTAAATATTTCTTTTCAGCCATATATAAAGATATTGACGGGTCGCTGACGCACATGCTCTCACAGCCGCACTCTTTCCGCACAAGAGTGCGGCTGTGAGAGCTGGGGAAGATCCCCGTCGAGATGAGGTGGTGAGGCCTGTGGTGGTGCCCTATGTACACAAGATGGCCCACAATTTAAAGAAGGTTGCTAGCAGGCATGGGGTGCCGCTTGTGTTTTCAGCCCCCCGAAAGCTAGGAAGCCTTTGTTCTCGTATCGAAAAAATACAAGACGATAAAAATGGGTGCGGCACCAAGCATGCGTGACCGTTTATGATGTGCAACGAAGGCGTCGTGTACGAAACCTCCCTCTCATGCGGCCGCTCCTACATAGGGCAAACGGGGCGCTGCGTTAACGACCGAATTAGGGAACACGAGAGAAATGTAGAGCAAGATAAAGAAGGGCCAAACATTCCCAAGCACATTAAGTCCTGCCCATCACACTCTTGTGAGCCATGTTTTGGAGGGGCGCGAATTCTGGCAAAAAGTAAAGATCAAAAAGCTCGGGAAGTAATTGAAGCTTTCTTTATCGGAAAGGAAGGAAGCATGTGCGTCAGCGACCCGCCAATATTTTTACATATGGCTGAAAAGAAATATTTAACCAGTTCGCTTCCATATCAATCTTGATGTGATTGTGGTCCTTGCGTCTAAGACGGGTATATAAGTGTGTGGTGTGCCTCCGAATAAAAACAGTTGTAAATGGTGCTCTGTCCCGTTTCCTTCTTTGTGTCGTGTGTGTTTTCGCGCCTAGTACCCAAGATGAATAGTGCCCGTCTTACTCGTCGTAATTATTGTTTGTTGAGTATCTAAACGCTGTTTTACCTGTGCTATTGTGGCGCTCATTCGGGCTAACTAAAAAGAAGCGAGCTCCACGACGAATGATGACGAAAAAAAACTGCCGTATATTGCAGGAAATCCTAGACTTTTAGGTTTTTTAGGCGCTGTCGAGAAAAACGCAACAGAAGTTTTCATAAGGAGACATATGTATAGCAATGCAAGAATAGGTTACCTGTACACAATAGGCGTACTTCATAGTTCACACACAGTGGGTTAAGAAGCGGAGGATCAGCCGGGAGCTAACGTTTAGCACGAATAATTGTCTTCCCGTCGACGGAGATGTCTTTGTTGGAACATTGGCTTCTTCTGAGACATTTCTTGTTTGCTCATTTTTGATCAATTCTAGTTTCGATTTTTACATTACCAATTGTCTTGCCAACACTTACTAGGATAGTTAAAGATTGGCCGTATACCACGAGCACGAAAACAACATTTCGATGCGGGCATGCAAAACTCCTCGCACGTGTGCTGTGTATTGGGTGGATGTTAAATAATCTCGTGCTACACTCTAAATATGTTTACAGGACTAAGGGTGCTGGTTTGTTCTGTGGCTAACTCGTTTATCTTGAAGGCTATAAAGCAATTAATTGTACACGACAGCGAGCGCCAACTACAGCTGCGACAAACGAAACCATAATTGACAACTGTGTGTATTCCGACAACCTGGTTGGCCTCAAAATATGTGACACGAGACTTTGACAGCTATAGCTATTAAAGGTTTATTTCATGCAGTTTTCGGGACGTCTGTCTTAGATAGCATCATATTTTCTTGCCACAAAAGGCCACCAAAAAAAAAAGAAAACTGCATTTGTCTGCTTCACCGACTGACCTTACCACTTAAGGGTAAGAGTGTTAACGATGAGATGAACAGGCACCCTTTATACACTCTTCATGGTATTTTTGTGATGGCCAAACATATTTTGGAGTCCTCCATACAGCGTGCCCCATAATCAGACCTTTGTTTTGATGTGTAAAACCTCAAAATTTGAGTTAAATTAGACAAGCACAAAAATTATGTCAGTAATGTAAGCTATAATCCAAAACACGAAACGGAAACTGTTCCAGATTCTCCTCTCGTGAAGGCGCTTCAGTATAGCTTATGCATAACTCATTGGAATGGTTGACATTGATGCATCCGATGTCTACGGCTGCAGGGAGATCATCGAGAACCTATTGTGTAACAGTCCTGGATTCCATTTACTGGGACATTTACGATATCTAATGCATAGGGGCGACTGGACAATCTACTACTGTCCCTACAGACGTTGTTAGAACCACTTTTTTCGCCGATCGTCGACCTACAAGGCACTGGAAAAATAAAGTTGCTCTTCTTGAGGACGACTGGCTTGTGCAAATGTCTTGGACTATACGTGGTACTGTGTGCGCGTGTAGACATTCACGGCGTATTTCCTTCCTCCCACTTTCTTTTCTTTCTGTTTTTCTTTTCCCCTCTCCCAGCGTAAGTTAGCCGACAAGACGATTTCTAGTTAACCTCCCTGCCTACTCTCACCTTTGCGCCTGCCGCGGTAACCCAGTGGCTATGTCATTTCGCTGCTGAGCTTGACGTCGCGGGCTGGATCCAGGCCGTGGTGGCCGCATTGCGACGGGGACGCAATGCAAAAATATCCGTGTCCCGTGCATTGGGGGCACATTAAAGATCCCCTGAGGTCAAAATTAATCCAGAGTCCCCCCTCCCCACTACGGCATGGCTCATAAACAAATTGTGGTTTTGGGACGTAAAACCCCAGATTTTTTTTAAGTATTGCAAGCAGTTTCGAAAGGTAATTAGACAGTCGAACGTGACCTGTTGGTAATCGATTGAAAACTATTTCACCATCCGGTGAAGGCTGTTCGGAAACCAGCAGAAAATTAGTTTGGCAAACGGCAGGAATAAAGAAAATTCAACAAGAAAGCAGCAGCAGCAGCAGCAAGATTTCATTGCAGCTAGGCAGCAATGAAATCGCAGTCGCAAGTCGCAGCTGATGGTCAGATGCCGAACAACCCTTTGGGCTATTGCCCAGATTCTATGCAGTGTTCCTTAATTCGTTGCATTGTACATACTACACTAATTATCACGAGATTGTGGGATCGAATCCCGGCCATGGCGGCGGCATTTCGATGGGGGCGAAATGCGAAAACACCGTGTACTTAGATTTAGTTGCACGTTGAAAAGCCCCAGGTGGGCCAAATTTCAAGGGTCCCCCACTACGGCGTGCCTCATAATCAGATCGTGGTTTCGTCATGGGAAACTCCAAAATTTAATAAAAATTAATAAATATTACACGGATCATCGAAGAGTTGCTTCACGCGCCCACTCAAGAGGAAGCTTTAGCTCGAAGCCAACTCTGATTTTCCTGTTTTCATACGTGTAAAACGGAAAAATATTTTTATTGAACAACTGTCGGACGAACTTCAGTTAAAACTGAACAATTTTGGAGAGAAAGGTAAATTCTAGTGACTCAAGGAAGCAGAATTCTATTTAGGGCCTGAAATTCTTACGCACGATTCCCAAAATTGGCAAGCCTAAAAAAAATTGAAGCACAAAGTTTACAAATGTTTAACTAGTCACCAAAAACAGATGTCACAATTTTATGAAGTCCATCTGTTAGAGCATCTAAAGCGGAGAAACTTAATATAGGAATTTACAGCTTACGTGAAGTCATTACAATGTTTATGAGGGTTCTACAAAAGTCGTACTCGGATATTATTGGTGTACCTTAGAATGATGTATAACAAATACATTTTCTCTGCTTTGGGTGTATTGTTTTTAAGCGCAGTTCACGGAATTGCGATATCGTTTTTTTATTGTCTAGTTACAGAGTTGTGAACTTGGTACTTCAGTTTTTCTCAATTCGGCAATTTTAAAAAAATTGTAGTAATGAAAATGAGGGTTTAACTAGAACATCAGCTTCGTACAATCACCACACTTTACCGTTCTCTTTAAATGCAACAAACCAAATCAATATCGCTGGAGTGATTGCCAAGAAAAACGAATTCTCCGTTCCAATGTATTCAGACAAGAGCTCCCGAGCTAAAGCCTCCTCGTACTTGAGGCAATAGAGGAAATAGACTTTATGGGGCGCCGCTCGCCTGCTGCTGGGAGAACGACCTGCCGTGGGCCACAGCACGGTCCTAGCTCTCTCTCTCGCTCGCGCTAGGAACACCCAGTGGTCACAGCTAGCCTGACTTCGCAGGAATGAGATTGAACCTTCGACGTCGTGTACCGCTGTGTTGAGGGCCACGGCCCAGTCCAGGAACCCACTTTCCCATAACCTTCAGCGAAAAGATGCTCCACTGACAACATTTCGTTGTGCATACCGGCCCGTCCACTGTGAAGGACGCAGTTTGAATACAGATACGAGTTTGACCGGCGAGGTCTTCCTCCCTTTTAATATAACGCTGACTCTCGTATAACCGACGGCGGAGGTCGAGCAAGTCGCGAAGCCCACTGTGTCTGACGGCCATGCTGCAGGCTGCATGGAAAGCTGTAGCCTCCGGTGTTTTCCCACTGTAACTGATGTTCTTTTCCAATAATGGCATGAGAGACATGCCGCAGCTGGCGCAAACCCAATTCAGGAGAAAGCGGACATATTTACGCCGGCATCCGTAGACTGATTTCGCGGCGGCTTTCAACGTGGAAAGGAGCACGGGCACTTCTACACAAACTGAGCGCATGCGCTGTCTCGTCATCATGCGCTGTTCGTTGCGTTGAAGGAAAACCAGCTAACACAACTTCGTTGGTCTTCAGAAATGTTCGTTACGAAGGTTTTTACCATTACGCGTATAGTAATAATGGTAATTATTTTGGTGCCTTCAAATTGGTTTCTCCTGCCTTCATTCTGGAGTGGCTAGTACTTTATAGCTTAGTTTTCTTTTCTCGCCATATTTCTATGATGATCGGCCAATGTCAATTGCATGCAGATTTATTCCGCACTCCTACACCACTACGTAAAGATCGCTATGGGGCATATTTGCTGTTGAAGTTGAATATTTATTGAGTTTCAGTGTACATATAGAAGTGGGCACATTTATCATTCAGAAAAGGCCCCATAGTGAAACACCTTAGGGGCACCTCATATTGTGTTACAAACAAGAAGAAAAAAACTATTAAACTGTAAAATCAAAATATAGTATGGAAAAAGATTACTATACAAATACCAGCAGTTAACATATTACACAAACAATAATACAGTATTAATACTTAAACAAAATAATTCATTAGCACAAAACTAGAAAGGTCAGACTTATCACACAAATTAACTTATGATGAAACCTTGCAATGGGTTACAAATAAAATCACAAAGCTGATGTTTAAATGACGACACAGAAAATGCAGGCTTAATATTATGAGGCAAGGAATTCCACAATTCAATTAAAATTAAACCAACTTTGGTACCATAGTTAGTACGGATCTTGGTAGGTAAAAAATATTCTGCTGAGAAGGACGTGTAACATTTGAATTAGGAAGTTACGGAATAGGAACACATTTGAAAAGGGTATGATCTTTACTTTCTCGATAAACAAATACGTAAGCATTAAATTTCGCTAGGTTCGTAATACAAAGTGTGTTGAGCTTATGGTACAGATCAGTAACATCAGATTGATAATTACTCCTAGAAAGAATGCAGATGGCTTGATGTGGGCGTGTTGCGGGCAAAAAAGATGACAGTTATGGGTTTGTCCCCATGAAGTTATACAATAGTCTAGATGGTTATGGATAAACGCGTAGTATGCAGTAATCAAAGCACGCAAATCAAAATGCGATCTAGCCTCGAGTAGCGCCCTAATTCCGTAAGATTATTTTCTTTGTAGTTCTTGAATGTGCAAGGTTAATTTTAACCGTGAATAAGGCTCGGCGCCAGGGAACGAATTGTGGTTGGATGGATAAATAGCATGCGTGTTAATAAAAAGATGGCATAATTTGTCTGTCAATCATAGGCCTTGAATTAAAGATCGCGAACTTTGTTTTGGAAGAATTAATGAGGACTTTATTTTTAGCATACCATAGAGTGACGTCTACCAGACCTCCATTAAGGGGCGTTATAGGATTGCTTAGACAATTAGGCGAGAACGTCGGCGCATAGGACGCACGCTGTGGTTAGGCATTTGGGCAAATCAATAATATACAGTAAATACAACAGAGGAACCAGATTTTTCAGCCTTGTGAGTCGCCGAGGCCGTAGTTGGCGTTTTTGTTAAAATAAAGCGCCGAGATAGACACTAGTCGCTTCCGATCAGATAAGTAACCTTGTAAAAGCTTAAGGGGGAATTTCTTCAATGCCCTAAGAAGCAACCTTAGATAAGAGAATGTCATAATTAATTGTTTCAAAAGTTTCTGTGAAATTAACCGTACCCGAACCAGCACGGTTGCTTTTGCCATTTCTATTCTACATTTGTCGATGAACTAAACAAGGGCAAGGTTAGTTGAATAGTCATGACGGAATCTGAATTGTTTTGGATGAAACAAGTTAAATTCTTTCACATAGCTAGACAAACAAGTATGAATTAGATTTTCAATTACTTTACTAAAAGAAGGAGGAATAGAAATTGTTCTGTAATTGCAAAATTAAACATTCGGGATCTTATTTTAAACACCGCAATAACGCTGCTCCTTTTTAGCTCGTGAGGAATCACACCCCTTTCAAAAATAACATTTATTATGAAGGCAAGCACAATTGCAATAACTTCAGCAACTATTTTTATATGATTTGCTTGAATATTATCTACACCTGCGCTCGAAGGCTTAATGCTGAACGTTACACTCCAGGTTTTGCGAGGAAAAAAAATCTATTGACCACACTGACACGGATAGCAACAAAATTACTAGAGAAGGTCAACAGTGAGAGGATTGAAATCCGCTGGTTTCCTGCACATTTGGGGGTGGTGGACGGAGCTCGGAGAAACCTCAATGAGGTGGCAAATGAAGCAGCACGAGGACTTTCTGGTCGTGCTCTTCAAGACCGAGCAGCTTACACTTCACCCGGGGAACACAGGGATCGATTATTAACATATAACGAAATCACGTAGCATTATTATTTAAGCAGAAGGGAATACCCATTGCCACACGGTAAGCTTTGCAGAGCCCAAGCGGTCACATCCCGTTTGCTACAGACAAGAACATACCAAAGTCCAGATTTTATTAACAGGATCTATCCGGAGAGGAAAACTCAAACCAACTGTAATAAGTGCAATGGGATCATTACTCTTGACCACATGCTCTGGCAGTGCCCCACGGTCTTCACAGACTGTGACAAGGAACAAGAATGGCGGCGGGAAATGCTACTCAGTGAATCACTCTCTGACCAATTACGGGCAGTCCAGAAGGCCCGCGATGTGGCTGAAGGGCTCGGCTTGACAGTCCCAACATGGGAGCGGCCCGCGTCAACGTACGGTTGACCTTCAGGACCCAATAAAGTTCTCCATACCATACCATACCACACTGACCAAGTTTTTCTGGAGGAGCAGATGGAACAGGTATGGTGCACGAAAATCAGCCACTGATTGCGTTAGCGATGCCCACTGAGGAAAAATAGAGGATCGTTCATGAGTAGGATTTAGGTTCTTATTGAGAAAATAATTGATCAAGCGCCATGAAGTATTGACCAAGCGCCATAGTTCTCGACACTAAATTTGATATGTGCCGTCTGAGAGAACATACAGGGTGTCCCAGCTAACTAGAGCCAGAGTTTAAAAATATGCAAATGTCAGGTAGCTGGACAGAACAAAGGTAATGTTTGCTTGGAGATACTCAAATTATATTTTGATTTCCATTAGTCTAATTAATTAATCAACTTCTCAAATATTATAATTAGATGAAAAGTGTTGATGATCAAATTTTAAAGCGACATGAAAAACTCCCGATACAGCTTTCTGTTGCTCCACACGTGCTACATAATTTTTCTTCCGGGCGTGAAAGAGAGAGAGTATATAGTAGTAGCATAAACTTTATTTCGTCCGAGATGGAGTTTAGAGAGGAGGGGAGTGGGAGGGCCCGTCCTCTTCTGAGGTAATGAGTGCTGTTAGGTAATGGTGGGACGTGTATGTGTTTTCTTAACTCGGTGGGAATGTCCCACTTTGGTCCGAATTGGGTGTTGTATGTAATCCCGAGTGATTGGAGAATGTGTTGCCCCGTCGGAGAATGCGAGTCTCTCCAGATGCACCGAGAGAGAGAGAGAGAGAGAGACAACAAACATTTAATAATGCGAATCAGTGAGAAAAAGTTTTCTTCACCCAAGGTGGGTGGCATCCTCAGTCCAGGTAGCCATTGGCCCTTGCTGCTTCCCTGGCTTGGTTCACCAGCTTTCGCTGGTCCTCCAGGTCCGGGGCCGTCAGCATGGCCTTCCACGATTCTTGATGGTCTTCTTCTGTCGTTTTGTTTTCGGTTCTTGATTGAGCTTCTGGATTGTTGGGTTCAGGAAAATTAGGACACCCCATCACCATGTGACAAAGGGTGCCCGGCGCCCCGCAAGATAGGCAAAGGTATTAGAATTCGGTCGGGTGCATTCTATGCATTATAATGCCATGTACATAGGAGTTTGTTTGTAGACGCCGCAGAGCAACTGTCTCGTCTCTGGTTAGACAGGGACGCGGTAAGGGGTATACCCTTCTTTCAAATTTGTAATGCAGCAGGATATTCGAATATTTTTGGGGGGAATATCCTCGGACCCTGTTGCCTTTCGGAACCCTTCTGGCAGGAAAACCCGGCTTGTATGATCTTGGACTGCGGCGTGTGCTGCTACGTGCCCCGCCACTGACTCGTGGCCAGGGGTCCAAACAACGTAGGTCTCGGGAGCTTGCGTGCGTTTTGATATTTCTTACAGGATTTTCAGAGCTTTGATGAATATCATGTCTGTTCTTAAATTACGACACGCGGATTGCGAGTCGCTCAGTATTACGCCATTTTCAGTGCATGTGGAGATGGCCAGTGATATTGCCACCTCTCCGGCCGTGTCCGAGTCTCTTGAAAGTATCGTGGCAACGGCCTTCACCTTTCGTATCAATTGCGGTTACTGCGAAAGCAGGTATCCTTGGATACTTAGTCGCATCCGTGAATCTTGTGTTAGGGTCTGCAGAGAATTTCTTGTGGAGTGCTCTTGCCCGTCTTCTTTCCTCATGAAAGTTTGGATGCATATTGCGGGGTAGAGGTGCCACTAAGATTGAGTCTCGTATGTGTGTTGGGAGTCTCGATTCCTCGTCCGATTTCGCAGTTGCCTACACAACGTAACCCAGTCGAAGGAGCACGCTTCTCCCGGTGGAAGCCAATTTGAGTATTTCAATCTGACTTGTTTTGTGCGCGTCTGCGAGTTCTTCCCGCGCATTGTGCAGGCCGAGTTTGGGTAATCGTGCCGTAGGTGCTTTTTGGGGAATTCACAAGGCAGTCTTGGTAGCTTTTCTAATCATGATGTTTAGTTTCTCAATTTCTGCATTCTTCTGGGCCATATAGGGGGTGCCATACGCGATGTGGCTCGTGATGAGCGCCTGTACCATACGCAGCGTATCTTATTCTTTGAGGCTGTGTCTTTTTAATGAGATGCGACACGTGGGAGAGCGGTGTTTGAAGTTTGGGGATGGTCATGGTTCCCTACCCGTCTTGATTTATAACAAGGCAAAGTATTCGCAGCGACTCCACTAGTGATATTTGGATTCCGCTAAGTGTTACGCTCAGGTCGGGTTGCTCATAGTCTGATGGTCTCCCTCGAGTCCTCGCTTTGAGCTCTAGCAGTTCCCATTTTCGGGTGCACATTGTAATCCGCATTTAAGTAAAGTTCGATGCAATTTACTGCCTCCAGTAGCGCGTTCTGTTGTTGGCCCGTAGATGGTGCTTGTTATATCGTCTGCATAAAAGGCGTGACTGAGCCCTTCTATTTCGTTTAGTTCTTTAGGCAATTGCATCATGGTGATGTTGAAGAGCAAGTGCGAGATTACCGACCTATGAGGCGTTCCCTCGTTCGGCATCTCCAAGTTTTCGGTTCTTAGGTTGCCAATCCCAATGGTGGCCGTTCTGTCTGACAAGTAGTTTTGTCCATATCGAAACAATCACTCACCACAGCCGGTCGCCTGGAGGTCGTGGAGTACCGCCTCGTGTGCAACGTTGTCAAAGGCACCTTTGAAGTCGATTGCCGGAATGGAGTACTAGTTATGTTTTCCCAAGTAGTCTATTAGGTCTTTGAAAAAGCCCGAAAATGCACGCGAAATCGCCGCGCGACTGGCCGCTGGAGGCACTTATGTAGCACGTATTGAGAAACAGAAACCTGTACCGGGAGTTTTTCATGTCGCTGTACAATTTTCTCATTGACACTTTTCATATAATTATAATATTTGAGAAATTGATTAAATAATTACGACTAATTATCTAATTAGGCAGAATGAAAAAATAATTTGAGTATCTCCAAGCGACGGCAAACAAGATAACCCTTTTTCTGTCCAGCTACGAGGCATTTGCATATTTTTAAACTCTGAATAAAATTAGCTGAGACGCCTCTGTATACGTACTATACAGCAAGGCATCTGTATATGCAGTTTCAAAATATTATTATTCTTTCTCTAAGGGCTCCTAAGTCAGCATCGGTTAACTAATAGAGACCGACCTTATTCACATGCGATAACTGCAGAAGCATTGCTGAGGTATAACAAGGGAAAGCATGTGATACATACAAATGAAATACATCCGATTTTTTTTTTTTTTTGCTTCTTCAGCATGTACTCTTCTTGATTTAATTTGGTTTATATTAACACGTAGTAGTGGCGGTGCACAGGAAGGTACAGGTGATGCGCCATAGAGCAATAAGCTGATGCAGTTTATCGGCCACCCTATTGTGCCCGAAAAGACAGCAAAACGAAACTCGGCGGCGGTGGAAACAGCAAGTCTGAACGTCGGGCGTCGAGTCGAGGCCGTGCAGGCAGCGCGCTCACTCGTTCGTTATTTGTAACATGCCCCAAGAACCTCGGAGCACGCGCGCCAAGCTTATCTGACGGGCCCCTCTATAGGAAGTTTCAGGATGCATCACTAGCCTTACATCGCTAGCGCATCTTTGTGCTACAACAAAAACGCGATCACAAATCGGGGCCACCCGCCGTGGTTGCTCAGTGGCTATGGTGTTGGGCTGCTGAGCACGAGATCGCGGGATCGAATCCCGGCCACGGCGGCCGCATTTCGATGGGGGCGAAATGCGAAAACACCTGTGCACTTAGATTTAGGTACACGTTAAAGAACCCCAGGTGGTCGAAATTTCCGGAGTCCTCCACTACGGCGTGCCTCGTAATCAGAAAGTGGTTTTGGTACATAAAACCCCATAATTTAATTTTTTTTTAACAAATCGGCGCCGATGTTGGGCGGTCAAAAACTAAGAGGGCACGTGGCAATATTCATTCGCTATACTTTTTATTGCAAGAAAAGGACGCTCGAGATAGAATGAAAACTGGAAACTCCGAACTTCCAGTTTTTCCTTCTATCTAGCACTTGAATACCAAGAGGAGCAGTTGGATTTTACTCTTCCATACTTTTGCAAACCTCTGCAGGTTCTGCTTCGTTCTGTCTAGTAAGTGTGGAAACGACTTAAATGATAGAAGACCTCAAACAGCAACGTCTTATAGGCAACGCATAGATAAACATATAGCTAAAGAGTGGACACTCCCGTAGGGCCCTCCGGCCGAGCTACTCAACTGCCCTCAGCGCACCGAGCGGCTAATCAGACCGCTAATTTTGGACGCGCAGTTTAGCTCTGTTTTGGTTTAGGTTTCGATAGCAATGCTTTCGATTTTGGTTTACCTTTGGCTGTGGAAATGTTCAACTACGTCCCGTATAGTGGTGCGAAAGATCTTTAACATTTTATTTTTAAGCATGCCGTACATACAGATGCAATAAACTCGCGGATCGCAACATCTTAATGCTGGAAAAATCACCAAGCTGCTCGATGAACCTAAGCAAGACTGAATTACCTCATGGAGATCAGATTAACTGTATTTATTGCATTCTTTTGCCGTTTTCGGGCTGCTTTTATTAGTTACGCACAATAGGAAGCAGGGGTTCCATACAGAAAAGTAATTTTTTTTTCTTGTTTACATTCGCAATCGCACAGAAACAATACTCTACCACTCAATTGATCAAGACACATACCACAACAAGAATGTCTTAGCCATGACAAGCAACGCGTCCAGTAAAACATGCACTTCCGAGCCGGCCCAGGCGCATGCATCGCGCTTTCACAAAACGATGCCAAATGCGCATTACACTGCTGGAGCCGCGCCACATAAAACGTCTGTGTGATAGAAAACGTCTGTGTGTTACGGGTGAGCCACAGATAACAAATTATGCGCTTTAAACCGAAGGTGTTGTGGGGGACCATTAGAAAAGTACGCGTTTAAGTAATGCACATGCTCTTCTGGAAAAAACGGATGCAAGGACAAACGGGCGACTGCACGGAAAACGGGCGCCACGGCTCATATTCTATGCTATACGGGCAAAATACGCTCACCCAATATAAGAAACGTCTTGCAAGCAATGCTGAAAGAGCAAAATTATTTCTGCAGACAAAAGGAAACAACTTACATCAAAAGTGAGGCGACACGTTGAAAAGCGCGGCGGAGGGGGCGTAACCAGCATGCACATGAACGGTGCCGCATAATCGTCTCTTTGGAAACGGGACCCGATGGATGCATGATAAGCTGTCTGCCTTTGAGGCAGACAGCTTATCACTAGGTCGCCTGGCGGGTGGTCAGACCCTTACTTGCCCGGCCGCTAACGGCTCGAGTGGGCGCTCTTTCGCGTAGGTATATTTATCTACAAACAAAGTGTGCACATTAATACACGGAAGACAAATGGCGAGGGAACGAGGCTCTGCGATTCGTAGTTTTCATGTTTAATCAGGGATACGTTTACCCATTAAGTCGTGGACTGAAGTAACATCAAAGAAATTACGGGCAAAAAATATTCAGTGGCGATTTAGCGCTAAATGCCACAGAATAAATGCTCTAGGATTACGCCGCACCACTTTGAGGTCCCGGATCCATGATTTAAACCGCGTTCACCATATTGCTAAGTGTTGTTGTACAACTCATGGTAGTTCGGAGGAGACAACTGTCAGCTACGGACTTTATATATATATATATATATATATATATATATATATATGTATGTATATATATATATATATATATATATATATATATATATATATATATATATATATATATATATAGAGAGAGAGAGAGAGAGAGAGAGAGATACCTGAGAGATGAAGGGAAACCGAGAGGCTTCACTTTGTTAATCATGACCACATAAGATCACCAGACAATGAAGCCAGGGAACGCATCGAGAAAATTAACTGTGGTTGAAATTGAGATATAGAAAATAATAAAAAAAAAAAACCAAGGGGAAATGAACGTCGACGAAAGCATAACTCGCAGCCAGTGGGAGCCGAACCCACAACCACCGCAGAAGAAGAGCGTGTATTTGTATATATATATATATATAGAGAGAGAGAGTGTTGCACATAACTTGAGCTAAGAATCTCAAAAGAAAGGCGCGTCGGAAGCGAATTGAACCGAATGTATACTATTCGAAATAGCCTATAGTAACTCTGACAATTTTTTTTTGTTTTCCCCATAGCTCACTAATAGATTAAGTTTAATTAGCCAACTTTTTAATTATTGGCTGAGGACCCCAAGTATGATACGCAGGTTTGTAGTACCTTCAGAAACCACCAATCGATTTGTTTACTATACGTCTCACGTAGTCCTTTTTTGCGGGTTGCAAAGAAAGCCCACGAAAAAAACAATTGGCAGTGGCTTAGCTCGGCTACGCCAGGATATACGTAGCGAAAGCTAAGGCATAGCATGGTTAGCCTTGGTTAATCTTGATTGCAAGTCTAGCTTAGTCTGGTTGTCTAGTTATGTTGCGGTGTTTAGAGAGTCGTTCGGCAAGCTGTTCATGTTTCCTGGGCGATTCGTTTCCTTTTCACCTCGTTCAGATGTCGATTCCAGGCCTACTCCTGCTTATCAGAATTGTCGCCGTCAATACTGTCGCCTCAACTGTGGTTGCGGCGCACGCGAGGTCTCCTTTTCAACCCTCCGACATGTTATTAGGCTTGCGACGCAGCTGGCGAAGTGAACGGAGGCGAGCGCAACGACGAGGAACGCGGCGTGACGTCATACCAAACGGCGGCGGCGGTGAGCCGCGGCGCTGCCCAGTGGCGGAACACCTGTGGCTCGGTGCTACTAGTGGCGTATGCGCCGTAGTGATTAGGGAGTAAAAGAGAGAGAGAGAAATATCCGCGGCGAGGCGCGCGTTGTGACGTCATGTGCCTCCTCGGAGCACCGCCACGGCGAAATCGCAAGTTCGCGGCAAGGAAAGCTTCCGCTTTAATATGAAAAAAAAAAAAATTGGAGGACGCTTAAGCTTCCCCTTCGAGAGTGGAACGCGATAGCGTTATCGCACCGCCCACTCATTCGCTCAGCATGCTCTTGACGAGACGAAGGGGAGAAGTGGGCGAGGGGCGCGCCACCTGTCGGGGCAGCACCGTACATTGCCAGGAGGGGGTGTTCTGTGTTTGCCGCAAGATGGCTCTGCGTGTGCGCCAAGCGCAGAAGAAATGTAGCGGGAACGTACTTCGCTACTCGTTTAACAGCGACTTCTGTAATTTACATGCTCATAATTACCCATATACACCGCAGTATAACTTTCTACGGCACGTTTCTAAGGCAACACCGCATTCACTAGAGGCGCTTTTGTCGCGCTTTGAACCATCGAACTCATGGCTGAGTGGTAGCGTCTCCGTCGCACAATCCGGAGACCCTGGTTCGATTCCGACCCAGCCCATCTTGCAAGTTGTTTTTATTTATGAATTGCCCTCCGAGATTTCTCGCTCACGGCCAACGCCGCCGACGCCGACGACATCGGCTTTTCTGCGACACGAGCTCCTTAACGTTCTCGCGTTAAAAGCCACGTGACGGAGCGTTTGCGCAGTGGTATTGTGCTGCTCTGAAACGTGCGCTCGGTGAACAAGGTCGGCTGCATCGTGACCTGGCGACGAGGAAGCGGCAGGGCGTTCTTCATCTCATCAGCAGCGCACGGCCAGCAGCATGTATTTTCGTCGTCATCCGACGCGAGCCGACATTGTGCACCGAACGCACGCTTCAGAGCAGCACGATACCACTTCGCAAGCGCTCCGTCACATGGCTTTATTTTCATATTTCGCGGGCTTTGCAACCCAGAAAAATAGGACTACGCGAGACGTATTGTAAAGGAAACAACTCGATCGGTGGTGTCTGAATGCGCTCTACAAATCTGCGTATCATACTTGGGGTCATCAGCCAATAATTAAAAGGTTGGGCAATTAAACTGTACTGAAGGCACTGGGCAGTGGGCATGGTGCTGAGTGCTTGCTTCCCGTTACGATATAGCGATGACCTGTTTAAGACTACCGCTACAACCTATAACTAGTGCTGCTAGGCCAACACCCCCGTTGCATTTGGTGGAGGTGCTGGGCTTCTCTTCTACATCCTGGAACTCCGCAGTCGAATGCTACCACCAGCTGTTACAATGGATGAACCGGGACCGTCCCAGGCTGCTGCTCCCGTGCCACCCGCCATCGTCTGTGCGATCCGGCAGCGCGATCCGGCTATATTTAGCGGCACAGACGACCATGACGTGGAAAACTGGCTCGCCGAATATGACCGTGTAAGCGCGTATAATAAGTGGGACGACCGGGCCAAGCTCACAAATGTCATCTTTTACTTGACTTACGTGGCACACCTATGGTTCCGCACTCATGAAGCCGATTTTACCACCTCGTCGGCTTTCACGACAACTTTGGCAGAGGTCTTCGGCCGTGCCGCCGTTCGCAGGCTTCGCGCTGAGCAACGCTTCCGTGGTCGAGCTCAACGCCAGGAGGAGACCTTCACCAGTTATATTGAAGACGTGCTCTCGCTATGCAAGCGCGTCAACTCATCTATGGACGAAGCTGACAAGATCAAGCACGTCATGAAAGGCATCGATGACCATGCCTACCAGATGCTAGGCGAACACCCCGTTGCAAAACTTAATTCATTAGCGAGTTATGGGGAAACAAGAAATTGTCGGACATACTATAGGCTATTGCTCATAGTACGCGTTCGGTTCAATTCGCTTCCTATGCGCCTTTCATTCTTAAATTCTTGGCTCAAGTTATGTGGGCTGCTTAATGTGCTATACAGGGTGTCCCAGCTAACGTTAGCCAAGGTCTTAGAAATAACATATTGAATATAGGAGGACGTAACCAAAGGTTGCAATATATAGCTTCCTTTATACTCCTCCTATATAGAAACCAATGGGTGCTCCTCCTGCTGCGACGCAGCAGAGGGTGCTAAGAATCTCTGGTTCCGGACAGGCCGCCATTGGAATATGAACCTGGCAACGTTTAACGCTAGAACGTTATCTAGTGAGGCGAGTCTAGCAGTGCTATTGGAGGAATTAGAGGGCAGTAAAGGGGATATAATAGGGCTGAGTGAAGTTAGGAGGACGAACGAAGCATATACCGTGCTGAAAAGCGGGCACGTCCTGTGCTACCGGGCCTTAGCGGAGAGACGTGAACTAGGAGTCGGATTCCTGATTAATAAGGATATAGCTGGTAACATACAGGAATTCTATAGCATTAACGAGAGGGTGGTAGATATTGTTGTGAAACTTAAGAGGTACAAATTGAAGGTCGTACAGGTCTACGCCCCTACATCCAGTCATGATGACCAGGAAGTCGAAAGCTTCTATGAAAACATGGAATCGGTGATGGGTAAAGTAAAAAGAAAATACACTATACTGATGGGGGACATCAATGCCAGGGTAGGCAAGAAGCAGGCTGGAGACAAGTCAGTGGGGGAATATGGCATAGGCTCTAGGAATAGCAGGGGAGAGTTATTAGTGGAGTTAACAGAACATAATAATATGTGGATAATGAATACTTTCTTCCGCAAGCGGGATAGCCGAACGTGGACGTGGAGGAGCCCGAATGGCGAGACTAGAAATGAAATAGACCTTATACTCTGCGCTGACCCTGGCATCATACAAAATGTGGACGTGCTCGGCAAGGTGCGCTGCAGTGACCATAGGATGGTAAGAATTCGAATTAGCCTAGACTTGAGGAGGGAATGGAAGAAATTGGTGCATAAAAAGCAGATCAATGAGTTAGCGGTAAGAGGGAAAATAGAGGAATTCCAGATCAAGCTACAGAACCGGTATTCGGCTTTAACTCAGGAAGAAGGCCTTACTGTTGAAGCAATGAACGACAATCTTACGGGCATCATTAAGGAGTGTGCAATAGAAGTCGGTGGTAACTCCGTTAGACAGGATACCAGTAAGCTATCGCAGGAGACGAAAGAGCTGATCAAGAAACGCCAATGTATGAAAGCCTCTAACCCTACAGCTAGAATTGAACTGGCAGAACTTTCCAAGTTAATCAACAAGCGTAAGACAGCTGACATACGGAAGTATAATATGGATAGAATTGAACATGCTCTCAGGAACGGAGGAAGCCTAAAAACGGTGAAGAAGGAACTAGGAATAGGCAAGAATCAGATGTATGCGTTAAGAGACAAAGCCGGCAATATCATTACTAATATGGATGAGATAGTTCAAGTGGCTGAGGAGTTCTACAGAGATCTATACAGTACCAGTGGCACCCACGACGATAATGCAAGAGAGAATAGTCAAGATGAATTTGAAATCCCACAAGTAACGCCGGAAGAAGTAAAGAAAGCCTTGGGAGCTATGCAAAGGGGGAAGGCAGCTGGGGAGGATCAGGTAACAGTAGAGTTGTTGAAGGATGGTGGGCAGATTGGTCTAGAAAATCTGGCCACCCTGTATACGCAACGCCTCATGACCTCGAGCGTACCAGAAACTTGGAAGAACGCTAACATAATCCTAATCCATAAGAAACGGGACGCCAAAGACTTGAAGAATTATAGGCCAATCAGCTTACTGTCCGTTGCCTACAGAATATTTACGAACGTAATCGCAAACAGAATCAGGAACACGACTTCTGTCAACCAAAGGACCAGGTAGGATTCCGTAAAGGCTACTGAACAATAGACCATATTCACACTATCAATCAGCTGATAGAGAAATGTGCGGGATATAACCAACCCTTATATATAGCTTTAATTGATTACGAGAATGCGTTTGATTCAGTCGAAACCTCAGCAGTCATGGAGGCACCGCCACCGCAGCCCTCCATAAAGAAAGCAACAAAATCCAAATAAAGGCGTCAGGCAGGGAGATACGATCTCTCCAATGCTATTCACAGCGTGTTTACAGGAGGTATTCAGAGACCTGAATTGGGAAGAATTGGGGATAAGAGTTAATGGAGAATACCTTAGTAACTTGCGATTCGCTGATAATATTGCCTTGCTTAGTAACTCAGGAGACCAACCGGAATGCATGCTCACTGACCTGGAGAGGCAAAGCAGAAGGGTGGGTCTAAAAATTAATCTTCAGACAACTAAAGTAATGTTTAACAGTCTCGGAAGAGAACAGCAGTTTACGATAGGTAACGAGGCACTGGAAGTGGTTAGAGAATACATCTACTTAGGACAGGTAGTGACTGCGGATCCGGATTATGAGACTGAAATAATCAGAAGAAGAATGGGCTTGGGTGCGTTTGTCAGGCATTCTCAGATCATGAACAGCAGGTTGCCATTATCCCTCAAGAGAAAAGTTTATAACAGCTGTGTCTTACCAGTACTCACGTACGGGGCAGAAACCTGGAGGCTTACGAAAAGGGTTCTACTTAAATTGAGGACGAAGCAACGAGCTATGGAAAGAAGAATGATAGGTGTAACGTTAAGGGATAAGAAAATAGCAGATTGGGTGAGGGAACAAACGCAAGTTAATGACGTCTTAGTTGAAATCAAGAAAAGGAAATGGGCATGGGCAGGACATGTAATAAGGAGGGAAGAGAACCGATGGTCATTAAGGGTTACGGACAGGATTACAAGGGAAGGGTAGCGTAGCAGGGGGCGGCAGAAAGTTAGGTGGGCGGATGACATTAAGAAGTTTGCAGGGACAACATGGCCACAATTAGTACATGACTGGGGTAGTTGGAGAAGTATGGGAGAGGCCTTTTCCCTGCAGTAGGCGCAACCAGGCTGATTATGATGATGATGATCATGATGAACCAATGGTGTTTCGTCACCAGTGACGCACCGCACCAGGAGGAGTTTATTCATAATTGAACTATTGTAAAATATCCGAGATTAATTAAAGAACTTTTTCATTACTAGATGTTGGGCATGAATCTTGATAAAAACCTAATTGGCTTTTGAAACAACCGATTGAGCTGTTTTCAGGGCGCTATGTCTCGCATAATTATTTTTTTCGCGTTATGAAGAAAAGCCCGCCTCCTTGCATAGCCTTAATGGTGTCGCGGCTGATGTCGCGGCGTGCGGACGCGCAAACGACACCAGCGGCCGCAGCCGTTACTCGGAAGAATTAACTCGTTTCAATGCCGCCGCGCACTGCATTGGCTTCACGCTTTACGTGGATAGAGCAGCTCGCAGTTCGTGATAACCAACCTAAAATACCGATATGCCTCGCCACTTTCACGTGGCAGCCGAGCCAGACATTGAGCAGACCTAATTCTTCCGAGTAACGACTGGGACTGCTGGTGTCGCGGAGCGTGCACGCCGAACCATGAGGCTATTTTCATATTTCACGCGTTGTCTTCATAACGCGGGAAAAATATGGAGGACGCTTCATACAGGTGTCACACGGCGCACTTTTGATCGCGATCAAGCCCGATCCGGATCGAATTTTTCGATCGTGATTGGCTCCTTTGCGCAAAATGCGCGAGGGAGCCAATCGCAGTTAAGAATTTCGATGCGGATCGGCCCCGATCGCGATCAGAAGGGTACGTGTGACACCGGTATAAGCTTCGCCTTTAAGAGTGGAACGCGATAGCATTCAAAGATCCCTGACTGCTTCTCACGCTTCCCGGCAACTGCGGCGTATGTAACAGTAATGTTTACCGGGAAAAGCTCGCGGCGAAGGCTATGCAAGGAGGCGGGCTTTCTGGTCTTGCGCGGGCCGCGATGCGGCGGAGGCGAGCGCGATCTGAAAGTGTTGATTTCAAGGAAACGGGCGCAGCACTCCGTGGCTTCCGAGATATTCGAGCGCCGCCGTGCGCAAATGGCGAACGACGTGGCCGGTCTATGCATGGTAGAAACACTGGAAAAGGTGTTTGAGTTATCGCGTAACATAATTGTTTTCTCGTATACTCAAACTACAATCCGACGCTATGACGTCTGTAGGTTGTGCGAAAATCGTACTTTACAATTTTTCTACGTATTTTAGCTTCAGAAATTCAATTATTTCAGTAACTTCCTTGCGCCAAATGGAGGGCCTGGGTGTTAGTGGTTCGAAAATATTTTTGCCAAATTGATGGCCGACCCCTATGCCGGATTTTCTGCAGCGATATTCAATAACTTGAATATCGCTGGTAGGGGCTCTCATCAGGCACTAGACTTGAGACATTATTATTATTATTTTGCTTAATAATATTACTTGGTTGATTTGGCTGATTAACTTTCATGATGCCTTTTTTTCTTCTTCTTTCGTTTTCTTCTTCTTTTTTTTTTGGTCCCGTGTCATTGGGTGTTTGTGCGGTGACTCAACATCACCATCGCTAGAGCGTAACATCATCATCGCTGCAGTCGGGTGGGCGAAGAAAATATGTCGACTGCAGCTTATTCTTGCGGGAAATCTACATTATTATTCAACACGAACTTAGAAGCTGCGACGTTTCATTCATAGCTAATGCTCCTAAACAAACGGGGAAAAACAAAAAGGCAATGCACGACGGCGACCGTGAGCGCTTGATAGCGGAAATGGCAGCTTTCAATTCAGGGACAGGTCAGTGCGTCCGTTCCCCGGGCTTTCGGGTCGCACGAAGAAGGGGGAGCGAAATGCACGCCAGGTTAATTTGGTGCGAGAATCGGGAAAAAATGGCATCAGTCTGGGCGCCCCCTGGCCAATCGGGACCTCCGCCTGACGCGACGATAAAGCGGCCGGGTGAATGGAAGGCGCAGTGGGAAAAGGAGTAGAGCGTGACTCGAGGCGCTGTGAGCCGCCACGACGTTGGAGGGGGAAACATTTTCGAGTGCGCGGCCTCGGAAGAGGCCTCTCATTTGTGGCAGGGGCGGATGGGCTGGAGGTAATGAGCCATTCTGGAACGCCGCGATTAGCGCTTTTCTAATGGACGCAGCCGGCGCTGAATGCCGAAGCGCTCTCTGAAAGTGACAAGCTCTTCAAGAAGACCGCCGTCTCGGCGACGCAATCTACCGAACGACCGGGGCCCGCGAGCGCTCTGCCGCCTACGCAATTGCACTGCCGCCCTCGCCACTGGGCGCTCCGTTGTCCGCGTGTCAACAGGCACGGTCGGCGGGACGCCGTCGAGCGGTTAACCACCGCCAACGCCTCCGCCTCATGCCCTTCCCAGCATCCTCTCCCTTTCCTCGTCCCCCCCTTGATGCGCCCGCGCGTCACACGCCCGCTGGTCCTACTTAATCCGTGTAGTTTTCTGTTTTCACCCGTCAAGGCTCGACTCGCGAACGCTATACGAAACGCTCGACACTGGAAGCCAGTCCGACCACAAATTCGTTTTGCTGACGCTTTATAGATGGTTTGTTTGCTTTCGCCGCTTTGGAGCCAGCTTTAACTGAGCAATTCGCACACGAATAGCGACCTCTCTATAATGTTCGTCTTTGATATCACTTTTCTTTTTCTTGAAGCATTGCCAGGATTGTGGGCGCAATCCACTGCCTTTCCGTTCCGAAAGGCTTATTTAATTGTTTATAACTGTTAGTCTTTATTGTCTTTTACAACAACAACGGCAAAACGAAGAAGTAAAATGGTTGCCTCGGTCGCACGTTATTATATATGTAAGCAATCCCAGAGGTCTAGAAACGATGCCGAAATCCGAATACAGCAGACGCAATTTTGCCATCTGAGTTGATGTTAAAAAGAAGTTCAGCCTAACGTCACTGGTTGATGAGTTGAGCGTCGATACGGAACGATTTGTGAGCATCTCAGGAGTTGTACTTTATTTTATTGCCCCCAAAATTAAAGTGCGAATGGATAAAAGACAGGGTGGATTGCGAAGATTGCACTTTTTCCTCAACAGGAAACTAACCAACTTGACACAAATAAAGTAGAGACAGTGTTTAAATCGTTTTGCAGCCACTGGAACAAAAAATTATGCCCAATGTCGTAAGCTCCCACTGTTGCCCGGTCAGTGGCGTTTGGTCTTTGACCTTTCCATGAATGAGAAGTTGAGACAATCAAAATTACTTCGCACTGTACGCCAGATCGCGGCATTGTTTCTTTCGCCACCCTTTGCCCTAACGGGTGCCATGCGTACGCTACCTTACGCAGGCACGTTGTTTCACCGCGAAAGCCAGGCTCGGTGCCCCGATCGTTGCGTGACCCGAGTTCGTGTCCGGAAACCATCAAGTGCGGCTGGCGCAACACGCAAAAAAACAAATTTTTCGTCCTCTGCTTGGGTTGTTTTGAACATATAGCATTTGCCTTCTGCTTACTTTGAGCAGGTAACTTCGATCTTTCATTAGAAGACGAAAGGCTACTCAAGAACCCAGGTGGATTATGCCGCAAGCGTACGGGCAAAAATTTGCTCTCGCGCGCGGAAGTCGACTTGAATGAGTCCACGGGAAACCTCTCTTCGACAGCATGAATATGTTTGCGAGAGATACTTAAGCATGCGTGGTTGCCAGAATAGCCAGGGTGGCCTAAAGGACTGGCAATAACGTCTTTTGTGCTGCGTAGAAGAAAAAGAAATAAAAGAAGCGTATTCATAGAATGCAAAATAAAAAAAAAGAGTGAAGCTATAAACTGCCCAATATAAGTCATATAATAGCGCATTTACTCGTGTAAGGCCCGCGCTTCTTTTGTTCTGATTTTTTATAGGGTGCAGGTCTTACACAATGCAGTTTTATCAGTACTCAGTGAAACATCGAACTGTGCCCGACTGCTATGTAAATGAGGCAACCACTGGATGCCGACTATAAGCACGTTCCCCCACCTATCGATTTTTCGGACATGGACAATGCGATCTGTGTTGGACAATGCGATATGGCCGGTCCTAAAAATCAATTGCGATCGTAAAATCAATTTTGTTGTTTTTGGAGTGCCAGCACAGCGCACATTTGCTGAAAGACTTTTCTCAGTATTGTGCTCCCTCAAAATAAAATTCACTTGATATTTCGTGATGTCCGAGGCCCACACGGGCGTGTTTCGCGTTCACCGACCGTGCAGCCCGA
This sequence comes from Dermacentor andersoni, assembly GCF_023375885.2. NCBI lineage: Eukaryota > Metazoa > Arthropoda > Arachnida > Ixodida > Ixodidae > Dermacentor > Dermacentor andersoni. Next base: position 168,539,628 of record NC_092814.1, on the reverse strand, counting down.
TGTGAGTAGCGGGCCGCCGTGAAGTGCAGATACCACACACGCAGCCTTGACTGAGTGACAGCGTCAGTTTAGGTTGTGCTGCGCAAAATCTGTTTGGAACTTTATCGGCGTTATGCCCACGGGGAGAACTTGCGTCGTTCCGTTTAATAAGCGCGCACGCGTACTTGGTAGGCATTCGCGATAGTTGCCGGCCAATAGAAAAGAACCAAACTCCACTTCACGCACGTGGCCGTTAGTGCAGCCCGTGCAGGTGATCTCACGCCCGATCGCCTGTCCTACTGGCACGAACATTTCAAAGGACAAACTTCCCGCAACGACTTGCCGCCCGCCCCATCCGTCACTTAGGCCTAACCAGCGTAGCTTGGTTGGAGTGTGCGACCAAAGTTGAGATTTGGTCCCACCTCGGTTACTGTGGCGCATTTCCGGTGCTTACTGGTGATAATGCAATCATAAGCAAGACAACTAGCGTCATCTAGCGAAAATTAACCACCACGCGGGTTTGCACGAACCAATCAGAGAATATTTTTCAGTGCAGGCCTTACACGAGGGCGGGCCTTACTTGAGTAAATACGGTATGTAGAACATATGGTATGAAGGAAGGCTACGATGAACAAGTTCTTGGTTACCTTAGGCCGAAAGAATAGAGAAGGACCGACGAGGGTGGGCTTTACACGGCGTATAAGATGTCCGAAATAGGCGATGATAGAACGACAGCTCTCATCGTTTTTAACGCGAAGCTTTCATTTTGAGCCCTCCTGGACTTTCCTTACCGTGGCTGCTGAGTGCTGCTTCTGTCGTGCCGAACAGCTCATACTTAAAAAAAAAATGGAGAAAAAAGAGAGTGAAAAGGAACTCGTGCAGATCCAACACACATGTTGGGATCTATGCGAGACGAGGCTTAAACAAAGAGGTTAATTACATGGTTTACAGCTAACGGTGATGATTTGATGAGGACAGGTGTATGCACAGAAGATACCACATATATTGAGCAGCGTTTAGAGATTTTGTACCTCTTGTGTCAGAGTGGCACAGACCCATTCTGAAGGGCTGGCCAAGAATGGGCACATACCCAGGGACACATACTGAATGGCTAAATAAAAGAATTTGTTAAACATGATCATCCATCCCCTTAACAGATTGGCGTTCTTTAGAGATATCTGTTAACCACATTACATCTTCACGTTTTATATAGGAATCGTACAAGACTGGGACATCGCCATTCTATAAGATTCGCCAAGAACCCCGTGGCACATCCTGAGTGACTCAATAAAAACAAATCAAAGACTCTATTAAATATAATTCACCATTCTATAAGAGACGGTGCTTTAGAGATGACTGTGAGCCGACATTATATGTGCAGGTTTTAAGCGGGCAGTCATATGTTTGTTGCGCAGAACCGAGTAGGAAATACTCAGAATACAAGGTGTATGTAATCATATCATAAGATACCAACAAACAAACAAAGACACCAAGGACAACACAAGGGAAAATACTTGTACTTAATAACTGAATTAGAGAGAGAGAGAGAGAGAGAGAAGGGAAGACAGAAAGGCAGGGAGGTTAACCAGACTGAGTCCAGTTTGCTACCCTACACGTGGGGAGGGGAATGGGGAGTGAAAGAGGGAGAGAGAGAACTTAGGTGTAGGATGTCTACAGTCTGGCACTCAAGTCTGTTGCCCTCAGGTAGCGAAAAAGCGCTCGAACTGCTTTCTGGGCCAATGAACTATGAGGCCAGGCCCCCGAGATCTTCGCTTCCGTAAATGGCCTGTCATCCAGTCTATTTAAGGCACACTGGAGAGTCTCGCGTTGATTATCGAAGCGAGAACAGTGGCACAGAAGGTGACTGATGGTCTCTTCACACTTGCACTTAGCGCACATTGGTGAATCCGCCATTCCAATACGATAGCTGTAGGAGTTGGTGAATGCTACTCCTACCCACAGCCGACACAGCAGTGTTGCGTCACGTCGTGGAAGGTTCGCTGGTAATGTAAGTTTCAGTGATGGGTCGAGGCTGTGTAAACGACACTTAGAGTTCTGGGGTGTATGCCAGCAACCTAACGTGATTGTATGAGCGAGACTGCGAAGCTCTCTTGCAGCGTCGACTCTGGATAAAGGTATAAGGAGTGTCGGTGAGCCAGCCTGGGCACGTCGGGCAGCGTTATCGGCGAGGTGATTACCAACGATGCCACAATGTCCCGGCAGCCACTGAAATATGATATTATGTCCTCTTTCAGAAGCGCAATGGCAGGTTTCGTGGATTTGTGACACCAGCTGTTCATAATTGCCACGTCGTAAACTTCTCAAGCTCTGGAGGGCTGCTTTCGAGTCACAAAATATTGCCCATTTGTTGGGCGGTTCTTTTTCAATGTATTCGACAGCAGCGCGAAGAGCGGCCAGTTCAGAGCCTGTAGATGTCGTTACGTGTGATGTCTTAAACTTGATCACGACCGATTGAGATGGTAGAACAACGGCGCCCGCAGAATTTTCCGAAACGGAACCATCCGTGTAAACATGAATTCGGTTAGAGTATGAACAATGCAGAAGTTCCAATGTGATCTGCTTGAGAGCCGCGGTGGTCAGGCTAGCTTTCTTCACTATTCCTGGAACAGCAAGGTACACAGGAGGCTTCTTCAAGCACCACATAGGGGATGGCGTTCTTGTTGCGGGTGAGTGTATCAAAGAGAAAGAGTGCCGGTTAGCCGCAATTGATCTGGAGAACGCTGCCCTGGGTCTTTTCTCAGGCAATCGAGCGAGATGGTGGTCAGGGACTCTGGATATATGGCGAACATGCACCCGGAGCGCGTCGATATCTATATAGGTCCTTATTGGGTGGTCTCTCGCGGTGGCAATTGTTGCCATGGTTGAAGCATTTCGAGGTAGCCCCAGACATGTTCGAAGGGCTTGGCCTTGAATGCTCTGTAGGACATGGATGTTAGTTTTGTTAGCATTGGACAGCACTGGTGTGCTGTATCGCAAGTATCCTAGTAAGAGCGTCCTGTATAGTTGAAGCATAGATGCCACGGATGTGCCCCACGTTTTACCGGCAAGAAACCTTAGTATATGGGAGATAGAAGTAAGCCTCTTCTTCAAATATGTGATGTGGGGGCTCCATGAAAGGTCTCTGTCTATAATAACGCCTAGGAATCGGTGAGTTTTTGCGTAGGAAATTGGTTGGTGGTCAATAGAAATGGGGTACCAGGTCATGGGCTTGTGGGTAATTGAATTATATAACTGAATGAATGAATGAATGAATGAATGAATGAATGAATAACTGAAATAAAGAAATGATAAACTAATGGCAATGAAAGTGGAGGAAAAAAACAACTTGCCGCAGGTGGCGAACTATCCCACGTCTTCGCATTACGCGTGCGATGCTCTAACCAATTGAGCTACCGCGGCGCCGTCTTAACACCCAGTTTCTATAGTACTTACGTTTTACCACTGCAACTAACCTTGGGTGTGTTAGCCAGCGCAACCACTCGCAAACCTTGGCGGCGGATGTCAAACGTCCTTTCTGCCTCAGGCGTCACGAGTACGTGATCTCATTGGGTGAAGGCAACTGGTCAACAAACCCACGCATGCTACCTGAAGGCATCGATGTTGCCGTATTCGAGATCCTCGTTATGTAATGACCGGGAAGAAAGGGGGTTAACCGAGGGGCCCGATTTTTACTAATCCTACCATAAGAAGCCAACAAACAAGGACACATAGGATAATATAACGGATATTACTCGTACTTACTAATTCAATTGAAGAAATGATAAATTAATGAGAATGAAAGTGGACGAAAAAAACTTGTCGCAGATGGGGAACGATCCAACGTCTTCGTGTTTTGCGTGGGATGCTCTAACCAGTTGAGCTGCCGCGGCGACATTTTCTCATCCACTTTCTTGGGTCCCTTCATGTACTCCTTATATATATATATATATATATATAATCCACAACTATATTCCGCAGAATAGCAGCCATGTTCTTGCTCGAAGTCATGCTTTAGTGAGGTCGGTATTATTTATATCATTATCTTCAGAGAGCCCTCTTGCGAGATCATGTGTTTTATGATGGGACAGTGGGGATATTGGCATCTGACTGTGTGCTATCTTGATTTAGGTTACGTATTTTGTGCATCTGCGGGGCAGCGGAGGCCACCAAGGCTAATGATTTTTTTCGTAACCTGGATGTGTATTGCCCCTCAGCACCACGTGGCGACCGGCTTGCTGGGAATTTTAACTGTGTTATAGAGACGCGAGTTGATATGCAAGACCCAGGCTGCGTTGGACCTGTCTGTAACGCACGGGAATCGCGTCGTCTAATCGAGCACTTTTCGTTGCTGCTTGCATATCGACTCATGGATCTTCGTTTGTCGGGACGTGGCGACGTGGTGCGTCGTCTAGCAGGTTATGTCGTGCCTATGTGCCAAGCAATTTAGCTCTGTATGTCTCACAATCTGATTTGAGAAGTTCACTTTCACCTCCTGTTTATATTTGCGATCATAGATCATGGTTATGCTTGAAGTTTGCATCCCTCCTTCCTCACCAGGAAAACCTTGGCGCCTCGACACCAGCGTTCTACATGATGCGCGCTCGCTCTCTTGTTGGTCACGAGTGTTGCTCGCCTCTCTCTTTGGATATAACCCAGAGTCGTGCGACGCGCTCAAGGTGCAGTGCCGCCTACATTGTTCAGTTGAAGGACGTGTCCTCAAATGACGTATGTGAGAAGAACTAGCGGATACTTCCACGAAGCACCGTATTACCCTTGGGTCAATCCACTGACTCTGGTGATGCGGTCATGGCAGCGTGAGCTACGGAGATGTCTTCAACGCCTCATGGCAGCGTCGTCTTTGTCAGTTGCTGCTTGGCGATGCAGACGTAATCAGTGTGCACACCTCGAAGTTCTGCGCTTTGCAAGAAAGTCGCTTTTTAGACTGCTGATTCCATTAGGTTCTGAGGCCACAAGAGTGCTTCCTGTTATGTCGCCTCCCGTGCGTGATTTTGGAAACATGGCGCTTGTGACTATGCAAATGGATCATGGTACTCAAGGATCTCATACACGGCTTAGTGGGCTACCTAAGGTTTCACCTGAATTGGCTGACCGTCTTTGAGCACCACCACCAGCTGATGAGGTGAAGGGGGTAGTGTCTCCATGAAGGGTGGCTCGGCTCCGGATGGGTCGGATGGGCCGCCCGTCGAGTTTTATCTAACCTTCTGATAAGATATTGGTGCCACTTTAATGTCTGTTATCAGCCGATGCTTTGAGAACTTTGAATTCTCGGTTAGTTTTCGCGACGGTCGCATTGTGCTGATTCCTGAGCGTGATCTCGTCCAGAAGGATGGAGGCCAATCACACTTCTCAACGGTGACTACAAAACCTTCAATGCTGTTGTCACTCGACGCTTGAGAAGCCTTATGCCTTCCTTAATAGGACGCCATCAGGCATGCTCAGTACCTGGCAGAGAGATACTCTCTCGTTCGTTACACATGACATAATGACGTACAGAAATTAAAGGGAACGGAAGGCGATTCGACCTCTATTTGGCGTCGATGAAAGCCAAAATTTATTTATTTATTTATTTATTTATTTATTTATTTATTTATTTATTTATTTATTTATTTATTACTTTCAGGTCCTGAAGGCACTATAGAAAGGAGTGGGGGAAACAAACAATTTGTCCAAACAACATTAGATTTAAGCAAATGCATGTTGAATGGCGTTCTTGTAGTAGTGTCCGTGATGGCGGCGATGGCAGTGGGAAGATGGTTCCATTCCGTACTTGTTCGAGGAATGAAAGAAGCACTGTAAAGATTAGTTTTACATGACGGCACGCCTACTTTAAAGCAATTATCTGAACGAGATGAAACAAAACAGCTGTGTGAAAAGCTGCTCTTTTAATACAGGGTTGAAGTGGAAAATTTTATGAAATAGCGAAAGGCGAGCGCATTTTCTGCGGGATGAAAGATCGGGTAAGTTTAGGGTATTTTTCATTGATGTAACGCTGGAATAACGCGAGTTATTTGATAAAATGGATCTAGCTGCACGGTTTTGGATTGATTCGAGGGCAACGGTTAGAGTGGTTGAGTGGGATGCCATATGGCGCATGCGTATTCGAGCTTTGATCGTATCAATGTTCGGTAAAGAATTACATTAAGGGATGAAGGCGCGGATGCAAAATTACGACGCAGGTATCCAATCATGCGGTTAGCATTATTACAGACGTACTCAATGTGGGTGTGCCATGAGAGGTTATTTGTGATACGAAGGCCGAGATACTTGTATGAGTCAACAGGCGTTATATTACTGTTAAGAAAGTATAGGCGCCTGCCACTGCATTTTGAACGGCCGGAAGTTTGAATAGCATTACATTTCGTTATGTTAAGTTGAATTAGCCATTTAGTGCACAAGAGTGGCACATTGATCAGATAAATTTGTAGTTTGCATGCGTCATCTGGATTAGTAATTTTATGGTAAAGTACACAGTCGTCAGCGAAGAGCTTAAAGGGATATGGACACAAAAATTGGTGGGTGGTTTTTTGCGTCAGAACAAAAGTTGAACTGTTAAAAATAACCAATACAACAAGCTGCTTAGAAAAAAAGAACGAGAAACACCTTTCTTTTGCGATTTTCTGTTGCGCCTTGCCTCCAAGCGGCCGCCGGGAGAAGCTGAAATTTGACGTCATGACACCCCGGCGCGCCCGCGCGCGCGGCCAAGGTCAGCCACAGCCGGCGCAGTCTTTCCGGAGTTACGGTCCCTTGCAGCGTTGTTCTATCGCCGTCGGCTATGTTCGCACGTGGTCCATCTGAAACATTATCCCTGTCAGCGCTCCATGCAGGTGGTGCGTCTTACACACGTGTTCGCACGGTCGTCGATCGGTACTGACGCATTCGTCGCGGCGGAAGAAAATGCCCAGACATTACTGCGCCCACGGCTGTTATAACAGCATTATCGGTCGTGACACGCCGTCGCGCACGTTTCCCAGAGACGAGAAGGTGCGTAAACTTTGCATACGTGCCTGTGAGTCACCCCACTCAGCACGGAGACTTCTAAAAAATGGCTTCATTTGCGCGGACCACTTCGTCGACGATGATTATGCGACCCGCCCGGCTGTGCTCAAAAGCCTTGGCATGCCGTTCAAAAGGCTCCTGTTGAGGCAATACAATTCAAAGAGCGGGTGCTTAGTGATGCATTCGTAACTGTTAGCTGCGCTCACCACCTTTTGTTGTTCTGGCAACAGACCCTCTCTCTGTATGCATGTAGCCGCAGCGGTGACCGCAGGAGCGCCTGTTGGAAAAAGGGAAATTACCCTTTCATTGGCTGTGCAAGAACAGATATTCTCGGCTTGTGACAGAAATTGTTTACGATGCGGATGCATGTTTTTGTCACAAAACAAAATAGTCATGTTGCGTACACTTTCGCTGCGTCTAATATTGAACGACAGCATACGAGCACTCTTTTAATTGATCAAATATACAAAACACAGCCAGTGAATAAACGCCAGATAACAGCATACATGTGTAGTAATCTAAAATGCGCAGAACATTTATCTACATTGCCTTTTCACACGTTGCTTTTCAACCTCAAGCAAAAAATTACGGATTTTCATAGGTCTCTGCATGATCATGCGTCGGGTTTCATGACTTGGTTGTTCGCGCAGCATTTCCCTAGTAAATGTCACAGCCAAAGACTTTCCTTTCTCTATGGCCACAGAATCGATGCAGGTAAGTGATCTGGTCGACGGGTCCCTAGCGCAGCTGCCCATCTCAACGAGTTCAACCAGCAAATGGCTTCTAACGGCGTGAATGTGATAGTAGCCTTTAACACAGGGCTATGAGACGGCTGAAAAATTCTGCACATGCCGTGCCTCGTCGCGTAAAAACGAAGTGTGCAGCGATTGAAAGCCGACAGCGTACGTAAGCACAAAGCGACGAGCTACGCTACCTACGATTCAGCCGTAATAGCTGCCTTTCCGCCTCAACGCGGGTCACGAAACTAGGCATTTTGCATGCTACGTAACATAACTTTACGAACTGCTGCCGGCGCTGCACTTCAAGTTTACCAGAAAAAGAAATTACCATGTTGCTGGCCCGGACTGCCTGACTGCCGGACTGCCTGCTTGTGTTCAAGGCCGCCTGCTCTTCTTCGCCGCTTGACGCGGAAGGCTCGTAACCGTAAGCGGTTGTAGTTCTTGCTAGGTTGGAACGGTGCTCGTCTACAGACGTGTACTCATCGCTGGTAGAGGCACCAGAACCCGAATCCATGCTCGCGATGGCGGCGGCGGCGCACCTCGAATGACCGCGGCCGGCCGGCTGGCTTTCCGACGGGGGTGTCGTGACGTCACGCCTTCCAACTCTTGGGTCAGGCCAACGTTACTAGACTAGCTTCAGTTTTAAAACTCGGCGCCGTTGCGCGGAACCGCCACCCGCCCGCGCCTTCGTGGCGCTGCAGTCGCGCCCGGCTTCACTTCCTCACTGGCCGGGTATGCGGGCGGGCCGGATTAAGCACGCGGTGCAGCGTTGGTGTATTCTGTGGTTCGTTGTGGACGGCGAATTTCAGCAAGCATGTCATCCGTGGACCTTTAGCCTTCGCTGAGTTTCTTAAGAATATTAGCAGACGATGCCGACGAGCTGCGTACCTGACTACATCGGCCGCTATCGGAACGATGTCGACAGTTCGGCGCACCACTTTTTCCGTGCTCCCAGCAATGCGACGCTTCGCTCGGCGTGAAACAGAGCGATTCACTTCTGTCGTCGTAATGGGGAGGCCGCGTTAAGGGGGTATGAGCCACTCATGGTCTTACGTAATGGAAAGATTTAATTTCGAAGAAATTTAATTTCAAAGAATCACAAGCGGCAAATCGCAGGCGAAGGCTGCTAACCACGCCACCGAGCAAACTCGAGACATCGAACGCAAGCGACAACTGCGGACTGCAGGCATACCGTCAGTGACGTCGTTCTCTCGTCGCAGCCGATTGTGTGTGTAACCTCATAACTGAGAAATACTTTAATGAACCCTCGGGATTAAAACCCAGTGATAAACACAGGGGCCGCACGTTTCAGCTTCGCTGATTAAGCATCTTCACGGAATGAAAAATCCGACTTCCTTTTTTTTCCTTTTTTTTTTGTGGCTTGTGTGTAGAAAGACCGACCTCATCTTTGTTTTTTTGTAGCGCTTCTTTGGTGTGGTGAGAAGCTTCGGTGGGGATGAAGATCATCCTACAATCACGCACTTTGGCCAGATATACAGGCTCGTGAGCCTAAACTGCGTGAAACGTTAAGACGACAGGAAGAAACACACGACATTTAGAAACGCTCATGAGAGTGGCTTGTTGGGCTAGTTGGTAAATGGTTATACTAGGAAAATGCCAGCAAACTTGAGAGTAGAAGAAATCAAGAGGCAGACAAAGAGACAGGAAGGTGGTGACAAGCCACCTTCCTGTCTCTTTGTCTATGTCTGCCTCTTGATTTTTTCTACTCTCAAGTTTGCTGGCACTTTCCTCGTATAATTTAGAAACGCAGCTTCTGCGCTTCGCTGTATGCGTTTCTTCCTTTCGTGCATTTTACCCTTCTTTCAGTATTAACGAACTGGTGCGATAATTCTTATTGCTGTAGGTGGATACCGCTTTCTCGTGGTATAACTAATTCGGACAAGGGAGAACGCCAGCGAGCGTGAAACACGCGCAAACTGCCCGTCCGCTCGAGCTCAAGGCTGTGACGAGGCGTCTGCAGTGGAGCCCGATGGAACAGCGTTGCCATCTGGCGGCTGTCACAAAAGTGGCGACAGCGGCTGTAAGCGCGCGGGCGGGGAGCTTTACAACTGAAGCTAGTCTAGTAACGTTGGGTCAGGCGGCGTTGCGCGCGCTCACAAAAACGCCAAAAATAAAGCCATCCGCTGAAAAATGAGCGAAGTGACTACTTGTTTTCGGTGTACTCGCACACGGAGGACTCATTTTCTGTATTATCGTAAAATGTTCAGATTTTGTGTCCGTATCCCTTTAATAGTGGAAGAAGTAATGCAGTCAGGGAGGTCGTTAATATAGACGAGGAAAAGCAATGTACCCAGCACCGATCCTTGCGCCACTCCCGATGTAACAGCAGAGGAAGGAGAAGAGTAATCATTAGCTGTTACATACTGTGTTCTGTTAGCCAGGAAGTCTCTAATCCAAGATAAGCCATTAGGATCAATATTAAGTTTGCTGAGCTTAAGGATCAGTAAATTATGTGGGACCGTATCAAATGCCTTGGCAAAATCCAGGAAAATGTCGTCAGTTTCAAAACCTAGGTCAGCATTAAAGAACAGGTCATTGGTAAATGATAATAGCTGAGTTTCACATTAAAAATGCTTCCTAAAGCCTTGCTGACAAGGGTTAAAAAATGAATTTGTTTCTAGGAAACTAACTAGGTATGAATATATGATATGTTCTAGAACTTTGCAAGGAATACTGGTTAATGAGATAGGGCGATAGTTCTTGGGTGAATGTGTAGTACCTGACTTGTGAACAGGAACCACTTTCCCATTTTTCCTATCGTCGGGTAGAATTGAGCACTGTAAGGACTATTCAAAAAGTTTAGAGAGAATAATAGATGAATACATGGCCGTACATTTTAGAATTTTCGACGTGATTTCATCGGGTCGTGCAGATGAAGATATTTTTAGGCCGCTAATTAGGCTTGTTACACCATACCTATCTATTACAATGGGATCCATAGGTGGGAAATTCTGAACCGCAATCAAAGGGTTACAAACAGGTGACACTATATGAAAAACTCACGTGAAAGTATTATTCAGCACAATGCAGCATTCATCGGCAGGAGCAGCGATGTCGGAATGTTCTAAATGTGTCTGTCAGTTTTGCCGCCAACAACGCTCCAAAATTTACGAAGGTTACTGCGGAAGTACGAAGGAAGCGTAACAGTAAAGAAAACTTGTTTTGCTTCAGCAACCGCCTGAACATAAGCAGCGTTAGCGGCTTGATAATCTGACCAACGTAGAGCGAGGTTCTAACGTTTCGCGCATCGAAACAAGCGCTTCTTTTTATTGGGTAGGCAGTGTAATGTTGTATTGAACCACGGGGAACGTTGGTCAGATTTAACAATTCTTTTGGGTACATAACGATCAATAAGGTAATTTGCTTTTATACATCAACTAGTTTTCGTTGACCGAACGCTCATCAAACTCAGCAATAAGTTCATCAACAAAGCTTTCCGTTTCTACTGTCATAGCCTGAACATCGGCTCTAGAAAAATCACGGATATGCTTTATACTTTTTTTATACAAACACGAGCTCGGATATCAAAATGCAACACTAAGTGATCACTAATTCCTGGCTGATAACTTATTGCATAAACAAGGTCAGGTGAGGTAGTGAGGATAAAATCTAGGGTGTTAGAGCGGTTGGTGGACGAGCTGAGTGAGGTTAAAATCAGAACAGAGGTTTATGAATTGAGTACACTCAGACGAATTGTGCTCTGAAGAAACAAGTTGTGATTGCCATTTTATGTTCGAGAAGTTAAAATCGCCCAGAAGGAAAAAAGGTGAATTCGTATATCTTACAAATAATATGTTGAGGATATCGTGAAGATCGGAACAAAAAGAGGATGAGACAGTAGGCGACCTATAGCATGCGCAAAACATGAAGTCACGCGAGGAAAAATTTACGCGTACACTCATCAGTTCCAAAGAAGAGGCAACACTAATAACTGAATAGTTGAGCGCATCGGCGATGCCAATCGAAACGCCTCCGCCCGAGCGAACGTCGCCATCGTACCGATAAATGTTGCATGCTTTTTCACAATCGAATATTTAATTGTTATTTATTTTTGCTGTCAACCACGTTTCAGTGAGAATCATAATATCTGCCCCGCAAAAATCAATGATAGAAGAAAGCTGAGCACGCTTGTTGAAGATACTACGTGTGTTTGTAAAGAGTACTGATAGATTGCTGCAAGGGGGTCGAGCCGAAGATAGCTACAGAGGCGGTGTTGGTGGGTTTGGGGCTACAGTTCCTTGGGGGGCACGCGGCTCTCGAACTGTCTCAAGTTCGCACGCCGTATCAGTAGCTGCACAATAGATGTACGTCTTTTTATTCATTAAAAGCTTATTCGAGCGTAAAGAAAAAGATTGGTCTGCAGCCTTGCCAAACTCAAATAACTTTTTCCGCGATTGCCGTGTTTCTCGGCAAAAGTCTTCACTTACAGAAACGCCTTCATTTTTTAGCTTTTTCTCTGTAATAAAATGCTACATTTTTGATTGGCATCACCGATTGCTCAACTATTCAGTTATTAGTGTTGCCTCTTCTTTGGAACTGATGTGTGTAGTAGCATGGTTTCTGCGGCTGTTAAACGTGAGTACGCCGAGCTGAAATCAATATTATTTTATGTTGAATCTCTCGAGGGCTGTGCACCCTCAAGAGATTCAACAATTGTCTCAAGAGTTTGTAGTCTGGTTGATAGGTCTGAAACCTTTTGCTCAGTACCTGGCAGAGAGATACATAGTCTCTCGTTGGTTACGCATGACATAATGACGTACAGAAATTATAGGGAACGGAAGGCGATTCGACCTCTATTTGGCGTCGATGAAAGACAAAATCTTCCAGAACAATAGCCGAACTGGACCAACAACGTTGCATCGCTGTTGACTTGAAGATGAAGAAACAGGCTAACGCTGATCAGGTCAGCACGTGGTCTCTTGGTTTCACTATATCAAGAAAATGCATTACATCATCTTAAATTTAGCTACATATGTAGTGTATTGACCTCGTTTGGCATTTGTCAAATTTTGTTGAATTTATCATGAGTGCCTATTTAAATATCCGAATTACATTGTTTCTTGTTGGTCATGAAAGTGCACTATTTCCCTTTACTCGTGGTGTTCGTCAAGGGTGCCCTCTATCCCCAGTAATATTTGTGCTCAGCCTTTATGTGCGCACTTTCCCACTGCCTGGTAGGTGTGTTGTGAAGGTGACAGCTTTCGACAATGACATCACATAAAATCTAGGGGGCGAAATTCGCTTATCCCGTAGCTTTCGAATTTTCATTGAGTACGGAAACATTTCAGGTGTGGCGCTAAATTTTTCAAAATGTCGTTGTTTGTTCATTGGTTCCCCACAGACATGCCTAAGTCCCCTTTTCCGTCTTCAAATAACGATTCTATTCGTATTATAGGCCTTGATTACACCTATGATGGCATATCAGACTCCGTGCGGCATTCAATTCTTGAAGACGTAAAGCGAAATATTCTGACGCTCAAGGGTATGATTTAACTCTATTAGAAAGAAAGTACTTAGCACAGTCTCTGGTTTGCGGCCGTGTGTGGTACGTTTGTCACGTTCTACAGCCACCATTACGGGTTACTAGGTCACTGTAGTCCCTTCTTGCTTCTTTCTTCTGGTCGGGCAGTACAGAACTAGTCTGTCGCGCCGCGCTTGGGCAACCACGCTCTCGCGGTGGATTCGCGTTCCCATCCGTATATGTCCGCTGCCGGCTGCTTGCTCTGCGGTTTCTGCTCTGCTTGTTACAGCGTGATCAGTGTCCCGCGAGTGAACAGATCTGCTATTTCCCTGGTACAAAAATTGGTTACCTGTTACCGGGAGCACTCTTTAATTGCTGCCCACAAGAGTTAAACGCACCTGTATTTCACTCTACGGCTGTGGCATCTCATCGCCACGTACAAAAGGTATGTCCTGATGTAGACGTCCTCGAAGACCGCGTTGTAGATACAATGTCAGCCCTACTGCTTCCTCTTGTTTTCCCCAGCACGCCACGCACGTTCTAATACTGCGTCGTCGGGTGTGACAACGGCGTCCTTTCTGCTGGCCATCTAAGCGACTTCATGTGGCGTCTAGAGGGGCAACTTCTTCCAACACTTGACAGCCTAGAGCCGTTGGGCATGGTCCCATCTTCGCTGCGTCCAAATTGCCCCCTTCAAGAATTCAACAAGCATGTACTGCTGGAATGCTTTGTTGACAGACTATTTTAGAGGGCCATGCATACTGGTTTCCATAGCCTTGGAGTTAACCGCTTTATCACATCTGGTCGTCGCTCGCGTGGCCGCTTCACATGACATTTAGTTGCTGCGGGGGCCTTTTGTCTATGCCACAAGCGGTGCGAGGCAGTTGCCGCGGGACATCGTCGCCGAGCTCTGTTTCCACTTCTGGAGAGGCTCTACTCTGAGCAACTGTCGTCTTTGTCAGAAAAGTTGTTCTTCCTTGGGGAAGAGGAGTTCCTCCGACAGTGGTTATGCCTTTTCCTGTCGGTGGCTGATGGACGCGTATAGCTTAAAGAGACACTAAAGGCCAATATTAAGTCAAATTAAAGTGATAGATTAGTGCTCGAGAACGTCTAAAGCGTCATTATTATCGCGAATAGAGATTTAGTAATCTAGAAATTGAGGTAAATGGCAGATAGCACAATTCTAATCCTTGATCGGAATTACCCTTATGTGGCGGCCATTACTTCTACGAGAAATCAAAATGTTCAATTGAAGAATTAATATAAATATACTAATTAACATTTTATTTGATTAATTTCCGCCACATATTTGAATCTACGAGTTATATCCGCTGAGCTCGCACGGCATATCCACTTGGAACGAATTCTCTGGGCAGCACCAGTTCCGAGATACTAATTTTAAATGTGTCCGTCTAAATGCATTGGTGTTCCAGTTACTTTTGTGCTTCAATGCAAAAACATCGGTTTCTTTAACACGTAACTCAAACGTTACAACCTATAGATTACTAAAAAAATGCTCGCGACAGATGGCGCCATTCTAATAATTGAGCTGGATTGCTCGAAGAGACTGACATTTGTGCAATAAATCAAAAAGAATAATTAGCGAATTAGCAAAGTTCACTAATTATGTATTTAGCTAATTACTTAGTGGTACATACTGCAGTTTACAAATTTGCTGAGTTTGCAGGGCATACCAAATTTGAAGGAATTCTGAGGACTTCGCCGGTTTTAAGTTATGCGCAGTCGAAATTGCGGTTAAAATGCACAGTTGCTCCACTTACTTTCTTAAATATACGCCGTTTTATACATTGAAGCACAAAAATAACAGGAACGCTAGTGTTTCGTCACGCACTTTGGTAATGAATGCAAACCTTACGGTGATCCTTGTAATTTTCTCTCTTAATCTATGCTATGGTGGCGCAAGTATGCTTAACCAGAAACAGGCAAGTGAAGAATGATGTGATGTATATTTCCCTTTGAAGGACTTCTTCATGGATATCACAAGAAAATGCAGCATCTCTGTAGTTTACCATAAAATAGTGATGTATGGTCTCTAAATAAAATTCAGCAACCTGTTTACTATGGCATAATACAGCTCGTGAAATTTCACCTGGTTTAATCAGGAACTCTTCCTTCCTATGTCGTAGGGCGTTGTCTTGTAACCAGTGTCAATGACCTTCCTCAAAACGAAGTCACATGTTAAAGGGTTTATTTTAGCAACAATCGTTTGAGACAATCTGCCATCTCCATCGAATACAACGAACTGGGCACATAGACGCGAACCGAGTCACAGGTGATGCTTCGAGTATAAGAGGGCGCTACATGTGGGGGCACTACCAATTTAATCAAAAAAGAAAACAATTAACAAAAAGACCAGGTAGTTTACCAGATGAGGCTATCAGCGTAGCCAAAAGATAGAGAGAGACCTCCAAGGCTGCTGCGAAGTGCAATTTAAAAAGAACTGCTGGCTCTCCCGTAATCGAGAGTAGATGTAGGCATGAAATAGCAACCGGCAAAGCAGATTGGTTGGAGATGATACTAGCCACTATCTTAAAATGGGTGTAGTACATGTTCGCAACGGGACACCCCACTACACCACACCACACCACACTGCATCACGCGATACTATGCACTGGTCCTTATGGACGCTGCTCAGCTATAAGAAGAAAATCGGCTGAAGGCTGCAGGACAGGCAGCGAAAGACGACAGGGAGACAGAGCGCATTGCCTAGCTCAACCGATTGGCGATGGAGCCGCAGCAGAATATTCAGCATACTGAGGACAACGCAATCTTTATGCAATGTAGAAATTGTCGCAGCAAAAACGCTGATGAGCAGGCCGGCAGAATAAAAAAAAATATACACAAACTCCACTGGAGTTGTCTAGGTATGCGTAAGCATACTCCCCCCCCCCCCCACCCCACCCCGCCATTTCACTTGGATCACCCCCAAATTTCAAGTTCGTCCCCCCCAGTTCGCCCATGCCCAAATCTCAAGTTGGCCCACTTCCAGATTTAAGCTGGCCCATCCCAAATTTCAGTTCGCCAACCTCCATATTTCAAGTTGGCCCACCTCAAAGTTTAGGTTTTCTCACCCCCAAATTTCAGTTAGCCCAATTTCAAGTCGGCCGGCCTCCAAATTTAGGTTGGCGCGCACGAAAACTTATTTTGGCCCATCCCGTCTTTCAGTCGGCCCACCCCTACTATGCATTCTTTACGAAGCACTATGCATCAAAACGGGAATTCCTTCTGATTAATTTTATTTTTTTATTTTGTTTTGATTATTCCGTATCGCCTATAAGCTTTCAGTCATCTGCATTTACAGGGTGCACTATTATAACGATTAAATGTCGTAACTTCACAAATTACGCATTTTTGTGCAGATACAAGGCATTACACTTTCGAATGAAAGAATGGGCTACTCGCCAAAGAATACCTACCAAATAAAGATGCATCATTAGGGGACGCTTTGATACGAGGAAATAAGAAATGCGCCTTACCTCGGAAACAACACTGTTCTTTGTCGGAGCACAGTTCTTTTGGCCAATGTTGTGCAGTCACTGCTTCTTGCGCAAGTGGTCACGCTATCCTTGTGTTATCATAAAAACTGCATAACGATCTTCAGGCTTCTTGCTGTAGTTTTATGCGCTGCAACACGGCATAGTGCCAGCACAACACGCCAGGAAACACAGCGTGCAACGTTCGCTGCGCCCAGTCAGCCGAGCTAAGGAGAAAAATGGCACCAGGGAAAAAGAAAAACATAGGCAAAACGCAGGATTCACGCGTTTCCAACGGCAACGGCAGGGAAACCAATCGTCGTGCAGAAAAACCGGCGCAAGACCGGTAGCGAAAGCGCAGCGGCTAACGAGGCTGCGGGGAGGTCGCGCGGCGGCGGCAGAGTTCAAAGAGTGGCGGTACTTTAAAATTATCAAGGGACTTTAAGGCGCCACGCAGCGTGGCGCCATCTGTCGAGGCAACGAAGAACCCCCGCCCCGGAACTCACGGACTGCAACGTTCAGAAGAGCGCTTAGCGCCAAGAGATGACAATGAAGTGTATGGTGCACTGTATCTGCCTTTTGAACGTCGCCCCCCTCCCCCCCCCCCTATTGGAAATGCCAAATAAAACTTCAGCGTACTAGAAGTTACATCTTGAGTGATATTGCGAACAAACATTAGGAAGAACCCGGAAGCAATATTATTTGTAACTTGTTTGGGCAGTATCTAGCGTATATGATGTACTGGCCCCAAGCCTTTGTACGCTAGTACAAAGGGTTGGGGGCCAGAGACCGCATTTTCTAAATTTTGATTTGGTGCCGGGGTGATTTCGTTTTTTTCTCGCAGTGACGCCCGCATAACGGCTCTGGCTTTTTGGCTCAAGGTCACTTGAAGGTCACCGACAACGGTATCTAAAAAGTATTTCATGCTTAATAGCGCATAGACATTTGAAACCACATTGCCCAGTGCTTCCACTGGCATTTTCTCAAAATTACGGCAAAAAACTTGCAGAATGTTCTGCAGCTGTCGCTGTATCGGTGGATTTTAATTGGATGCAAAGAGCTAAAGGCGACGCACGTGCGCGCGACGGTGGAAAAACAACCTCGTGAGGTTCAGTCTATTCTGTGCTCTGTCGTACAATATTTTTCAGCATTCACCTGCACCAAGTGGTACGTCCATTATACCTGTGGCAATTATGGTATGTTACCTCCTACCTTGATAGGAATTAACTCTGAGTGTTTCCCTGGCCAATTTACTTTACTCATATATGTCGTAGTTGACAACTCCTTATCAACTTATCCACAGTTCATCTTTTAAGCGAACAAACTTGAATGGGGTAACGTCAGTCACAAAAAAAAAAAAAAAAACGTGTCAAGGAAGAAACGCATATGCTCAGAATTTCGCTTTAAAGAACATTCTGCATTCGAATATGATTTTGCTAATATTCTGAGTATTTATATTATGGACATCCACTACCTGATCTGTACATAACCATCACTATCGCTTCGCATCTTCATCTTCGGCGCGCTGGCTCGTGCTTTGGCGAATAAAAGCATCAAGGAAAATCATTGCTTCTCAATATTTTGACTGCGCTCTCAAATATAGTTTTCGTAATACGTGCAGTCTTTGTTTACAAACAGGGCTTGCCTTCGATTTTTTCTTCCCCATTCTACGGGCACTACGTTCCCTTCACACCTGCCACTTCAATTTGCAAGTAACTCGGTGGCTTCCTGTTTCGCTGCAACAATAAAATTATTTTCGCCGACCATCGTTATTCTGACGTTCTTTGTAGTACTTTCCAGAGAGTCTGGGGATTGTTCTTGCTCGTCTCCTTTTACTTTCCGCTCGGAGTTTTTTGCTTGTCCTCATTTGGAACATGTTTCCCTACTGGCCCGCGTTGTCCCGTGGCTCAACTCCCGCCATATTTCGACCACTTCTTTGGCGTTCCAATATTGTCACTGCCTTTGTGAAACTGTCTCTTCTTCAGTTATCTTTTTCTGTCTTTTTTTTTTGTTCGCACTGTTTACAGCCCTCTTTCGGCCTCTGTGACTACAAAGGAGGCAGAAAGGCAGCTTCCCTTCACCGTCAGCTTCACCACTATGTCTCCCCCTCCCGCCTTGCCCTAGCCCTCTACGTTGACTCTCCCGGTCTCCATATTGTTTATTTTTTGCACTGGTTGCTTCAATCCGTGCGCGAAGTTGCATGGTTCCAGCAGGGCTAAAATCACCTCGATCGCGCGCGCAATCAACCCAGAGTAGTGTACAGCACCGTCGTCCTCACCGTCCTTCGCGTAAGTTGGCGCTGCGTAATCTCTTAAAGAACACCGGCCCCAATTCTCGAGGCAATAACACGACCTCGTCGGGGTGGCGCATGATCAAAGAAAGCCAGCAACTTTCGGGCCGCCTTCTGCATCCCAGTTTGTGTACTTTTATGCCTTCATTTCTTTCAAGCCGAAGTAAGCATGTACAAAAAAAAGGAAAGAAAAGGAAACACATCTAAGGCATGGGAAGAGATGCACACGTTATTAAACACAGAGCGCATGTATTGCAGCAGGGAAAAAGGAATACGTACAAATTGAGTAAAACTAGGATTTTCAGCATGTTCCTTTTATTATCAAGTTGGAATCAGCAAAGGGGGTCCAGGCCCACGCATGCGTGGTGAGAGCATCGTAGGAAGGTAATGGGGAGCTATACCGTAGGAAGGAAAGGGAGAAAGACGCAAGCCTAGCCGAAAAAAAAAGGAAGGGCTGAATAAGGCTTAACAATGGAGGAGAACACGTGGGGATTTCCCTGGGCACTCCTCCGCTCGTTATTGAAATCGCACTCCGCTTGGCACGAGGAACGGTGGGCGCGCCAGTAAAGCACACAAGCACCGAGATGCTGGCGGTGCTTACGTGGCTGCACAGAGCACAAACACGGAGCGCAGGAAAATAAAGAACCAAAAGTGCGTCCACACTGTTCTTTTCCTTCAGTCTGACAAGCATCGGCGCTCTATTTGATGCGTTATTGCCTAGTCAGTTGGCTTTACAAAAGGTGTGTGCTGACAGAAAAAGTGTAGTCGATGTTTATTTATTTATTTATTTATTTGTTTATTTATGTGAAAGCAAGCTTTTGTCAAGGGAGCCTGCTATGAGGCGTTTAATAAATGTCGCAGTTTACTTTTTCATTGTGACCACGAGTTATTGTGATTCATTCATGTTGAGAGAATGTGCAGGGAGAAAAGTTTGCTCAACGCTTTCTCTCCCTTGATCGCGCATCGCGTAGCGCCGCAGTACAAGCCTTCGAGCATATTGGGTGAAACTTCATACTTCAGCAGAAGCGAAATATTTCCCAAGCCTGACTGCAGTACATTT
The DNA here is from genome assembly GCF_023375885.2 of Dermacentor andersoni. Taxonomy (NCBI): domain Eukaryota; kingdom Metazoa; phylum Arthropoda; class Arachnida; order Ixodida; family Ixodidae; genus Dermacentor; species Dermacentor andersoni. The sequence goes on along the minus strand of NC_092814.1, from coordinate 168,519,566 downwards.
ACGGCAACGTCTCGGACCCCATGCTATGGAAAGTAATGTTCGCAGAGTGCAGGTTGGAATACCCAGCTGAGCTTTCGACACGGGACCAACCGCTCCGCTCAACCGCGGACCATCGCCGCACAACCAGCGCATCAGACGTCTGTTCCTTTTTCTTGTTTTGTTAGTTTCTTTTTTCTTCCTTGAGACATCCCTTCGATGCGCGTGTGCTTTGTAATTTATTTCTCTTTGAGGCACGAAGACACGTATCGTCACCCCTTCTACTGGACATGAATGAGTGTTTTGTTTTTTTCAAGGAAGAAAACATTTCCATATCTTTCCATCGCGTGCATATACCTCGTCTGTTATTATTTCGAGGAGAATATGTCTGCCACAGTTCTGATCGCCCAGCTGCGCCAGTCAGAAACGTTTGATCCCCATATTACGATTGACGCTGACTTACGGATTGTAGCCGCCGAACAGCTTTGTTTCTGCACACGTGTCGTTCCCGGAATGCAGAGGATAAAATGGCGCGAATAACAATGCTGTTACTTCGCTTATAGCCGAAGCAAGATAGGAGACCAGCCCTGTGATGCAAATTCTCCCCTCCATTCCTTTCCTTTTATTGCGATAGCAATTATATGGACATTCCAGGCGCGTTTTTGTCGTCGCTGTCACCGTGATGTTCCGTATAAAGTCAAAGTCCAAAAACACCGTCGCCGCGCGCCGCACACCGTATGTGCGAGTGAGAGTACGTGAGGGGAGCCGACGATTGCGGCTCATTCTGGCGCGTGCGAGGGAGGAAAGCGGAGAGCAAACGCGCGGTCTTCCGTCGCGCGAAAGGCCATGGGAATATGGGAAAGAGGGCGGGGGCGGTGTTGTGCTCCGGCAGCAGATGCGTATTTCGCGGCTGACGATCGCGGATTAATCTCGCGCGCGAAAGGGAGGAAAAGCAGGGAGGCAGCGTGGGAGGGAGAGGTGTATCGGGCGGTGCCAGGCAAGACAGGACCAGAGGCTCCAAGTAAGGGGAGCGGAAAGCCTCCCCGTTTATTCAACAGCCGTGTATATATACACTAAGTGGGAGAGGGTGTGTATCCTCACCACCATGTGTCATGGGGGATACCGATATCTGTCACGTCACACGTGCCATAGATGCGAAGCCAGCGCTGCGCCAGATACGATACAAGAGGGAGCCGGCTTCTACTCCACCAGCAGCTGCATGCTTCGTGCGGCCGCGCGCGGTCGCGCGCCGTATTGTGATAACGATCTGCGGACGACTCATACCTTTGTGCACGCGTCATACCTTTTCTCGCCGCTCAGTTTGCGTTAGAGTGATAGACAGCACGAAGGTCACTTCGCTCGCTGCTGGTGCCCCTATCGCTCATGCCAGCGCTTTGACAGAGGGTATCCACGGTCATCGAGTGTGATGTGTTCATGTATGCATGTGCCCGTTGAAGCCATGCTTGTTAATTCAGTTAGTAAGCGAATGTTTCCAAGCCGATAAGGCCGATAAAACTACTATCCTTACTTCGTATAGCCGTCTACTAAATAGCTATGGGAATCGATGCTTCGCCTTTCGGGCGAAAGTGCGACTTTTTTATTTTGCTTGCAGCCCCGTGCTTGCGTGATGCGTGGTATCTCAAGCTGTTTGGTGGCCATCCGCCTGTCTGGTGGTAAAGTTTGGCGGTATTACATACATTCTATTGGAAATTGGAATCCCAGCGTCGTGCTTACACCGAGTCCATTTATTGTTCTTGCTTTTCATACTTGATATGGCACAAGCTTCTAGCTAACCAACTGCCACTTTGCTGATAGTTCTAAACGTTTTTTTATTTTCCACACTCCAAAGCACCGAGGAATGCTGCCCTGAGACCAATAAACTGTGTAGTTCAGTTCAGCTCTTATAAGAGACCACATGCAGGCGCTGCATTCGGCATGACTTCGGTGACATCAATGACGCCGCTCAGAAATATGTCAACTGACTCACACCCTTACACGTAGACGTTTCTCCATGGGAGTTCTCTTCAGATTCTACGGAATTTCTTACTACGAAAAAAGAATATGTATATGTAGTGCGGGCTAAATGCGCACCTCATCTACGTGCGTGAATTTGCGGAGTTTTCAATGAAAATAAAGAGTTCACGCAAACGAAAACCAGCAAATTCAGTAAGCCACGTGCTCAATGCGAAATTTATGCACAGAGATGGGCAACCATTTAGCAGCGACTCCGTGGCGTGCGCGAACTTTTGTTGTGGTCTTTGTTGCGGCCTGACGCTGTCATTTTCCTTCATCTGCACGCAGCGTTCTCACCGGCCGGCCTCTCGCTCTCTGCTTCCTCTCTGGGCAAGGGCGGCTCTGTTTCAATTTCCGCACGTGCGCGCTGCCGCGGAGGCCATCACCGTGCGGGAAAAGCTCAGCGGCGAAAGCTGCGCAATAAGGCTCACGCTAGCCCGCGTACGGTCGGCATTAATTTTCATTCGCGCACGCGTTCATAGCGTATGTCGGAGCCTGAGGCACTCTATCTTTATTAGGTCATCTCTGTTTCCGGTTTTGCGTCGTCTCGTCCATTACTCATTTAGTGCCGCTTCCCTGCATTGAAATTGTGCGGAGATGCTGCAGAACGCCCCGAATCGTGTGGCCCTCATGTCCTGTACGTCCGGCAGCCGCGCCGCCGCAGGCGCTCGGGTAGCCACTCTCGCAGCCGCCACGCAAACCTGCGTCCTCTTATGCTCTGCAAACACGCACTCGAGCTAATAATCCTGAAGAACGATGCGAAATCATCTGCTTATGATCGGCGTGTTTACCTTTCCGTCGTGCATAAGTATACATGTGCTGCGTGAAAAAACACGCAGTGAACAAAAAAGAGAGTGAAAAGCCCGCGTTCTTGTTTTTACTATACATCCTCGCTCTCCGCGAGTTGATCACATCACTGAGGGTGCGTTTAATTGCGATCGGCTATAAACAAGGAAGGCGAAGACGAGGAATCGTCATTCGGTGTTGAGTGCTACGTAGCTGATGCACAAGCCTGAGCGAACATTTTGTAGGACATGACGTGCGACAAGCCTTTGCACTACTACAAAATATTGTTCCGGTGTGCTCTACGAGCAAAAATGAAAAAGAAAAATGAAGGAAGAAAGGAAAAGGAAAGCGTTCGTTCACTTTCAGTGCCACATGTTTTCATGCAACCCTTTCTGAGAGCTTCTCAGGACTAAATGCTAATTAGGAGAAAAAGTAGAAACTAGGCTACTGAAAGATGATGTGAAGTACAAGCGAATGGGCTTATTGCCTCTGAAACCTAGCTGCGCAGTAGTGACAAGCACGGTAAATTGTGCTCAGCCTTGCCGCAACGAAAGTACACAGCAAGCTGTCAGCTGTGCGTCGCATATTGGTTTTACGCAACTGGTGGATTGGAGAATGATCTCAGTGGTACCAAGGCACGGCAATCAGATGTCGGCGAAACGGCAATGTCGGTGGTGCCGATGGTCTCGGCGGTGTCACCTGGGGCTGTTAGACAACCAACCACATAAACGGAGCTAAATGATCACGACACGCGCTGCAGGTCTGGGGAAGAAAAGACACATCGTACTTCTCGGATAATATTGGTAGCAGAAACAACTGCCCGTGCCCTCGTATAGCAACCACAAGCTGCTGAACCTCCTCCTGCATCCTGGAGAGAGCGTACTCCTCTCAGATCAAGCAGAAGCGTTGATGGCTGCTTGACTAGTCATGCAATAGCACTTCTGAAGCTCTCGCTCGGCTGCAGTAAGTACTTTGATAAAGTCCACAGCTTTCGTCAGGTGACTTTGCACAAAGCTGTCAAATAACTACTTCCTAAATGTTCCACAATAGATAACAGAACTTACTCTTGAGCTATTTCAGGGACAGCTCCACAAAAAAGATATTTCATGTCCTCAGCATACATGCTCATACTTTTCTCCTTACTGAAGTCTTAGCTTATTTAACACGACTTTGGAGTATCTGGGATCCGGGTATCTCGTAACCACTTCCAGAATAAACGGCCCTTTCACGCCTCCAAAGCATCGTAGTGTGTGACAAGTTGTATCAAAATGTAGGTATCAACAAGACAAGAAACCAGACTTAGTTTCACAGTGGTTAAAGTTAAGAAACGGACGTAATTAGCGCCGAGATAGACGGCGATTAACCACATTGCACTATGCTCCTGTGAAGGGTGCACTGCCATAGACATAACTGCGTTGAGGCAAAGCGGCTATGCGGCGCACTTTTGTGAAATTGAGCGAGTTCGCTTGGACTAAGCAGGGCTCGTACGAGGCAATGGTTTCCAGAAGGCGGCTACACTAGTGCCCACAAGAAGCGAGAATTAGTCACAGAGTGGTAAAATTAATGATGTGGGCGTAATTAGCCTCAATATAGTCGAAAATAAGCCCAATTTCCCCATAGCTATAACAATCTCTGGGCCCAACCCACTCGGCCTCTTGGTCAAAAAAAGAAAGGGTCAGCCATGTGTCGATGCTAAAGTAGACAAGGTCGACGTAATTGTGCATGAAACTCTATAGGATACGATACGAAATGAGTGAATAATAAACATGAGAAAGAAACAGAAAGATACGCACTAGAGAGATATAATCAACATTTCATACAATCATTTGAAGCACCACGTACGTCGTCCTTGTCTTCTTTAGCGTGAATACTTGGTTGAGCTTGTCTTATTGTTTTTTGAACACGAAAGTGTTCAATGCCGAGCTCCACCATCACCTTCCTGTAACAGATGTTAAAATATGCTCTGTGTAAGTTGTTGTAAAATATGCTCTATGTTGACAGGGATGGCGCCACCATCTAGGAGCGGTGAAGCGAAGTGCTGGATCATGACACTAACAAGTGCCGACAGTGATCGCTTCAGTAGTCTCAGCGCAGCGGAGGCTACAACGCAGTGTAGCCTGTTGTAGGCAGTGTAGGCCTTCTGCTGAGGTGACGACTCAGTTTCCGCACGTGGTTTGTCTTTCGCGTCGCCTTAGGTTGTGACGCCTCGTTGCCTACGGAGTGCAGCTTCAGCATGCATCAGCAGTGCTTAGACGCTGCCTACTGCTTCGCTTGCGATGGAACCAACTCGGAAAACTGCTGCACTAAGCGGCGCAGAAAGACACAATGACGTAGACGGCCGTATCGTGCTTTGGTCTGGCGAGAGACACGCCAGCGTGAAGCAGAACGCCTTGGAGCGTTCGCGGCGCACACAGCGAACTCTGCCACTCGTGTTCCTGAAGCTGAGCGCGTCACAACTCAGCTGGCTGCCCAAGACGCTATGGAGCCGGCCCAAATTGCTCGTGCCATCGCCGAAGTGACTCAGCAGCAGGACGCCGTTCGCCAACAGAACGCCACGCGCCAAGCAGACCTGCAACATAAAAAAAAAATTGTGGGGTTTTACGTGTCAAAACCACTTTCTGATTATGAGGCACGCCGTAGTGGAGGACTCCGGAAATTTCGACCACCTGGGGTTCTTTAACGTGCACCTAAATCTAAGTACACTGGTGTTTTCGCATTTCGCCCCCATCGAAACGCCGCCGCCATGGACGGGATTCGATCCCGCGACCTCGTGCCCAGCAGCCCAACACCATAGCCACTGAGCAACCACGGCGGGTGTTGGACGTCTTAAAGATGTCACCAGGAATGTTTTACAGAATGCGGACACTGGGCAACATTCCTTGCAATAGACGCGATGGTCATTATGTAAATACGTTGGAGTATTATTGACGAAGAGATACGCTGAATTCAGGCATCAGGCGTAGCAGGCGGCAGCTGCATGGACCAGAAGAGTTATACTGGGCTTGGTGTACGGCTCCGCGGAGATGGGCCAGACATGAGGCAGGTGATCTCTTCAGTCCTAGGCATGTCGCGACGTAACATTAGTAGCAAATGAAAGGCGATGTACACATTAAATAACAGCCCTTTATCAACCAGGTTGGTTGTTCCAATGCAAGGGCACAGGCCAAGAAACAGGCGAAATTGGGGAGGGAATATAGTTGTAGTAGCAAGGGTAGTAGCAGTAGTAGTAGTAGTAGTAGTAGTAGTAGTAGTAGCTGTAGTAGTTCCTTTTATTAAGATGGCACATATTTGTGGGTATGCAGAACTAATTATATCGTCGAAATATACGGGATGGCCATTTTTAAGTTTACCGATATTTTTAGAAATCGCCTATAGCAGACAGCATAATGCCACAGGTAGTTCTTGAACTGAATTATATCGAAGCGGACGAGAAAAATGAAACACATATTCAACTAATTAACAAATATTCACTAATTTCATGTTAATTAATTACTCTATGGCACACATTGCAATTTACAAATTGTAGCCGCTGAGTTTGCAAGACGTATCCACTTGGAATAAATTTCCAGAATGACGCCAGTTTGGAGATATGCACCATCAAACTCGCCGTAAAAATGCGCGGTTGTTCCACTTACTTTTTTGTTTATCAGAATCCTATGGTGTTGGGCTGCTGAGCACGAGGTCGCGGGATCGAATCCCTGCCACGGCGGCCGCATTTCGATGGGGGCGAAATGCGATAACACCCGTGTACTTAGATTTAGATGCACGTTAAAGAACCCCAGGTGGTCGAAATTTCCGGAGTCCTCCACTACGGCGTGCCTCATAATCAGAAAGTGGTTTTGGCGCGTTTAAAACCCATAATTAATTTTTTTTTATCAGAATGCTTTTTTTATGCAGTGAAGCACAAAAGTAAGTGCAACGTCCATTTATTTATTTCCACACTGTGGGAAATAATAGCCTTTTGTAGAATACTCTTGCGTGCCTAAAGAAGTATTTTTCTCTCCGCAGTCACGCTACTTGGACTTTTCTTCATTGCGAGAAATTACATCCTATCTGTTGCGTCTGCGGGCGAATGGGGTCATCTCTGCTTCGTTCATCTATCGGGATAAGAAAATCGAAGTTGGACCCCAAATGAAAAGCATCCTTTTAACGCAGCATAGCAAACACTGATCTAATTATCAGAAAAAATTCTGCCCTTGTGAGTGCCAAATCATCACACCATTATTCGTCAGATGACTGACTCCAGCTCTTTTTTCTTTGTTTTTTTTTTTCTTTTGATAACCCTGAGATGAGAAAAGAAAACTAACACTTTTTTTTTTCTTGCGCCTTGTGGAAGAAAGTCATGGTGAGAGGGGGTGAGTGGAGAAATGGATATTATTTCAACATGCAATGCAGTCGTATCTCCGTCTTATCGGATGCCGCGAATTATCGCCTGATTTTTTTGTTTTTCGCATATATGTGCGTCACGGGTAAATCAAAGTGATGCAGCGTCCTTAAGTTCACCGCTCGGACACAAATGTTACATAATTATAAGTTCACGCTCATCACGCCAAGGGGTGAAACCGGGTTCACTCTCAGGCTCCTAAGCGAGTGCGAGAGTTCCGACACACGATGCCTGCGCTAGGCCTAGCCTAAGTCAACAACAGTCAATCTGCTGACCATCTCTTGAAGAAGAGTAGGAGGGGGTCGGGAGGCAGGGTTAGAAAGGGACAGACGGCCAGCGCAAGCCGCCCGAGCCTACTCGCGTGCTCTCGTGATGTGCGTGGCCCATATATGCGTAAAACGCTTCGTTGTTGCTCTTACAGAAAGGTTGCAGGGAGGGGGGTCGTGTGCGCGCGCGCGCGGACAGCCTCAGCAGGCTTTGCCGAAGCGCCGAGGCCTTCGCTCGGCAATCGATCGTCGGACGGCCGGCGATATTGGCTGCCGTGCAAGGGGGAGGTCAGCACCTGCTCCCTTCCCATCCCTTCTCGTGGGAGGGCGGCTTCCCTTGTCTGAAGCCACGGACAAGAGTGCGGCGCCAAGCCGGGCTCTCGGTGTGCGCGCACATGTCTTGTTTGCTGACGGCGGGTCAAGAATGCGAGTCCTCCAAAGACGTAGGGCGGCGCATCAGATTCGCGCCTCCACTGTGTGCGTGCGTGCGTGGCTGCGAGTTTTGCTTGAGTGGGCCAGCCGTGCGCGGTTGAGGTGCGGCTGGCGTGAGGCATATACCGAGTGCGCGACCAGAGGCGAGCACGACAGCACCAGTAGAAGCGACACTAGAAGCTGTCGGGATCTGAACTGGCCAGAAGCGCGCAGGTAATAAGCATGCAAATGGAAGGTCGCACGCTGTTTCGAACCACGGCCCGAGGACACGCCGTGCGTCCCCGACGCGGTGCTCGCTTGGAAGCACCTGTGAGCGACACCTCTACGTGTAGTTGGCTCCGTCTCGCCTGCGCCAGGATGTTAAACCAGCGATTCCTTATGACGGCGCCCTCTCGCCGAAAGGCGCAATCCCTAAAGTTCGTGTTCTGTTCTTATTTTTACTCTTCGCTAAGGAATGTTGCCTACTACCTTAGCAATCCGACTTTAGTTGATGCGTGGCTGTCTAGAAAAACATCCCTGTCGGTGATTCAAATGGCCTTCATTTTCACCAGTTTTTCGTAAGATAACTCAGCATGAATTTGGAAGGCATGAAAATCGCTAGTATGACGCGAACAACTTTCTGGCGATCCACTGTCTTTCTTTCGCCCGACACGTAATGGTTTGATGGGTGCTTAACGTGTGGTAATAGATATTATATTTCATTCGATTTTGCTTGAATACTCCTACTGCTCTTCGTATGATAAATCAGTCGTGTTAAAGGCATAATAAATTGTCAATTTGTAATACAGGGTGTGGCGCTCTGAGCTGAAAGTGCCCGTTTACGGCATGTTTAAAGTAAGTGTTTCAAGTTCTTGCAAAATATACGGAGAACTTGGACCTCAAACTCATCTCGTGTGACCAGCCGTGGTGCAGTGGATATGGTGCTCGGCTGCTGAGCAGCAAGTGTTGCGTTCGGTTCCCACCCGAAGATGCCCCATTTCGATTGGCACAGAATTCGAAAACTCCCGCTTGCCGAGCTTAGGGTAAACATCAAATAATTCAAGGTAGTAGACAATAATTTGGAGTCCTCCAATTACGGCGAGTCTCATAGCACGTTCTTTACTTCGGGTCATTGACCCCAATCAGTCGACGTGCATTCACCTCTCCTTAAGAGGAAGCTTTAGCTCGAGTGCTCCTATCTAAATACATGTAAAAGGAGAATTCGTTTTTCTCGGCAACCATCGCACCAAATTCAACGAGGTTTGTTGCATTTAAAAGACAAACTTAAAATCTTGTTACTGTTGGTTACGAATTTTTGAGTTAGGTCGTCAATTTTTTATTAAAAATTGGCGAAAATCGAAAATTTTCAAAAGACGTAACTGTGAAGTTTACAACTCTGTAACTCAACCACTAAAAATGATAATACAATTCTGTGAATCGCATCTTATAGTAAATCTAAAGCGGACAAAATTGATATGTTACATATGAATATAAAAAAATCTTATCAAAGGGAAATACAACTTTCGCAAAACCGTTGTAACCAACGTAACAAATTCACGTAAGATGTGAAATGTCATATTGAATTTGTCCGCTTTGAATGATCTAATGGATGCCGTTTACAGAACCGCGATATCAGTTCTTGATGCAAAGCTATGAATTTGTAAACTTCGTGCTTCTATTTTTTTCAAACGGTCAAATATTTGAAAATCATTTTAACAAAATTCAAGCCTTAAATCGAAATTCCGCTTCCAACAGTCACTAGAATTTAACTTTCTCTTTCAAATGCAAGAAATTTCATCAAAATCGGTCCAGGGCTTATCTCATAAAAACTTTTTTGCGTTTTACATGTATTTGAATAGGCCGCGTCGGAGTTGGGCCCGAGCTAAAGCTTCCTCTTAAATATTACGGATATTGTTGGGGAACTACAGCCGGAAACCCGCATGACCACCCTGCAGCCAGTTTATGTCTTTCTGAAAAGCGTGCAAATGACTGATATCTATCTATCTATCTATCTATCTATCTATCTATCTATCTATCTATCTATCTATCTATCTATCTATCTATCTATCTATCTATCTATCTATCTATCTATCTATCTATCTATCTATCTATCTATCTATCTATCTATCTATCTATCTATCTATCTGTCTATCTGTCTGTCTGTCTGTCTGTCTGTCTGCCTGTCTGTCTGTCTGTCTGTCTGTCTGTCTGTCTGTCTGTCTGTCTGTCTGTTCAAAGAAACAAAATGCTGATTTCATGAAACCATACATGTTTGGTTTAAGACATATCGCTATTTCAATTTGAATCTGTGTCACTTGAATTTACCGTCGATTGTACTGTTCCTTTGATTGTTGTATTCATATAGGAGGTAGTGTCCAAGTATTGCACCAGGGTGGCCAATCCTGCTCTGGTGAGGGAGTGCGTTACGGGTTCTGGTCACCGGGATCAGGCTGCACTCCAGGCCTGTTTATGCAATTTTATCAACTCGCGGATTTTTGTTTTGTTTTCTTTTTGTCTAGAGGAATTTGACATCCCACAAGTAACGCCGGAAGAAGTAAAGAAAGCCTTGGGAGCTATGCAATGGGGAAGGCAGCTGGGGAGGATCAGGTTGCAGCAGATTCGTTGAAGGATGGTGGGCAGATTGTTCTAGAAAACTGGCCACCCTGTATACGCAATGCCTTATGACCTCGAGCATACCGTAATCTTGGAAGAACGCCAACATAATCTTAATCCATAAGAAAGGGGACGCCAAAGACTTGAAAAATTATAGACCGATCAGCTTACTGTCCATTGTCTACAAAGCATTTACCAAGGTAATCACAAATAGAATCAGGAACCCCAGAGACTTCTGTCAACCAAAGGACCAGGCAGGATATCGTAAAGGCTAGACCATATATAGACCATGTTCACACTATCAATCAGGTGATAGAGAAATGGGCGGAATATAACCAACCCTTATATATAGCTTTCATTGATTACGAGAAAGCGCTTGATTCAATCGAAACCTCAGCAGTCATGCAGGCATAACGGAATCAGGGTGTTAACGAGCCGTATGTGAAAATACTGAAAGATATTTATAGCGGCTCCACAGCCACCGTAGTACTCCGTAAAGAAAGCAACACAATCCCAATAAAGATGGGCGTCCGGCAAGGAGATACCATCTCCCGAATGCTATTCACAGCGTGTTTACAGGAGGTATTCAGAGACCTGGATTGGGAAGAATTGGGGATAAGAGTTAATGGAGAATACCTTAGTAACTTGCTATTCTCTGATGATACATTGCCTTGCTTAGTAACTCAGGGGACCAATTGCAATGCATGCTCACTGACCTGGACAGGCAAAGCAGAAGGGTGGGTCTAAAAATTAATCTGCAGAAAACTAAAGTAATGTTTAACAGTCTCGGAAGAGAAAAGCAGTTTACGATAAGTAGCGAGGCACTGGATGTGGTAAGGGAATACATCTACTTAGGACAGGTAGTACCGCGGGTCCGGATCATGAGACTGAAATAATCAAAAGAATAAGAATGGGCTGGGGTGCGTTCGGCAGGCATTCTCGGATCATGAACAGCAGCTTGTCATTATCCCTCAAGAGAAAAGTGTGTGACAGCTGTGTCTTGCCAGTACTCACCTACGGGGCAGAAACCTGGAGGCTTACGAAAAGGGTTCTATTTAAATTGAGGACGACGCAACGAGCTATGGAAAGAAGAATGGTGGGTGTAACGTAAAAGGATAAGAAGAGAGCAGATTGGATGAGGGAACAAACGCGAGTTAATGACATCTTAGTTGAAATCAAGAAAATAAAATGGGCACGGGCAGGGCATGTAATGAGGAGGGAAGATAACCGGTGGTCATTCATTAAGCGTTACGGACAGGATTCCAAGAGAATGGGAGCGTAGCAGGGGTCGGCAGAAAGTTAGGTGGACAGATGAGATTAAGAAGTTTGCAGGGACAACATGGCCACATTTAGTACATGACCGGGGTAGTTGGAGAAGTATGGGAGAGGCATTTGCCGTGCAGTGGGCGTAGCCAGGCTGACGATGACGATGATGATGATGAAGATGATAGTGATGATGATTTATTCCTTATTTGAACTTGTGCTTTGAATATTTGGGATATGTGTGCACAAATAATATATTTAAAAAAATAGACCTGGCCGGCTTTTAGTCAGCTGCAGCGCTATCTTGCTATATCTTACATGAGCTCGATTTTATGTGTGATATACTATAGGCAAGTTGGGGCCTAAAGAGTGCGTCAAGCGAGAAACGGCATCAGGGTGCTCCTCTTCAGAAGTGACATTCCAAGAATCGAGGGCACCTTACAGACAGTTTTCTGTTTGAATGCTTTATGCGGGAATAAAAATAATAGCAATAACACACGTTTAGTGACTTCTATGTCGGAAAACTGCTTTCTAAATTACTAACACAGTGCAACAGTGGACGGAGGACGGAAAGGGAGAGGAGCCTCTGTTTGAGCCGTCTCTCTCCGTCTCGCTCGGCTGTTGCGCTGTTTTTATAATGGATTACCAACAAGCCCGGTCGCACACATTCCTTTTTAAAGTTTAAGTGTGGGTAAATATAATAGATAATATGTACAAGAAAATGAACAAAATAAGTCACAATACAAAGTCTCGTGGCATCCCCTAGTGTACGGGGTTTAGAGAAGATTTAACGTTATTAGCACGCACAATTTCAGAACGGTTACACAGAAAGAGGTCCTGCCGTTTTATTAGGTTATTGTCAAGCTTAAGACTCCTGAGTACCAAGATAAGAAATTAATCACTTACTTTTTCAAAGCATTTCCAAAGCAAAAAAAAAATGCAGTCGGTGATGAAACGGTGCTCAAGAATGGAGTTTAACTAATGCCATAAAAAACTCACAGGACGGTTACGAGTGTGCAAAGGCCCGACCACACGGAGCGCAGGATGCGCATCTCGCTAGCGTATACGTGAGCGTATGCGTCTCCAAATCCGTACGTGTGTGACTAAGAGAAGGGTGAGCGACCCCATGATATGCGCATAAGTGAGCGCTTCTCTGCGCGTAGCACAGTTCTGCTCATATCACCTTCGCGGGAAACGTTTGTTTTTGGGTTTGAGAAAGTTTATTCTTAACTTGCGCCAAAGGCGCAATCGCGATCGAGAAATATGATCCAGATCGAGCTCGATCGCGATTGAAAATGCTCCGCGTATGACACTGGTATAAGATTTTGAGCACCTGTCTGTTAAAGCAGCATTGGGCATCACAACTCTCGCCACCTCGGCTAACAAGCACCTTATCACGTGCTTATTGATACGATAGCATCAAATAGCCCATTGAGCAAAAAATCTGGCGTCTGGCTTCTGGACAAGCGAAAAACGGCACCTTAATTTCCATTGGCTGCGACGACACGTCACAGTGGCGCCTCGATGGAGCAGAGCTAACGAAACGGGACACCTGCTGTCGCATCAGCAGGCCAGGTGTTGCGTAAGGGGAGAGGGCATCGCCCGATGCCACGTCCCCCTCGCTCTCGGAAGCCTGTGTTATCTGCATTTCCTTTGCCCGCGCAAGCTCTCGCCTGCGTACTAACTGCACCTCGGTAAGGACAATTCAAAACGCGCCCAAGCGCCTCAACGCGCTCGCTTGCCCGCGAGGAGTTCATAATTCGAAAGACCGCTCTGCGGCGTTCAATTGGACAATAATGCTTTCGCATTCACAACTCATAAGAAGTGCTTAGTGTCTTTGGATTTTTCTCATGATGACCAAAGCACAGGCGGAGCCTCAACGCAGGAGACGTGGTTCATTAATGGTAGCGTCCATCGTCTTTGTGCGACAAGGAACCAGCGGCGACTCCCGGCGTCTCAGCAGGATTCCGAAACAACAAACCAGCGTCGGAAGTTCACATATAGGCCCCGCGACTACGGCCCACAGGCTGCCACTTCCGTCGCGTACGCTCAAAATGAAGCTCAAAATGAAGCTCAACATCAAGCCGTGCCTGACCAGCGCCTCCTAGGTAACAGGCCTGTGCACTCTGTTTTATGACATAGTGCTAGTTGTACCGAAATTACCATTGCCAAGGCCGGCGTGACAAAAGCGGTGACGTCAAAATCACCGGGGCTTACTCGGAAATGTCCCCATTAGGTTCTATGGGAGTCGAGCAAGGTAGCATGACGTCACGGATCGAAGTGTACCTGCCTAGTGCTATCTAGGAGGTGTTGGCCTGACGCGTGCGCGTCCAGCGCATCTGCGCTCTCTAAATGCGTAGGGCAAGCGCGCACGGCTTCCCAGAGGCGTGACGCGTAGCCAGGCACGTACGATAAGGCACGTGTGATTGGGATTTGTAAGTGTTTAATCGTTAGCTCTGATGCGGGCTAAGCGTTCTCGCTCCCAATCTTGAGCTCACCAAATTACTTGATCTGAAGGTGCTACTTCCTCCATGACATTTCAGTGTAAAGGATGTTTTATAGTGTTCCGGTTTAAACTACCTATCTCCTGTCCGATGCTTGAGTGCTCGCCGGCTTTCAAAGCATACACTGGTGCGTGCCCTGATGTTAAACACCATCTGATTAACGCGACGCGGTGGCCAACACCCACGCCCCCACCGACTCGGAAAGGGAAAGAGGAGGTGTGACCACGCGACAGGAACGCTTCCGCGATACTGGTGACGCAAACGACGGTGCGTTTCACTCTTTGTGATGTGCGCAGGGCAACGTCATCTGTTGGCGTTGCGGGGAAACCAGCTTGGCCTCAGATGTTGCAACTCTGGATCCTTTCTCATTAGCGAAAGCGCACGCGCCTTCAGGTGCGCTTCCACCGATGAGAGAAATGAGTGGAAGAGATCTGAGAGATGAGAGAGGGGAGGTCTGCAGACAATGCCGGCACGAAACTAAGAAGCGAGTTAACTGTTTCGTTACAGCTGGAAATGTGCTCAATTTATGGTTATCTTACGTTTTAGCATTTTATTTCAAGACGTAAGTAGCGGCAGCGTATACTGAAATGCATAAAATTATAGCCTTATGACTGGTGTGCTGAGGGAATGTACAGCAGTAAAAATCGCACAGACAATTCCCGAGAATTATTCTTCAAAACTTCAAAGAAGCACCACAACGAACTCGAATCAAAGCAATAAATCGCTATTTTTACTATAACTACGGAGAGCAAAAAAAAAAAAGTGAAATATCGACATGTCTGCACATGTCGATATTTCCTTCTGTCCGCGTCTTTTGCGCTGGGCAGACACGTCGATAGTGAATCACCAATTTGCCCAAGACTCCACTTTATCAAGAAATATGCAAAATGTACGCGCTTAGCTCCTTGAATTGAATTTCGGGGTTTTACATGCCAAAACCACGATTTCATAATGAGGCATGCTGTAGTGAGGGACTCCTGATTATTTTGACCCCCAGGGGATCAGGCAAATGCTGCCGCCGCGGTTGGGCTTTGATTCCGCTACCTCGTGCATAACAGCGCAACGCCATAGCCACTAAACCACCGCGGCGGCTGTGCCTCGTTCTTAGTTCCGACTTTTGTAAGTGAGATCACGAACAAAAAAAAAAAACCTTCATGCAGATTTGTTGGGGTCAACACGAGCTACAGTGATATCCATGCTAAGCGGGAAAGTAGTTGCTGCGCAAATGTCAAAAAGGCTAAGTTCCTGTTGTAGAGGAAATATTTGTTTTTACGCATTCTAGCAAGCACCTGCTTTATTTTTCACCGCATTATTTAGGCTCACGAAGCAATGGCCGCTAGGTCAGGGACTATGCAAAAGCCTCGTCATACTTGATTATTGCTTTCAGCAGTTTTTTTGTCCGAGCAATTTGGTCGAGTGCGCGTTCAACTGGCGCTGGAGGCTTTACGTGCTTTGTTCAGTTCCGATACAGTGATGTAGAGCAATGTGTAGTGTCGCACTATTTTGTATAGTAATGAATAAGGCACTTGAACAGGTGGTGTTCGGAAGGTAGGTGATCAAAAAACTAGTCAAGCTTGGGTTGGTCTGTAATCGGCTCCGTGCCCTTGTGGGAGTGAAAACCCCACACGATGGGAAGGATTGCTCCTAATAATTTGTAGATACGTTGTTGAAGCATTGATGGACTAAAGCTGATGAGAAAATAAGGTTTCACTGTATATTCGTCGAACACATTTATCAATATAACACACACTCGTGAGCATGCATCTACCGTTGTTTGAGATATCATTAAAACAGCCTAGGGGCCGGATCCGAAAAGTAGGCAACCCGAAACAAGCGTCTGTGCCTTCACTGCAACTGTCATTTAAGAAGTGTGTTGCCGAGTCAACCAAAATGCAAAGTTGGCGTCGATTTGTTGACGAAGTGCTAGGATGGGGTGAGGCATTAGAGGCTACTTTCGACGATACCTCCAGGCAAAGTTTTATTTTCCAAACTACTCGATCTGTCGAAAATTCTCAAATCTGACGAATAGATAAGTTAGGCGGTGCATGATGTTGCTAGTAGAACAATTGCAGCAGAAATGTTTTACAACGCTTCGAAAAACTGTCACTAAACTTGTTCGATTTCTATAGGTGCGATAACAAAAGAGTTAAGAAAAGGTCAGTGCTTTAAAATTACTTCAAACCTTTATCTTCTTATGATCCCTTCTGTCTTGTTTGTAACGCTATAGTATGCAGTGTGGTACAATATATGCAAAATATTTTTCATGATTTCAACAACCGAGTTAAAAGTACTGCGCTAAAGTAGGAGTGATTGCATGTCAAAGTAGGTTTGCCCTCCAGTACAGTTTCTTGACCCTAGCCAAAGGCCTCCCCGAAACCTTTTCTAGCCTGTTTTTATAAGAAGCGCGATTTGAGCCCAAGAACACAATGCGTGCTTTGGCCTTGATAGGGGATCTCCTTTAATCCACTTCTTCAAATGTCAGGGGGTTATCTTGCCACGGCCGATGGAGAAGAATTCTCGCAGTAGGTCAGGGGTGCCACTTCATGCTGCCGGCGTCCATCCTCTTTGTTCTGCGATAAAATACCGCCACCCACTAGCACCCACAGAAGGGCAATATCGATGGTATGGTTGGCACTGAGGATTAACCAGCCCGCTCAGATACGGATCCCGTGCTCCTCAAAAGCAAGCAATCCTGTAGTGCCGTCTATTGCTGCCTCGGGGCTTAAACTTGCGAAATGAAAAAAAATGGCTACATTGGAACCTGCCGTAGGTTCCTCATGCACCATCCAGGGCTTTAATATGTTCGACTCGTGCCAGTCACTGCTTCGTTTGGATTTAGCAGCCGACACCAAAGCGGACCAAGTGCTGCGAACTTCCATGGGCTTCTGGTGGTATTCAGATTGTTGAATTCTTTCCTATGTTATTTTTTTATCAATCTCTCGTTTGAAAGATTGTATCAGACCATGTAGCTAGGCTACCTGTATTTTATATGTGCTTCCTAGTAAGAGTCCAGAATGCATTCTTTCTGCTGGATGAACGTACGTGCCTTCATAATTTAGATCTCTGTTCGCAAACATTGATTTCAATCTTATATTTTCGAAAAACAAAATTACGAGTGCAATAAGCAATAAGCTACTCCACCGAGGAAAGGAAGAACGCCCACAAACACAATACCTTCAGGCAGGTTTTATCATTGATTCGTCTGCTATGATCGTGGACCTAAAATTTTATTCCTTGCTCAAGGGACACCGACGCCCACCGCAATGTGTTAATTTACAAGGTCAAAATGTCTATCCAATGAAGTTTGTTCAAATAAAAGGTCCTAGCCACGTTTACATGAATGGGACTATAGCGTGTCGCATTCTTTAGCGTATCACGGTAAATACTATGTGACCGCGTTTACATGGGGTGCCTTCTCTTTCTTCTGAAACAAGCTGGAACCTGGTTCCGATCGTTTGTATTCCGCCAGTGAGGGAAGCAGAACACATGGCGGCCGCCGTCTCTCTCCTTCAATGCTACACACCAGCGTTAACATGTACCCCGTTTAGAACTGCCCTATACTGTCGTTCAATGCGACCGCATTTCGGTCGAACCGAAATGCGGTCGCCGCCACCGGGAAACAAACCCACCACCTCGTGGTTAACACAGCGCAATCCCATAGCGATTAGGTCACTACGGCGGGTCGTTGTTATTGTCATGTAGCGTCTAGAATATATACACCTTTTTTTTCATGGGCGCCACCCTATTGCTACTCAGTGCTGCCATCTATGGGCAGTCGGCATGCTGGCTTGGGTGAGTGCTCCGTCTTGCATGGCAGGTATACGCTCGGCGGTAGTTTCTGGCGTCTGTTGTATGACGTGGCGTCATCTACGTGGCAAACGGTTCTGTGAGGCGTATTGAAGTGGTTTACGTCGGTATGGCAGGACTTTCTGCTGACGTTGAGGCGGACGGAGCATGCACGCAGCGCGATGTGTGCGTGCGTGTTTGAGCCTACGATCAGCGTCGGAGATCAATTATTTATTTCTGAATGTTCCATTCACTAATGTGTCCTTATTGTAGTATTATCCTCTAGTTCTAAGCTGCGGTTTAGGAGCAATGAAACATACGAGACGATCGTAACAGCGTGGGTACCGTTCTGCTACGATAGGAGTTGTGCTGTTCTACTTTGACAAGTGTTCAAACTGCTAACTGAAGATTACATTGCCTGGCTACTTGGCTCGGTGGATGAGGTTTTCGTCCATGAATAAAATTGTTTTGGTTAGTAATAACAGCATACTTTACAGTGTGAATTAAGCTTGTCCAGCAAAGCAACTGTTTACGAACTGCGCGAGCGTCCCTAAGCAGTGGTAGGTGCTGGATTGCATATATCTTTGTTCTATATAGCGCATGGTTCAAGCATACGGCATCAACGTTTGTTGATCTATAAACGCTGTGCGGCGTGACTATGCGAAGTCGCATTGCGGCGTTAGCCCGCTTTCGCTTTCGTTTTGGAGAAAGATGATGATTACCGAATTCGTTTTTCGGTTATGTTCGTTCCGTTCTCTACGACGCACTCACACGTATTGCGGAAATTTTGTCCTCTATAATAGCCATCGCATTCTTTTTATGTGATTCCTCGCATATATTATGCCTCTACAGGGCTAAAAGGCAATGCCGAAGCACATAGCTTATATATGTATCATGCTGGTTCACCAACCGCTGTGATCGCTGTCTTGAGCAGCGCCATCGGCCTCACGTAAGAAGGCTCTAGCGTAGACATATAGTGATTTCAAGCCTACTAGACTTTAAATGCGTGAGAACAATACCGGTGTATCACGCTTATTTGGAGCGCCTGCCGCTTAGATGTTTCGTGGTTGCCTTAGGTTGGCCGTACACGAGCATGCCCTCTTATGTTTTATGTTTTACTCCCTACGCCAAACGATCACATAGTGAGCAGATTTACCATTTCATGCTGCTAATACAGAGACACCGGTTCTCTGCATTGAATTAAAACCGATATACTCAAAATAGTTCACAACATATACACACACCGCGGCTGATAATGCGCGTCACATGTTTGCGCCCCCAAGAGATATTGTCACAGTCTGTGATGTGGGAAGAACAGGACGCTGATGGTAGCCTTGAAGTCGATGAAGAAGAGTTTAGGTTTTCTTATTCTGCCGCCGTTTTTCTGCTTTAATAAAAAACATCTCAGAACCAACGTTCAAGCAACTTCGTTTAAATTTCTCCATTTTAAATGTCCTTTCTCTAAGAGCCTGCTCTCTAGGCAACTACCACAGGTATGCCTGCTCAGCCATGGAGGAATTCGTAGTTGTTTCAAGACGTTTTCCTAAAGTTCTTCAAACATTATTTTAATCCGTTTCCATACGACGCTTTAACCCGTTTTTGCACCACAGAAATCTTCCTAATACCATCCAAATTTTGGCCAATCCCCCGCAGTGGGTACGCGCGATCGAAAAAGGAAATCCAGTCCAATCCAATCCAATTGTGTCGCTGCCTTACGCTTGTTGGCTCCGCCATTAAAATCCATCTGTGAATAGCCGTACGCTTTTTCCTTCCCGTAACATCATTGGTGGAGTTGCTGGGTAATTACTTCCGCAACACGGAGCTCCGCAGCGGACGTAACCTGGCCGCCATGTCATCCGAAGGAGAGTCTTGAACCACGGCCCCGTCGTCCCAACTGACGGTGACCCTGGCCCAGCCTCGCGATCCTGGCATATTTCCCGGGATTGACAACGTTGACGTTGACGACTGGTTGCAGAATTGCGAACGGGTCAGCGCACACAACAGGTGGGATAACACGCTTATGCTGGCTAATATAATATTTTACTGAAAGAAAACAGCACGGGTCGGGTTCGATACACATGAAGAAGAGATTACAAGTTGGGACCAATGCAAACAGAAGTTTAGAGATTTGTTCGGCAAGCTCGTCGGCCGCCAACGTGCTGCTAAGAAGGATCTTAGGACCCGTGCATAGACGTCCACTGAATCTTACGTGGCGTACATCCAGGATGTCCTCGCTGTTTTCCGCAAAGTGGATAATCATATGGCAGAGGCAGACAAGGTCAGCCACGTTTTAAAAGGCATTGCGGACGACGCGTTTAACCTGCTTGTTTACATGACTATAACAACGGTGAATGAGATCGTTAACGAATGTCGCCGCTTTGAAGACGCGAATAGCCGCGGCATAGTTCAAGAGTCTACGCATCTATCCAATACCGTAGCTTCATCTACGTGCGCAGACATTTGTCTACCGCGTGAGCCCACCTCCTCCGAGAACGTGGTATGTATCGTCCGGCGAGAAATCGAAGCAGCGTCTCCGGCCACGCCAGTGACGCACTGCTTTGAAGATTCGCGGCCACTCATGTCTCTCATTCAGTCGGTCGTTCGCCAAGAACTTGCAAATGTGGGTCTTCCGTCCATCTGCTCCGCCAACCATTCTGACTTAGCGTTGTGTGTTGCCTCTGCCCCTGTTCGGAGCCAATACGGTCCATATCCGAGCTATCGCAACCCGGCCGAATGGCACAAACATGATGATAGACCCATCTCCTTTTATTGTGGACGTGTGGACCACATCTCTCGCCCCTGCCGAAGTTCCTGGCCAGCCCACTCTCGACCAAGCTTTCCCGCCTACCGCCGCTCCCCAGTGAATCCTCGCCCACCTGCGCTCTCCACCGAGGTTGAAGACACACCTGACAACCCTCGAGCTACTGCGACTAGCCGCTCGCCATCACCACACAGTCGCCCCTCCCGTTCGCCCCAGCTGCGTCGCTCCCCGTCCCCAGCTTACTGTCGCCATTCTCCGACGGGAAACTAGCTGGTGCAGCTCCTGGAGGTGACGCTGCTCCAGCACCCCGGCCTGAAATTCCTCTGCTGACCCTGCCAACTGATCGGAACCTTCTAAACATGGACGTGGATGGTTTGCCCGTTACAGCACTCATCGACACTGGAGCCCGAATTTTCATCATGAGTGCGGAGCTTCGAACGCGCTCGAAGAATGTACTCACTCCTGCTCCGGCTCGACTGCTCCAGGTCGCCGATGGTGGAACTTCCGCTGTGCTTCGAATGTGTACTGCACATGTGAGTGTCGCCGGCTGCCACACGTCCGTTTCGTTTAGTGTGCTCGAACGTTGCCCTCAAGATGTGACCCTCAGACTCCACGTTTTGACCGCCCATTCTGCCCTGATTGACTGTTCAGCCAGTGTTGTACAACTTGACCTACCCCTTCCCGTTGACCTCCCTGCCCAAGCTCCTACTCAGCTTTGCTCTGCGGATTTCATTCGCCTCCCGTCTCTAGCAGCAACCTGCATCACTGTTTTGGCCTGCCCACCTGTACCTGACGAAGACTATGTCCTTACTCTGGCGACTTCAGCCCTGCTTTCTCACAATGTCTCCTCCCCGCACACCATCGTTTCTGTAGCAGACAATCAGACATGCCATCCCATCCTAAATTTCGGACAGTGCCCACAAGTACTTCATCGGGGCATGTCCCTTGCCACGTTGTCACCGTCGCACGAGTACCACATTTCCGCTCTATCTGTTATGTCATCTTCAACCAGTGATAACTCTGCACCTTCTGCGTCTGCCCCTCCCGACGACTTTACAAAGATGATTGCACCGGACCTCTCAACCCAACAAGCCGCAGAGCTCCGTGGCCTCCTCGAGTCCTACTCCGACATTTTCGACCTGAATGATCGCCCTTTGGGTCAAACTATGGTCGTGAAGCATCGTAGAAATACCGGTGATGCAGCACCTGTTCGCCGACGCCCATACCGGGTGTCACCCTCTTAGCGACAAGTTCTCCAGAGCGAGGTTGACAAAATGCTTGCCAAAGGAATTATTGAACACTCTTCCAGCCCGTGGGCTTCCCCTGTTGTTCTCGTCAAAAAGAAGGATAACAGCTAGCGATTCTGCGTTGACTATTGTCATTTAAACACGATCACCAAGAAAGATGTATATCCACTTCTCCGCATTGACGATGCCCTGGAGTGTCTCCACGGTGCCACTTATTTTTCATCTATAGACCTTCGCTCTGGATACTGGCAAATCTCCGTGGATGAAATGGAGCGTGAAAAGACCGCATTCGTCACACCAGACGGCCTATCTAAGTTCAGGGTCATGCCTTTTGGCTTGTGCAATGCCCTAGCGACCTTTGAACGGATGATGGACGTGCTCTTGCGTGGCTTGAAATGTTCCATCTGTTTGTGCTACTTGAATGACGTCATCGTATTCTCTTCAACTTTTGCGACCCATCTTAAAAAACTTTCATCTGTCCTTTCTGTTTTTTGCACCGTGGTTTCCAGCTCAACTCGTCCAAGTGCCACTTCGGTCACCGCCAAATAACCATGCTCGGACATCTCGTCGTTTCGTCAGGCATTCGCCCC